>NC_140932.1:163112985-163620485 GCF_014529385.1 Adiantum capillus-veneris
AGAGATCAACAGAATACTGGGGACCAGAACATGGGCTGGTCCCCTCCGTATAGAGTATCTTTACTACTCTGGAGAAATCCTTGTACAAGCACTTGAACCGAATGTATTACCATTTCCGTTCTAGATTCGACTTGATGGAACTCGAAAGCCTAGGCTTCCTATTCTTAGGGAAAAACCCTATTTCTAGGAACCTTTGTTCCTACTCAGAATTCTTGAGAACCAGGGTTCTCACCTCTAGAAGTCACTTTCTAGACTTCGGGTATGGCATGCCTATAACTCTTTTTTGACTCTATTCCTAGAGTCCTCTTCAGAATTCTTAGCATCAACTTTGCTAGCTTGGAGTGTTACAGACTTGGACACTCCAAGGGAGACATCAATAGCAGCACACGGAAAAATCTGAGAGAGAGAGAGAGAGAGAGAGAGAGAGAGAGAGAGAGAGAGAGAGAGAGAGAGAGAGAGAGAGAGAGAGAGAGAGAGAGAGAGAGAGAGAGAGAGAGAGAGAGAGAGAGAGAGAGAGAGAGATTGACACTGCATGATGGAATTCCATGCCTGGATGCACTGGCCCCAAAGACTGGCACCCCTTTCGGTATTTCTTTATTATTGCTTCTCAATGTTATAACTCCCGAGGGTCCTCTTCTCCGAGACTCTACGTCCAGATGTTCCCTAAGAATGAGGCTGAAGGGCTCTTCTAAACTTACAAGGGATGTCCAAAGCAGAGCCCCAAAAAGCTTCAGCTCTAAAACCATATCACCCAAAAGCATCTACATTCAAAAGCCCATGATAACTGCCATGCCATCAGCAAATGTAAATCGTGGAAATTTGTATAGCAGTGCCACGCCGTCATGCATGTCAATGGGATTTACGGAAATCAGACAAACTTCAAGCTTTTGAGTTTTGTGGGTTCAGGCCCCAATGTTGGTGCTCTTTGTGTTCATAAGCTATTTTGGGTTAGGATTTTTAATCCTTACACTCTTTTGAGGCCCTACACCCAAAACTTCTTCAAGTTATCTTGGGATTAGTTTCTCCTTGTCCTCTTTGCCATTTTCCTTCCAGTTGGGCACACCACGTCATCACTTTGTGACATCCCCCCCTCTCGAAAGAAATGTAATCGCCCTCCATTACGCCTGCAAAACAACCAAAGGACAGAAACTTTCTTCGTTAGAAACTAACTCTATGTACTCATGCACCGTACTCCACCTATCCAGCACTTTCACAAAGACATGAGTCACTGATCAATCACATTTCTGTCGAGGGTCCTAGATACAAATCATGATCATTGTAATGTATTTAGCAATCACATCCAGACCGCGCTGATTTCCTCACGGATGTCTTGATCTATTAAATCTTGTTACTATCATATTCATATCCTTTTTTTTCACATTTCAATCCAGTGAACCATGCCCATGACCATCCCCATAAGACAATACATTCACATAGCATGCAGCTCGCAAAACATCACACCTAGTTCACATTAAACATCGTGTTTCAATCATTCAATCTAGCTATCTCATTCCATCCAACACCTAGATCACTGTGCAACCATCTCATCCTTCCGGAACTCTTGATGCGCTAGGTGCAGTGGAAGTGAATGTTGAACTTTGCTCAAGATGAGTGCTCTGAACTGTGCTCAAGGGTTCCTTTTACTTACGGAAGGGAGAGCGCTCTCCCTTCCGTTCCTTTAGTGAGAGAGTGCAAATGATCACAAACAAAGTGGTAAACACTATGAATGAAGGTGCTGAGACTGAGAGATAGAGAGAGAAGAGTACGACATTAGAATGTTGTCAAACCCTCCTCCAAGGGTCCCACTCTCTATGGCGAGAACGGTCTACTATTGATTGCACAAATCTCTACAATGGTCTGAATGCAATGGTCTTGCTGACGATGTCGACGACGATGACGAGGAGGAGGAGACGGGCTGATATCTGAAAAACGCTAGGAGCTGAAATCTGCAAATCTTGTATTTGCTGAATTCTGACTCTATGTTGGTGATGACGACGGGACGACGATGCGTTGAAAACGTAGATGTTGAAATCTACGAATAGCGGGCTGAATCTGCAAACACTTGCTGATCTGACCGTGCGACAAGGATCTACTGCGGGAAGGTGAGATCTGCGAGGTTTGGGGCTGCTGTAGCGGAGTCTAAATGCTGAAAATGGAAAACGCTGATGCTATGGGCTGATCTGTCGCCGGGAATCTGCAAAACGCTGGAGAGATTTGCAACTTGCAAAAACGCTAGGCTTGTTGCTGTGAACTGCTAACGCAAGGGCTGATCTGCAACTGCAAGACGCTGGGGCTGATCTGCAATTGCTGAAAATGCTAGGTTGGTCTTGATGGCTGGAAACGCTAGGGATTTTGCCGGTCTTGCTGAGAAGGTGCCTGTGAGTTGGACTCCTGCTGCCTCTTCTGCCAGAAAGTGCTAGCGCTAGCTTTCTTATACAATCACTTGCAAAGTTTGGCCTACCCAGTTTCCCAACAAAGTCACTTATTAATGATAAGTGAAAAATGGCTAAAATAGGAAAAATAGGTTCTATGCATTGTAAAATGCTCATGATCATGCATAGTCACAAGGGACGCATCCCCAAGAGTGGGGACGGGGACGAGGCTCAAATGGAATTTTAGTGTAAAACAGAGGGTGGGACCAAGGTGGAATCCGTACGTACGTACCTTACGATTCCGTACGGTACAACCGTACGGTACGGTACAGTACGTACTGTACGGAACAGTACGACAAGTTTTTTTTTTTGTTTTTTTTTTTTTTGTTTTTTTGTTTTTTTTGGGGCCATCTTCTCCACGGACCACTCGCGCTAGAGCTTTCAGATTGGGATAATAGGGTGAAAGGGAGAGAGCCTCAGGCTTTTTTAATCGACCAAGATTACAAAAGACTCTCTTTTGAAAGGTATGTGAACTTAAATTTGGTCTAATTTTCTTTTTTTACAAATGGTATGTACCTATCATGTACCTAAAGGTTGGTTCAGTACGGAAGTACGTTCCGTACGTACCTAAACCGTACCGTACACTACGTACCTTTCCACCTTGGGTGGGACGGCAAGTGGGGACGAGAAGCCCAAAAATGGGAGTCCCCTGTGACTATGTCATGATGGCTACTGACTGTAAAGCTGATGATCATGCTGTGTGCAACCAGACAATGTGCAACTACCAAGTGTCTGGACATGCACGGTCTGCGAACAGACTCACAAAGGTGCCAGAACACTTCCTAAGCTAACTGAACCCTAGACATGAAGTAGCTTGTCCACATGCACATAGGGTTAGATGTGCACGTGACAACCTGTATCTAGTCATCTCATCCAGATAGACATCTTGATGCACTTAGCACTAGAATCTCATTCAAATTTCATTCAATTCTCATTCGCTTAGCCTTCATATCTAGATCTTGCAGATCTCTAACAAATGTCTAGATGCACTAAGTTCAATCCATTCATCTAACAAAATGTTGTAGACATTTTATCTTTCTCTACATGTCTCTAACAATACACACATGAAAGAGCACACGTTTTCAATTCAATTAAGGAAATTTTCAATTCAGTGCACATATGTTCATAAAGTCGTTCCGCAAAATATCGTTAGCCCGTCATAATCCCTAAAATCTCAAAAACTAATTAGTGACTTTATTCAATCTAGGCAATCTATGACAAAGGAGTGGAGTGGCGTAGTCCGCATTGCACCGGATTCAACCTGTTGATTCATCGGTAACTTTTGGCATAGACATTGCTAATGTCCCAAAAGCTTCAAGGTACAACTCTCTTTGAAGAGAATTTGCGATGTTCTCCTCCTCCATCCACTTTGCATCGAGGCCCCCAAAAAGTACCCTTAATTGAATTATCCACTGGACCTAGCTTATCTTTCTGTTCTTTTCTTGTGCCTTGTGACCTATTGGTAGCCCACTTACCTCTCTTGTCCTTGGCACCTCAATCTGGATCTTTGGAAGGACACCTCAATCTGGATCTTTGGAATTTTCTGATCTACCAGTTGATTCCCTTTATGTTCTTTTCTTGTGCTCTGGGAACTGTTGGTAGCCTGGTTGGCCTCCCCTGACCGTTGGCACTTAAGCTCAATCCTCTGAATTCTTTAAGGAACCATCCGCCGATTCCCTTGCTTTGTCGGAACCCTCAGACGCGCTATCATCTTATTCCCTTGCGTCTTCGGAATCCTCTGATGAACTCGCATTTGGTTACCTAGGTTCGTCGGAACCCTCGAATGCACTATCATTCGATTCCCTTTCTTCTCTGGAATCCTCCGATGAACTTTCATCCGGTTCCCCTGATTCATTCTTACCACTGGAAGACTCTTGCCGTGTTGAGGTGGATACTAACCCGTCCGTAGAATAAGTCAATGAGCTGGCATGCATTCCAAAACCTTGCTTGGCATATCCTGTCACAGATATGGGCACCCCAAGCTGGGAATCTGGCACGACACTTGAGAGAATCACTTAAAATACTTCACAACTTTAAAATCATAGTTCAATTTGGTCGACATAGCCCGGCGTAGTTCTGTGCCTAGAGAGATTGGCCCCAAAGACTGCCGTCCCTTTCGGTATTTTTTTCATATTAATGCTTGAGCAAAGTATAACTCCCGAGGGGACCTCTGCTCTCAGACTCTGCGTCTAGATGCTCTGCAGAGTGAGGCCCCAAAGGGTCTATTTATTCTTACAAGGGATGCCTCAAAAGCAAAGTCCCCAAAAGCACTAAACTCAAAAGCAACTGGTTCCAAAAACTGCCAAAAAGCAGTCAGCGCAATGTGCGGAGATTCCTACAGTTTGCCACGTCATCAATCAGTGTAGATCATGAAAATCCGTAGTGTCTCCCATGTCAACCTGTTAGTGCAGATTTCAGGATTTCGTACGGTTTGCCACGTCAGCATCCGTATTGCTTGTCCACGTTAGCATTCGTACAGTTTGTTGGGGTGGTCATGCCACGTCATCGGTTTGTGACATGTCCCATAAGTCTTTGAATAGAGTCAGAATTCTGTTGCAGACAATACTGTCGAATCTCTTTTGGCAAACTACAGCAAAATTGCTCAATCTGGTCCCTCTAAGTAATTCTTCGGAACAAGGAACACAGGACACTGGCAAATAATTATCCAGTGTATCTGTCAGGTGCAATGAAATTGACATGGTGAAGATCTAGGTTTTACACTTCCACAAATCCTTTACTTCCTTTCCTTGTGTTAGTTTTTTCCTTTAGCTTGAATGATGGTTCCTTTTACTTCCCTTGGAGAGAGAGAGAGAGAGAGAGAGAGAGAGAGAGAGAGAGAGAGAGAGAGAAAGATTTTTTAACGTCTATAAAAGGCCGAAGTCGGCCTATGAGACAATCAAAGTACATGAGGTGGGTGTCCTTTGTGTATCTGTAAAGGATAAAAGGTACAAAAGTAAAAGTGACTATCCTGTATGATGACTGGGGGAGGAAAGTGATACAAGGGTGGGGATGGAGCTCCAAAACTGGGGAAAAGATGTAATCCTATATGCTGGGGTAGAATGTACAATCATAAGATGAAATGCTATCCTATCTCTAGCTCCATCCAGTACCATAATCCGGTGTAGTATAGGATGCATGGGTGGGTAGGGTGTGAGCAGTCCTCGTAAGATGGCTGCTGGATCTGCAAAAGCCCGGATGCATCTCTCCTCCAAAGATCTATAGTAGTGCTCCTGGATCTCGCTCTGGTGTAGGCGAGGCGCCCTGCGTCCATGGGTACGTGGGCGTTTGCGAGCTCGGACTTCCTCAGCCTGCTGTAGAGTCACTCCTCTTTGGATGGTTGAAGGTGGTGGTGCTGCTATGGTCCTCTGAAAAAAGTTTGTGAGCTGTGTCTGGCGCTCGTCTCTCCCCGTTGATGCTACATGGAGGAGGGAGTCCCGATGCTTCTGTATCTCGAGGAGAAAGCGGCTGAACTGTCGTTGGTCTCTGGACTCAAAAATCTGATGTAGAGTGGGCTGATCTGCGAACAAGGTTGGGTATCTGTCTCCGATCTCCTCATGTGCTCTACATCTGCAAACATAGTGCTCCTCGCTCTCAATCTCTGCTGTGCAAAGTTTGCATATCCTCTCTGCTTTGGGGACATGTGTAACTCGTCTTGCCTCAATCTCTAGCTGGTGTGACGACACTCTAAGCTGTCTGATGGCGACCCGTGCTCTATGTGGCATGTAGGTATCCATGTGTCTCGGTCTTTGGATGAACCCGTCTGCTAGGATAGTCAGGAAGTGATCTTTGTAATACTGCCTCTTTGTGGGGAGAGGCTCTCTGGGTGTGATCCATGTCTCCCTAATGTAGAGCTGGCAGAGGTCCTGTCTGAGAACACGATTCCTCTCAGTGTGTGAGAGGCGTGTATGAGGAGAGTCGGGATCATACTGAAAAGGAGGCAGGTGTGTGATGTCCAAACCATGGGATGTAAACCACTCTGTGACCTGTGAGTACCATGCTCTCGTGTCACCTTCCCGATGCAGTTGTATCGATGCCTCAAAAGCTCTATGGGTGAGTCTGTCTAGTGGGAGCTCTCGCATGCGCTGAATGAAACAGATCGTCTGAAAAAGGGCATCTACTAACATTGGTGGTGTGGCTAGCTCTGCTCTGATGGTGTCATGTGGTACTGAGGGTTTGCTATGGAGCAAACGAGAGATCATAATGATCTGTGGACGCTCTATCTGTGTCCATAGAGGTGCTGAGAGTCCTGGTGCCCATACTGCCGCGGCATACATCATGGCAAGTGTGACTAGAGTGTCAAAGAGCCACCCTTTGGTGCGGGGCTCTTGGAAGTGGGCCTGATGGCATCTGCGCTCTAGGGTGGCCAGCGTTGCATATCCCCGTGTAATGCGGTCTCACGCTGCCTGGGCCATGGAAAATGTGCCAGTGGTGCTAGTAAAAGTCACCCCCAAGTAAACATATGAGTCAACCACCTCGACCTGTCCGCTTGCTGCTGTAAGTACTGCTCTACTACGAACTGTCGTGGAGGTATGGAAGATCATGACTTTGGTCTTGCCAAGGTTCACTGTGAGCCCTTTGTGTGTGCAAAAATCATCTAAGGCTCGTAGGTGGCTCTGTAATTCCTCCTGTGTCTCAGAAACAAGGATGATATCATCAGCATAGAGCATAATGTGGAGTGGCATACCTGCCAAGTCTGAGCCCACCCGCCTGCTCGTAGGATGAAATCTGAAATCTCGTCGATGTAGAGACCAAACAGTCGGGGAGAGAGGGCATCCTTGCTTCACACCGATGGTGCTAGCAATGGGATCCGATAGTCCACCAGGGCATCACACTCTACCTGTGACCTGTGCATATAAAGAATGAATGGCCCATATCATGTCACAGGGTATTTGTAGCTCCTGAAGGCGCTGAAAGAGTCTGTCTTTGGGGATGGTGTCAAATGCCTTGCGGAAGTCCACAAAGTAGCAGTAGAGTCTCCTCTTCCGCGCCTTTGCTCCGTCTATCAGACAGCAAAGCACGAAAATGTGATCAATAGTCGAGAAAGTTCGTCTGAAACCTGCCTATCCTGCTGCTTGTATCCCTGATGCCTCTGCATGTGTTAAGCTCTGCCTCAAGAACTGCCCCGTATAGTTTGGCCAGTGTGTGGCCAATCATGATAGTCCTGTAGTTCCCTAGATCCTGGGTGTCGCCAGATTTGTGGATAGGCACAATTGTGTGCATAGTCCACTCCTCTGGTAGTCCCTCAACCAATGCACGGTTGAAGAGACGTGCTATCAGGGGGGAGAGAGTGTCTGCCGCATAGATCAGGTGCTCGCTCTGTAGGCCGGTATGATCTGCTGAGCAGCTGTGCTGTAGGCGCCGAATGGCCCTCTCCACCATAGTAGATGTAAAGAAAGTTGAAGTGGTAAGTCGGGGGTCGGATGGCTCTGGGATCAGTGGCTGCCTAGGTACCTGGTATAGGTGCTCGGCATAGTCATGCAAGGTCTGGGGGTCCTCTATTGGGGTAGTAGCCTGTAGGACGTGGCTCTCTAAGAATCCTCCATGCTGTGGCACAGTCTGTACTCATGAGAAGGTGGTATAGCTCAAGCTCTTGCTGCTCCTCGAAGGCCCGCCTTTTACGGCGTGTAATGGCCTTCATTTGTCTCTCGACCCCGCTCTTGGGGATCTCCTCCAAGGCTCGTTGAGCCCGCAACTGTCTGTAGAGGTCTCTGCACTCCTTGTCATACCATCTGTTCTGGGGCATCGTCCGAGAGGGTGGGGGTCGGCCACTGTGAGTGGTGTGTGGAAAGCAACTGAGGGCTGAAGTGTGAAGAACTGCGGAGAGCTGGCTAGTGAGTGTAGAGAGTGGTGTATCTGGATCGAGAGCATAGATCCCCTGATACACGTGATGAATAGACTCTGGCAAGCTCATGTGTGAAATGTATGGTAGTGTGTGGCGTGGGTGTGGGTGGTGTGTGTGAAATGGGTGAGCTAGTGAAAGAGAGAGCAAGGTATGCGTGGTCAGCCCCGGTAGGTAGTGGTGGGATGGTGAAGGATGTGAGCAGGTGAGCTGCCTCTCTGAGGCCGATGATGTAATCCACTGTACTACCTCCACCAGATATCGATGGTGGTATGCAAGTCAAGCCTCCTGTAAGAGACTTGGACACTCCAAGTCAAGAATCAACCGCGACAGCACCAAATAACCACTTCAAAACAATTCACAGATCACAATAGATTTGCACTGGCCCGGCAAAGACTGGCGCCCCTTTCGGTATTTCTTTTTGTATTAATCAATCATCAAAGTAGAAGAGAGCGGTTAGGGTTTCACTCTCAGACTCTGTGTCCAGATGCTCTGAGAAGTGAGGCCCTCACCACTAATTTAAAGGTTACAAGGGATGCCCAAAAGCAGAGCCCCAAAAGCTTTTAAAATCAAAAGCATCAGTTCTCTCTCTCTTAGAGAGTCTTTTCTCTTTTTTCTTTTTTTAATAAAAAAAAAGCAAAATTCGCGTCGCTCATCATTTAAAAAAAAATAAAATATATTTTTTTCCCATTTTAGCCTCCGCGATTTCCGGAAATTAGGGTTTTTGGCAGAAATTAGGGTTTGCAAGAATTTTAGGGTTTCTGCTATCTGCCACGCCACCACTTTGTGACATACCCCCCTCTTGAAAGCATTGTAATCGACCGCGATTACGCCTGCAAAACCTACAAAAGCCATAAACCGTCTTAGCAGACACTGACTGTTAGTACCTACGTACTAGGAACACACATCTAGCACATGTACAAAATCGACAGTCACATCACACGACATCACAGGACATCAGCAGACATCACAGGACATCACATGACATTCAACATTCATTCGGATCTTAGACCATGATTTATCGGCAATGTAGCTAGCAATCACATCTAGGTCCAATCGGGACCTCATCGATGTCCGATTGACTAACCCCTATTGCAACCATGTCTATTCGAGATCAATCAGACCAAAATGCTGCAGTCATTTCGGCTATCAGTTCCTGCACTCACAAGAAGTCAAGAACAAATCAGTATCAGTATCAGGAATTCCATTTCATAAAGTCATCCAGCAGAATCCTGTCAGCTCTCAGTATCCCTGAAGCTCAAAGAGACATCAGTGACTTTAGTATCAAAATCGAGGCATCTGTTGACAAAGGAGCGGAGTAACTCCCCTCTTGTGCATCCCACTGCACCAGATCTTCGGCCAAGTTGAGTTTCTGGGTTCCGTTTGGAGTAGACTATGCTAAACCAAAACATCGAGGTAAAGTTTCACAATCCGAGGAGTATCTGCTAGGTCCTCCTCCTCCATCCACTTCGCATCAAATGCAGGAAAGTTCTTGAACTAAACCAAGAACCGCCCTCGGACTTTACCTTTCTTCGCATCGTTATGTGCCAAAATCTGTTCAAGAACAAGGATCTCCTCGTTTTCTTCCACTTCGGGTTCCATCATCAGGCACATCACCCTTAATAGGGTTCAAGAGACTCACATGCAATGCATTATGAATCCTCCAAGTATCTGGCAGTTTCAATCGGAAGGAGACATCATTTATCTTTTCAGTAATCTGGAAAGGTCCGTAGTATCGCATACTAAGCTTTGGAAAAAGCCTCTCCTTTCCCTTTTTCTTTCGTAGGCGTGCCTTCTCAAAAGTAAGAGCACCCAATCATCCTCCTTCAATTTCAAGTCGCGACGATGGCGATCCGCTGCCTTTTTCTGTCGTTCTCGAGACTCCTGCAAAGTCTCGCGAACCTTGGCAAAAGCCTCGCCCAAATCTCGCGAATATTCATCCGTTTCAAATATCTAATCTTTCGTGCTCAGGAAGGATGGAACCTTCGTAGCACTTTCAACAATCTCACCTGGCGTCTTCCCCGTCGAAGAGTGTATCGTGTTATCTGTTATCAGTGATACCACTGTAACAGACTTGGACACTCCAAGTCAAGAATCAACCGCGATAGCACCAAATAACCACTTCAAAACAATTCACAGATCACAATAGATTTGCACTGGCCCGGCGGAGTTCCGTGCCTAGAGATATTGGCCCCAAAGACTGGCGCCCCTTTCGGTATTTCTTTTTATATTAATCAGATCAAAGTACAAGAGAGTGGCTAGGGTTTCACTCTCACTCTGCGTCCAGATGCTCTGAGAAGTGAGACCCTCACCACTTATTTAAAGGTTACAAGGGATGCCCAAAAGCAGAGCCCCAAAAGCTTTTAAATAAAAAGCATCAGTTCTCTCTCTCTTAGAGTCCTTAAAAAAAAAAAAAGCAAGTTCTCTCTCTTTCTCATGGCGTGGAGAAAAAGCAAGATTCGCGTCGCTCATCATCCAAAAAAAAAAAAAAAAAGTGCAGTCCTGTTGCTGACACAATGTGTCCCAAAAAAGTGTATCTCTGTTAGGAAAAATTCACTTTTCTTTGCATTAATCACTAACGTGTGATCTCGTAATGCCTGAAAGACTTGAAGCAGATGATCTCTGTGTTCTGCCTCATTCTTGGAGAAAACAATGATGTCGTCAAAGAAAGTGCCAACAAATAGCTTGTACTCTCGAAAAATCTTGTCCATCATCCGGTTAAATGTCGCAGGAGCATTGGTTAAGCCAAAAGGCATCACCAAAAACTCAAATAACCCAAAAGTCGTCCGAAAAGCTGTCTTGTAGACATCTCCTGGCGCTATCCTGATCTGATGATATCCACTCTTCATGTCAATCCTGCCAAAGCACGAGGATCCCTGTAACCTGTCAAGTATATCATCGATCCTAGGAATCGGAAATCTGTTCTTGATGGTGATTTCGTTGAGAGTGCTATAATCGATGCACATTCTCCAAGATCCGTCTTTCTTCAAAACCAACAACACTGGAGAGCAATACGGTGAAGTACTACGCTGGACAAGACCCTTTTCCAAGAGGTCTTTCACTGGGTTCATAATCTTTTCATTCTGTACTCGGCTCACACGATAAGGTGGCCGATTCGGTGGCGTGCTTCCAGGTATCAGATCAATGGTCTGACCTTCAGGCCCTCTGGAAAGCAATCGGCATGAGTGTGGAGAAAAATCTTGGCGTTCTTTTGATCAGGTCAAAACATATTCAACCTTTATCCAACGTTCAGTTCTCTCCCAAAAGAATGAGTAAGAAACTGAAGTTCATCAAGTACAATCTCTAAGCCCTTCATTTGTCAAAGTCGCTTTCTCGGCCCGGTAGTCAACCACGGCGTAGTTCTTGTGGTACCAAGGGATCCTTAGTAGAACGTCACCTGCATGCCCTGAACACCCTTGTCATTGCAAACAAAGTTTGCCAATGCTCGGTGTAATGGCAACATCCCATCCGGGTCCCAATTGAACTACCTCTGCCTGTGGCGTCAGTCTGTCTGGCGTAATTCCAAATCGAGCCGCCAATTCCAAGTGAAAAGAAGTTGGCCTTGGCTCCTTCAAAAAGAGCTTCCTGATCCTTCACTTTGCCCCAAAACTGGCAAAGTTTGTACTTTCATTCATTAGATTCGGTGCAGGTCCCACGCCATGTGGTACCAGTTTTGCTTTTCTATCTGCCTTTTCTGCCACATTCCTCAGCTGCTCTCGAACTCTCAGACATGTCATCGTCTTTATCATTCTGTTCTTTCTGTGCCTTATTAGGGCACTTCGCGGAGATATGTCCCGGTTCCCCGCATCCAAAGCACTTCCCCTCTCTGATGAAGCGAGCTCTCTCCTTAGGAGTAAGCTTGGGTCGTGCATCATTTTTCTCTGGGTTGCTCTTTTTCTTTCTACTTTCATTCCCAGAAGTCTGTTCGGCTCGTTGTGTCATGGCCTCATCTGTGGGGTAGGTCAGACTGCCAGAGTGAATGACAAAGCTCTGCTTTGCATGACTCATCAACTCCTGAATAGAAGCTGACTTCTGTTCCAAGCAGTGATCTCGGATCTCTGTAGGTAGACCCAAGGTAAACCGCTCAATCTGTTCTCTGAACGAGATCTTCTTGAATGAAGAGGTGGGTAGAAAAGAGCTCCAGAATCTTTCACAATAAGCATTGATTGTATCTTTCTTGGTCATCCGAAGATGGTTCCAAGCAGCTCGTATATCTCGTTCATATTCTTGCGTCAACCAAGAAGAAAATAAAAAGCTTCTTAAATTTCAGCCATTTAACTGGTGCACTCTTGTTTAAAAGAAGCGTGGACCACCAAGTACGAGCATTCCCCTTAAGGTAAGAGGTAGCTCTCTGAATCTTGGAGTGCTCTGAATAGCGTCCTCCCGCGAAAGCGATGTCAAACTGCTGTATAAAAGACAAAGCCTTCGAAGCATCTGAGTATCCTGAAAAGTATCAAACTTGATCGTGGCCACCTTCCTTAAACTCTCGGACTTTCTTACTTTTATCTTCGAGAAAGTCATACTGGTTAGCTTTGTAAAAAAAAATTTTTCTTCTTGTTCGCATAAAAGTTTCCGTCATCGGAATCTGAGCTGTCTGTAGATGAGTCCTCAGTAGAACTGTCAGTCTCTGGGCGAGATGTAGCCTTCTTTGCCTTTTTCTTGCCCTTTCCGAAGCTTTGTTTCTTGCTTCGCTTTTTGCTTTTCCAGTCTTCTTCACTCGAGTCTGAAGAGCTAGAAGAACTGTCAGAAGAAGAAGAAGAAGAAGAACTGGGTAGGTCTTCATACTTGACGCGCTTCTTCAATTTCTTTGTCTTGTCAAATGTCGACCGACGACCCAAATATCCCGTGAAGTCAGTGCTTCTCTTCTGCTTTTTGCCGTGCTTTTTGCCTTTCTTTTGCGCATCAAAAAGCTGAGCAATCCGTGCATCAACCACGTTCTCCAGTTCCTTCTCCGTATATTTTCTTGGAGGCAGAAGGTTTCTTGACAGCGGGTTTCGGGAGTGGTGTTGTGGTTCTTTGCCACTCCATTTGTACCTCTTCCAAAGAGGTCTGGTTCATATATTTTGCCATCTTCGGGTCCTTGGCAAAATTGAGCATCATCTTTGTTGCATCACCAATCAATTGACGACGCTCCATCTCTCGTTGCTCCGCCTGAGTAGGCCGAGGCGGGCCATACTCTGTGTCTGAATCTTGGTTGTGATCCCAGCCCGCATCTCCAGATGCAGAGGGAGTCGACTGATCATTGCCTGAAGCCATAGGTGCCGCGGAAAAAAAAATTTGGGGATCGGATTTCTCGTAGAAGAGAAATTGGCCGTGCTCTGATACCACTATAACAGACTTGGACACTCCAAGTCAAGAATCAACCTCGACAGCACCAAATAACCACTTCAAAACAATTCACAGATCACAATAGATTTGCACTGGCCCGGCGGAGTTCCGTGCCTAGAGATATTGGCCCCAAAGACTGGCGTCTCTTTCGGTATTTCTTTTTGTATTAATCAATCATCAAAGTACAAGAGAGCGGTTAGGGTTTCACTCTCAGACTCTGCGTCCAGATGCTCTGAGAAGTGAGGCCCTCACCACTAATTTAAAGGTTACAAGGGATGCCCAAAAGCAGAGCCCCAAAAGCTTTTAAAATCAAAAGCATCAGTTCTCTCTCTCTTAGAGAGTCTTTTCTCTTTTTTTAATAAAAAAAAAGCAAAATTCGCGTCACTCATCATTTTCAAAAAAAAATAATTTTTTTTTTCTTTTTAGCCTCCGCGATTTCCGGAAATTAGGGTTTTTGGCAGAAATTAGGGTTTCTGCTATCCGCCACGTCATCACTTTGTGACACCTCCAGATGATGGCCATTGCGCCATCCCATTATAGATAACGAGAAGGTGCTGTTATCCCAAACGGAGTATGTGTCTCCCATATGGTGTGGGCGTGGTGGTATCTCCGAAGGTCCTCTCTGCCTCTGTGTTCTCCAGGGTGGAGAGTAGTTCTGGGTCATCGAAGTCGTAGATGTCACACTGTCTACTTTGTGTCCTGGCGTTGAAATCCCCAGAAGGAAGACTTCCCCTAGTCTGGAGTACTCCATGATCCCCTCCCCGAGACACATATATGGTGATTGTGTATCATCTTCCTCCTCTCCTACATGTGTATGGGTCTCCGCTACCCCTACTCCTTCTGTATGTGCAAATCTAGAACCGCTAGGCGCGAAGTAGCAAATGGCAATGTATAGAGTGTGTTCCTCCGATAGCTCAATCTGTATCCACATGTAGCGTGCCTCTAGGTCGCGGGCTACTATCTGTATCCTACTGTGAAGTGAGCGGCGATAGAGGATTGCTACCCCGCCAGATCCTCTAGAAGTGTTGTGCCGTGTGCACTTCTTGTGTAGAGAATCCCATTGGTAATTCTGTACTCGAGGTGGGCCTCTCTCGGGACTCGCATGTGTCTCTGTGAGTAGAACAATGTCTCGGTCATGCATCACCTCCTCTAGTCTCCCTGGATGTGTCCATAGAGAGCCATTGCAGTTCCAAACTGCCATGTGTATCTCCTCGTATAGTGTCCCATAGGCCACGAGTCCCTATGCTACGGCCTTGCCATCAATGATGACTCGACCGTCTCGGTAGGAGGCCCGTTTCCCCTCTTTGCATGCTTGTTGTACTCGAGGCATGCATGCTCTCCTGGGTTCTACTTGCATCTTTGTGAGGCCATCATCAAGGTAGATGGGGGCCCCTGTGAGGCCTCGTAGAATGACCCTCTTGTGGATGAAGAGGGTATGGGCTTCTTCCGATGGAAATTGGAGGATGAGGGGCCTCTTTTTGGTTGGGTCTTTACCAGCTCTCCAAGCTTTGATGAAGGGGGTTGGATCTTCTATCTTGTACCCAAGTTTGGTACAAAGGGTCTTGCTATCTTTCTCGGGAGTGGAGTCTTTCCCTTCTTCCATGCCGGTGACTCGTATATTTAGGCGGCGGGCATGCCTCATCTTCTCTTCTTCAAGTGTGGTGTGTACAAGGAGGGCCTCTTCTTTGTGTGCGTCCTCTTTGGCTTCTTTTTTAAGGTTCTTCTTGACCACCTCCATTCACCCTTCCTTTGGGGCCTCAAGCTTGTCTTCCAAGCTTTCGGTGAGAGCTTTGGTGAGTTCTTCCTTGATGGCCTCTTTGGTTTCATTGTTTATTTCACCTTCCTCGGGGGTGAGGTTTAGGGTGGCCATTTGTTCTTTCATCTCCTCCTTCTCCTTTTTCCATCCTTCTTGGGCCTCCTTCCACATCGCGAACTCCTTCCTTGTCTCCTCGTCTTTAATCTCTTTTTCTTTGCCTCACGCCTCTTTCTCCTTATTCAAAGCTTCCACTTCCTTCTCGAGCTTGGAGAGATGGGTGATGATAGTGTTGATGGCGGAGTACGTCATCTTCTTGTTCTCCTTGATTGTGGCATTGAGCTTGTCGTCCATCTTGGTTAATTCCTCCTTGGTTACTCCTCCTTTTGCCATCTCGGAGCTCTCTTGATTTGTTCGTTTGCCTTGCGTGACTCAAGTGTTGTGGAGAGTCATGTTGAAATGTAGTGATGTGATGTGAAAGTGCAATGTGAAATGTGTGTATGTGTGTGTGCAACAGATGGATGCGGGTAGTGCGTGCCGTGAAAATGTAATGTGCAATGTGTGTGTGTAGGGGCGGTAGCAGCAGGGAGGGATGGGGGCGGCAGTGCTGATGCAGGTGCAGCAGCTATAGGCGTGTGGAAATGCAGTGGAGCGGCAGCAAGAGCAGCAGCAGCGCGCATGTAACACAGGGGGTGCTGGCGGGCGTTGTGCGAGTAGGCAGGGATGGTGGCGGGCTCTGCGCAAGTAGCAGAGGGGTGCTGGCGGGCGCTTCGTGAGCACACAGAGAGAGAGAGAGAGAGAGAGAGAGAGAGAGAGAGAGAGAGAGAGAGAGAGAGAGAGAGAGAGAGGAATGACACCCGATGGGTTCCCAACCAACCCTCGCAAGGGTCCCCCACACTGTTGCCGATGTGGTATTTGCTTTAAATTGCTTAAATGGAAAGTACACACATGCAATACCTCATGTGCAGACTCTATTGACTTGAATGACGACTATTGCTGCGGTAACTCCTCAAGACGAGGCACCACCATGGGCTGATTTGATGCACCTTTGGATCCTTCTCGATGTGGGAAGGGGTAGATTCAGGGCTGAATTGCGCTCCTGATGTAAGAGGAATGAAGGGCTGAAAGCTTGCTGCAAAAACACAGGTCTGAAGCGTAAAATGCAGCAGATCTCTCGCTTAAAGCAGGGCTGAAAACGCAGATCTTGATGATGCCGATGATGGACAGCAATGGAGCTCTCGATGTTGGCGAGGGAATGGTCGAGGGAAGGCTTGATGGGCTGCTGAAGTACCGGACCGCAACGGGGAAATTGCGAAGGCAGATCCAAGCCTTTTCCAGCGGAAAGGGGCTGAAATCTGAAAACGCTAGCTGTTGGCTTGAAAACCCTGGTGCTGATCTGAAAACTAGAAATGGTAGGCTAGCGCTAAGTGATCTGTAACTTGCTCAAATGCTTGGCTGCCCGGTTTCCTTGATAGGGCTGAATTTTGAATTATAAACTCCCTTAGACTTAGGTAGGGCAAATTGTCCACCAGACCCAACAAAATAAATCATAAAAATGATTTATTGATATAAGTTTCGGGTGAAATTGTCGCACATTTGTCCACCTGGGAATGTGATTGACGTGGGGAATGGCTTGTTGGATTCCTCTAGCTTAAAATAACATGCACGTCATGCGAGATGCCCATTGTAGTGTAATAACATCTGTGAAAACGCGTGTAGCCATTTATGCAAGAGGGTTCCAAAAGTGGAAAACCCAATCTAATGGACTTGCATGTCCAACGAACAGGCTCACAAAATTGCCAGTACTGATCCTCCTAGGATTCTAGACACTCCTATCTAGGAAGTAGGGAAAAAAATTGCTCTGGAGGTCAATGAAGCATGTCCACGTGGCACATAGAGCCATGTGCATGTGACAGTATCTTTTTTAGTCATTCTCAGATGATGCCAAGCCGTGATAGCATCTTCATATTCTTTTGATATCCAAGTTGACGTGAAAATTTTCTTGAATTTTATCCACATTGTAGGTGCTTTCTCTCTGTAACAATAGAGTAGACCATCATGTGTGCATTTCCTTTTGAGTAAGAAGCTGCCCTTCGCATCTTGGAGGGTTCCGAGAACCAACCTCCTAAGAAGGTGTCACGTGCACATGGCTCTGTGTGCCATGTGGACATGCTTCATCGACTTCCAGAGCCGGTTTTCCCCTTCTTCCTAGATAGGGGTGTCTAGAATCCTAGGAGGATTAGTATCGGCAATTTTGCGAGCCTGTTCGTAGGACCTGCATGTCCGGACAAGTCCATTAGATAGGTTTTTCAGTTTTGGAACCCTCTTGCATAATTGGTTTGTACACATGTTTCGACAGATGTTATTACACTACAGTGGGCATCTTGTATGACGTGCATCTAGTCAACGAGCCATTTCCCACGTCGATCCGATTCCCGGATGGTGAGATGTGCGACAGTTTCACCCAGTTTGGATACCCGTGCTCATTTTTAAAATAAATCAATTTATTGATTTATTGTTGGAAAACTTGGTGGACACTTGCCCTACCCAGGCCTAATAAAATTTATAAGGCCTATATCTCACCTATAAAGGGAGCAAGAGAGCTCCCATTCTTAAGTCAAGTTGCAGGAGGAGGTTGCAGATTAGCCCTAGCGCTAGCTTGAGGAGGAACCAATCCTAGCGTTTTCAGCCATCTACAAAGCCTAGAGAAATCAATAGTAGCATACGGACAAATCTTAGAGAGAGAAAGAGAGAGAAGAGGAGAGTCGACACACGGCACGGCAAAGCTCCACGCCCAGATGCATAGGCTCCAAAGATTGGCGCCCCTTTCGGTATTTCTTTATTATTGCTTCTCAATGGTACAACTCTCGAGGTTCCTCTTCTCCGAGACTCTACGTCTAGATGTTCCTTGAGAATGAGGCCCAAGGGCTCTTTTAAACTTACAAGGGATGCCCAAAAGCAGAGCACCGAAAAGCTTCAGTTCTAAAAGCACAATACCCAAAAGCATCTGCACTCCCCATGCAAAATGCCACGTCATTAGCCCAACGTAAATTGCAAAAATCTGTACAGCAGTGCCACGTGGCATGTCAACGCGATTTACGGAAATCAATCGTAGACTTCAAGCCTTTGTGTTTTGTGGGTTTAGGTCCTACGGCCAGTGTTTTATGTTCGTAAGTTATTTTGGGTTAGGATTTTTAATCCTAACCCTCTATTTAGGCCTATGAGAGTGCGCTTGTGCCACACAGAGAGAGAGAGAGAGAGAGAGAGAGAGAGAGAGAGAGAGAGAGAGAGAGAGAGAGAGAGAGAGAGAGAGAGAGAGAGAGAGACCGCAAACCAAATGCTGGAGTAGGGAAGAGGGGGCGATCAGTCCCCCATGACTACCAGAGCAGAAGACCCGTACAACGATCAGATGAATGAAATGTGTACCCCCCCTGGCCCATATATATGAGTGCCCAAGGTGGGCGGCCGGCCCTAAACTCGGCCGGCCGGACAAGGTACAAACTATGCTATGGGTGGCCAGCCTAGAGACACCAAGCTGTACAAGGAAGTGCCCTAGACCTGTGTGAAGCACTAGAGTGGTGTAAATCTAACACCCCCTCTCAGCACCTGATGCTGAACAAACCGTGTGAAGCCGAAGATGTGAGGCAAATGATAAAGATGTTTGCTGCGATGTCTACAGCAATCTGGTGTGTGCCAACCTTCGAGAGATCTCCATGGTAAAGTGCCGTCATGAGCAGTGTAACAAACTGCTATACTCCGTCAATATAGGGTCTGGCCCCATATATACAAGTGCCCAAGGTGGGCGCCCAACTCAAGTGGGTGGCCGGCCCTAAACTCGGGCGGCCGGACAAGGTACAACCTATGCTTTGGGTGGCCAGCCCAGAGACACTAAGCTGTACAAGGAAGTGCCCTAGACCTGTGTGAAGCACTAGAGTGGTGTAAATCTAACACCCCCTCTCAGCACTGGATGTTGAACAAACCGCGTGAAGTTGGAAGTTGTGAGGCAAATGATAAAGATGTTTGCTGCGATGTCTATAGCAGTCGGGTGTGTGCCAACCTTTGAGAGATCTCCATGGTAAAGTGCCGTCATGAGTAGTGTAGCAAATTGCTGTACTCCGTCAATACAAGGTGAAGATACTGCGTGAAGGTCCTGAACTGAGTGTGAAAACAACTCCTTGTCGTGAAAGAAGTGCCAATAGACTTGCAAAAATGTCCTGCCCAATAGGATCTGTGGTGTCTGTAGTCAAACCGTCCGGAGAAAATGGAGAAGCCCAGGAACCGTGTTGAGAATGCTTGTCAATGAATGAACATGTAACCCAGTGTGGCCAGGTGGCTAAGCCGTGTAAAACTCCAGGAAGGCCAGATATAGCAATCTGCACCGTAAACGTCCTCCGAAACAAGGAAAGCCAGACTAAATAGTCTGCACTGTAGAAGCTACCGAAGCTCCAAAGCAGTCACCGGGAGAGTGCACGGACCACCACCGGATGGTGTCCAATCAGTAGATAGGGTAATCCAAGATGAGGGGAAAGCCAGACTCAATAGTCTGCGTTGTGAAGGGCCTCTGAGAAGAGGTGTGGTCAGACCAAGCTGTCTGCACTGTCTTCATCGTGTATGAAGAAGGGAAGCCAGACTGAGCAGTCTGTGCTGTGAAGATCCTCTAAGAAGAGGAAAGGCCAGAACAGTCTGTATGTATCGTCTTGCCTGTATCTCCTGCCTCCTCTCCTTCGGTGTCAACCAAATCAAAATCCACGCCAACAACACCACCAAACCGCATCTCGGTGTGGCTCTCAATGTAAATGAGTTGGGAGTGGCCTACTGCGCAGGTCGGGGTTAAGTCTGCTATAGGGTTATCGAGGGTGTAAGCAACTTTGAAGGTAGTAATCCAAATGATCAGGAGTGTAGAAGAGCAACTGCACTACCATCCAAGCCAAGATCCCGGTGACTCTGAATGTAGTTGTATAATGATTCGTGATCTCCGCATCTCACGGGTAAACTCTTTGGACCGTCTGTAGATCCAAGCAATGAACCTGTCCAAGAAGAGATCCAAGATCCTCTCCCTAAGTCCGTGTAGATGCCCCTGTGTAAGCAAGTGATTTGACGTGTCGAGTCAAATGGTAAGATGGTGGTGTCTTCTTTGGGAATGTCAGAATCCCAAACTCCGGGTGCTAAACCCTTGGGTTGATCTAGCTTTGTTTTCATAGAGCACTTTTCTCTTGCAAAGGCTCATGTTGTAACGGGAGGGGTACCACGTGCCAATGGAAAAGAACAGACTGAACAACTTTTAGCACTTCAAATAACACTGGACTAAAAGAGATGCACGACACACGAGACGCGGAGTGGATAAGTTCCACCCCCAGAGACCCTTTCGGTGTTTCTTTATTTTGCTTCAATTCCCATGGCTCTGCTCTACAACTCCCGTGGGTAGACTGCAAGAGTGAGAACCCATGGGTCATATTTAAAGGCCCTTGGCCTCTAAAAGCAGTTTAATGAAAAGCACTAAGCCCAAAAGCTTCTGGTCCTTAGGTCACTTGGGCCCCATCGGACGGGGTCCCATAAGTTGGTGGGAACTCCTCTTCAAAAATAGGCTACTCGGCAAGACTTTGCAAGTTGGTAAGACTTCTTGTGCTGCTTCTACTGCTTCTAGGTTTTAGGCTCCTTGGTCGGGATCTGCAAGTCGGCTCAGGTCTTCAGTGGCTTGACAAGTCAGCAAACAAACACCCATAGAGCAACTCGGTTCTTGGAAAGCAATTCACCGGAAGAGATCTCTATGTAGAGAATCCTCTGTTCCAATCCTACACACAGAAGAGGTGTGCTTTTGAGTCCCTTCTTGTAAATCAGCCCCATCTACAACGTTTATGGGCTGAGAACAGAGAAAAACAGAAAACTGTCATGATGGAAACAATCTCCGAAGGTATTTCTTTGCGATGGTACTCGTCTACATGGTCCTGGCTTCAGGGTAGCCATGTGAGTCATCGGTGGCATCATCTCGGCACATGAAATCTGTAGCGGCATGGGGGAAGGACTAACCTGCTCTTTGAGTGCATCTTCCTCAGCTTCAGAAAGCTGGACCATGGGCACTTGCTCAGCTTCAGTGAGTGGTACCTGAAAATCCGCTTCTCCTTCTAGCCCTTCTGTCGGTAACGCCTTGCTTTTGGTAACAAACTGCTGACATGTCGACCTACTGAAGAACGGAGCTACTGGCCTAAACCCTAGAAGAAGCAGAAGCAGCAACAATGGCAGATTTCCGAAAATCACGTTGGCTCATACGTGACAGATTTTCGAAAATCACGCTGGTTGACGACGTAGCATGCTGTACGGACTTCCGCTTTTTGCGCTGATTGCTGACGTGGCAGCTGTATGGAATTCCAGATTTTACGCTGGCAGCTTTCGGCATTGCTTTTGGCAAGGCTTTTCACCGTAATTGCTTTTCAGGCCAAGGGCCTTTAAATATGAGGTTAGGGCTCATTCTCTGGCATGCTTCTTGGCGAAGGTGCAGAGTCTCGAGTACCGTCTTGTATTGTGTTGATGCAATATAAAGAAATATCGAAAGGGGTGCCAAGGTTTGGGGCCAATACTCTCTGGGGTGGAATTCCGCCACTCCGTGTCGCGTGTCGTCTCTCTCTCTCTCTCTCTCTCTCTCTCTCTCTCTCTCTCTCTCTCTCTCTCTCTCAGTTCAGTCGTTATTGAAGTGCTAAAAGTCTGTTCAGTCTGTTCTTTTCTATTGGCACGTGGTGCCCGTCTTGTGACACTTTTTTTGATTCTGCAACCTACTAGAGCTGGGGCGCTTGGTTGCTTTTATAGGCACAGGGGCCAACAAGAATAAAGGAAGGTCGGCTGCCCAAAAAAGGGGCACAAGGGGATAAAGAGAGAGAGATTGAGGGGCGCCTTGCTTTTTTGGCTAAAAAGAGAGAGAGGGAGAGGTCGATCTTGCATAATTAGGGGATGCCCAGTTTTCTTGTTGCTTTATTTATAGGGGCTGCCTACTTATCAAGTGGGCGGCTGGACACACTTAAAAATGGTTTGAACCTACCTAAAAACTTATAATCTAAAAACCATGCTTACATATTCACAACCCAAGCGGCCTGCTTACTCATAACCCCATCTGCATTCAAGTGCTTGTATCATCTCTTCTGCACAACTCTACTCGGTTTAGAATACCTCCTGACTATGAAATATTCCCTTTCCAGATGCTCCCATCACTAACCATGTGGCACATCAGGAATACCCATCACTTAGGCCTTTCTAATCGAACTTACAAAACAACTCCTTCGTGATGCTGTATGTCATGCATCCCATGACATATAAGAGATGTCCGTTCCGGATGGTCGAATACTTCTTCTCGATGTTCTCTATCACCCATCTGATGTGATGCATCAAAAGTACCTGCTCTTGGTGGCCCTATAGATGTTCCCGCGTTCACAGTGCTCGGATGCCTCAAGCGAGAAAAACCCTCACTTAAATATCCCTCTCACTTATAAATCCAATAATTCATTTAGAATTATATTTCTTTCAAATAAAGCTAATTTAGCAACAATCGGTGGAATAGTTTCCTCTTCAACGGATTCACTGTGAGAATCCATGTGTGTTCTAGGAAAAGGAATCGAATCCCTTGTAGAAGTTTCTTCATAGAAGAAGAATCGTATGAGCTTTGATATGAGTGTAATAGGCTTGGACACTCCAAGCGTGAAATCTACAGCAAAACACGTGAAAACTATAAAAGCACTGTACTGAACTTGAATATAGGGAGGTAGTTGCCCAGGGGAGAATTGTTTGACTCCCAATTTCTTCTTGTAGTAATGGAAGCTACTTGGTTGGGACCTTAGTAGTGCTTACCAGCACATTTTGCACACTAGGGAGTTGCCAGACAACACGAGTGAGGGGTTGATCTACCTTATCCCCGAGGAGGGAGGTTCCTTGGATGAGAATCGAGATTCGGTAGTGGCGACCCATCACCATTCTCAACTCAGCCTACAAAATCTTACCAAAGGCTCCGAGTTTGAGAGATCAACCACTACTTGAGAGCATTATACATGAGACATAGACGGGCTTTGTTAAGGAGTGCAACATCCTTGAGAACATGGTGACTGCCCTCACACGACTCCAAGGAGAGGATCTTGTGGTACTCCTCAAGGTGTATGACAGAGTTGACTGGATTTCCTTGAGGACACGATGCGCCGGATGGGGCTTTCAGATGCATGGATTATAGGGGAGTGTCAGCTCTCTATATATGTATGCACAATCGGGTGTTGTTGGCCGAGGGAAGAGGAGAACGCTTCTTGCTCAAACGATGAGTTCGACAAAGCTTCCCTCTTGCCCCCTTCATGTTTCTCTTCGATGTTGAGGTGATGAGTAGGTTTTTGACCTCACAGGAGGTTGTTTTGCGTCATAGAAACAGGGGACGGGGGGACGCGGTCCATTTATGCGGGGACGGGACGGGGGGTGTCGGGACAGAGACGGGGACCCATTTTTTGGAACGTCTCCACAGGGGACGGGTCCCGGGACACGGGTCCTCGGTGACCAACTCGGATGGGACGCGGGTAGGGGGCGGGCTGCAGCCAACAGGGGGTGGAATATTCAAAATTCAAACACTGTTTAAGCGCCCACTTTTTGGGGGGGTTTTCAAATTTCAAAAGCACCCTTTTGGGGGGAATTTCAAATTTCAAAATCCCACTTTTGGGGGGCTTTTCAAATTTCAAAATCCAAAGTTCAAACCCCCATTTTGGGGGGAGCTCTTTCTACTTGAGAGCACCCAACTTCCAAGCCTCAAGGCTCATAGCCTCATAGTATCTACTATCATACCCAACCCTCAAGGCTCAAGGCCACTTCCTTGAAGATTTGAAAACTTGAAGTTCCTCTCTCTCTCTCTCTCTCTCTCTCTCTCTCTCTCTCTCTCTCTCTCTCTCCCCCCCATCAAGCTTTCTCCTACTCCTTTTTCCTTCTCTTCAACCCTTCTCTAATATCTATCATCAATGGCATCTCAAGATGGATCCCAAGCTTTCTCTAAGCCCTCCTCCTTCTCCTTCCTCCGGCCCCGCCGCCGCTTCTCAACCTCTTCCTCCGCCGACTTCACATGGACATGGTGGAATGAGGTGATTGCTCCCAAGTCCGGTGTTGGAGGTGGAAGCAAGCCGTGGAAGTGCCGTCGTTGTGGCTACGAGCGCAATGGTTCCGTGAGAAAGTTGCACGCCCACTTCCTTCACGAAAAAGGACATCAAGTTCAATTTTGCCCGCAAACCGGCTCGGAAGAGGAGAAGCAAAAGCTCCTAAACCTTGAGAAGACTCTTGCGGATATAAAAGAAGTCAAGAAGAATCGTACCAAGCGTCGCACGGTGAATCCGAGGGAGATGGCCACGGCGGCTTTCATCCGAGCATCGGCATCATTTTGTGCATCAACCGGCACCGACGGTGACCACCCACCTCCACTCTCTACCAACCCTTCATCGTCATCTTTCCCTCAATTTCGTCTACCCAAGCGGCAAGCAACTCTTGGAGATAGTTGGAAACCGGCCTTGAAAGAGGAGGTAGATGTTGCCGTAGCAAGATTTTTCTACCACGACTATATTGCTTTCAATGCAGCGCCATAAGCCAAGCTAAGCTTTAATCTTTAGTTTATACAATGTATATCATTCAAGTCTCATTTACACTTTTTTTTTGACATAAAAGATCTCCATATTTTAAAGAAATGGCACGAAAGATCGAAGATTTTGGACCCACATATGTCCCTCCCTCTTCGGAGAGCTTGCGCACCACTCTTCTTGACAGGGAGAAAATCATGGTGGAGGCGGCATGTGCATCCACTAGGGCTTCATGGAAGAAGAATGGGGTATCCCTCATTGTGGATGGGTGGAGTGATACCCGTTGCCGCTCCATTCATGGTGTGGTGGCATATTCTCGGGGGGAGATGTATTTCATTGACTCCCATGATGCATCTGGGACTGAGAAGAGTGCGTAAGTACTTGCATCGGAGTGGGCGCTTACCATTGAGAAGGTGGGAAAGCATGATGTCATTGCCATCGTCACCGATGGAGAAAATAGCAATCGTGCCGCCGGAGCCATCATCGAATCCCTTTATCCACAAACCACGGTCACATATTGCATGGCTCATTGCCTCAACAATCTTCTCAAAGATATAGGCGCCTTGGAATGGATTTCCCCTGTCATTGAGCATGCGAATTCAATGTTGACTTTTGTCAATAATCATCAAAAGGTAACCATTTAAGTGTTAACCAATCTTATTTCAATTCGAATCTAATTTCAATATGGAAGGCCAATTCTCGTTTTGAATGTTGAAACTTGATTTTTCTAAATAGGTGAGGGCTGAATTTTCAAAGAGGTCAAAGCTAGCTCTTATCAAATACTTGGAGACTCGCTTCGCCTACAACTTCATTATGCTCCATCGCTTGAGTTCATGTAGTGGGACATTGAGGGGACTCTTCATTAGTGATGAGTTCTTGGCAATGCCCGAGTCAAAAAGTGTCAACGGAGTGGCATGCCGAGCACGGGTTGACATGCCGGAATGGTGGGAGGAAGTAAAGACAATCTCCAAAATGGTGAAGCCTGTCATCCATCTCTTGCGGGTGTTGGATTCCATGAAGCCTTGCATCGGCAAGATATATGAGGCCATGGACACCATGATTGACTCTCTTGAAAAACTTGTGACCGACCCCGATAGGTATTCACGTCGCACGAGTCACTTTTAAGTTTTCCCTATGCTTTACAAGTTTACTCGCTTGAGTTTTAACTTTGTTTTGAATCTTCATAACGTAGGTACGAGGAGATCCAAGAATTGTGTGTGTCAATGTGGAATGCCTACCATTCTCCTCTTCATGCGGCCGCTTATGTAGTGGATCCACAATTCCAACAAGGGAACCAATGGAAGGACAAAGAGGTGATGAATGGTTGGCAAACCATCCTTGTGCGCCTTGTGCCCGACCCAAAGGAAAGGACCGAGATTCGGAGGCAAATCAATGTCTACAGGAATGGAAAGGGAGAAATTTGTCACATGTCCGATGCACAAGCATCTCGCTTTGAGATGGGAAGTGCTCTTTGGTGGGAGGAGTTTGGGGCGGGATTGGGCGGTTTACAAGATTTGGCTATTCGCATTCTTAGCCAAGCATGCACTACGAGTTGCTTGGAGCAACTTTGGAGTGTGTATGTTCATGTAGCCTCAAAGAAGAGGAATCGTCTTGATGTGCAGAGAGCCAATGATCTCATATATGTCTCATCAAATTTGAAGATGCTTTCCAAGTCAGACCAAAGTGATGATTTCGTGGAGTGGGCACTTGTTGAGGATGATCCTATCCCAGAGACACAGATAGATGCAGAGGTGCCAGAGGCAGAGATTGAGACAACACCACTTGAGGATGATTTTTTGGATGAAATGGACTATGCAGAGCTAGTTGACATTCAGTTGGCACCATGGGCCAACATGTAGAGTCTAGATTCTAGACCTCTCGAGTCTTGACTCTTGACTGGAATCCTTCCCTTTTTGACTCCCATTTATGCTAAACTCTACTTATCGACTCTTCACTTGTACATCATTATGTTTTGACCCTTGGCGAGGATGATTGATGCTTGATCACCACACCAATGGTGTACCGTGTCGCGTACCTCGCACGCCCTTTGTTATATTTTGGTGTTATGTAATATGAATGCAAAAACCACTTTTTCTTTGCAATCTTGTGCTCTTAGTGTTCACTATTGTCTTATTATTAAATTTGCAAAGAATTAGTGTTTTTTAAAGCGCGCCCCTTGTCGCATCCCCCGTCCCCTGTTTTGCCACGTCCCCATCCCCGGGACTCGCTACGTCCCCGTCCCCATGTGACTATGGTTTGCGTGGACTACAACTGCCGTATTCGGGGCGAGGAGCTTTTGGATGTTGAGTTTGCTGATGACTTGTTTTTGGAGGGCCGGGAGGCTAACTTGCACAGGTGTGAGCAGTCTCTTGAGGTGTTTTGTTGTGCGTTGGGAGCACTGACCAATTGGCGGAAGATTGTGGCTTTTTGGGTTGATAGTGCCTCCACGTGTGATTGGTTGCTTGGAGAGGATTTTAGGTGGATTTCCCTAGGGATACCAGTACACTACCTGTGTTGTCAGGTGCTCTGGTCCATCAGGAGGAAATTGCTCTATTGGAGCTCAATATGGCTTTCTCTTGCTGATAGGGTTGTGGTGGCCAACTAGGTGTTGTTGGCTATTATGTATTTGTTGTATTTTTTCTAGCTCTTGCGTTAGCCATTTGGAGAGGTTGATCAGGTACTTCTTGTAGATAGGGTGAGACACACAATCGGCTTGGGCCAAAGTCTCGTGGTAGGTTATCACTTTACCTTGTTCTTTGGGAGGGTTGGGGATCATAGACTTAGCATGACAGAGTAGAGGCCTCCTTGGGAATCTTGTGGTCAGAAGACTTCTTGTAGGTGGGGAGCCCTGGAAGGAGTTGCTGCTTCATTGGATTTTTGGGCCAAGGTCCCACAGACAGGAGGCCCATGGAGTCCTTCCACCTGCTGAATTTTCACAGAGATGCGCAAAGTAGGCGTGAGCAAGAGATGGGAGGATCGCTTTACCGCGAGCCTGCTTCAGTCTTGGGAACAGTTGTGGGGTAGCCTTGAGTAGCACTAACCCACATGCATTGAGAAACGTTTGAGGCAGCTAGTTGTTTGGAATCCTATGGTCAGAACACAGCAAGGCCACATGGTTGGTAGAAGACCTCATGTCGCTTGGGGTCCCATGGCAGAGGGTCCAACCCACACTTTTGGGGACTCGTTGCAATTTACAATACTCTTAGAAGAGGTCCAGGACACTTAGCTACGAGGCATGAGGGGGGTGCAAAGCACGTGTCAAGATATTGTAGAGGCTGTATCTATAGAGTGGCACACCCCTATGGATCCCACAGCTCCCTGCTTGATGGGGGCTTTCACACGACTAGAGGTCATCATTTCAGCTACAACTTGCTCAGACACAGGGTCTTGCATGTTCTTCAAGGTTCAGAGAGAGTGTAAGGTGCAACGGATGTGAATGTTGAACTTTGCTCAAGATGAGTGCTCCTAACTGTGGTCAAGGGTTCCTTTTACTTACAAAAGGGAGAGCCTTCCGTTCCTTTAGTGAGAGAGTGCAAATGATAAAAAACAAGTGGTAAACACTGTGAATGAAGGTGCTGAGATTGAGAGATAGAGAGAGAAGAATACGTCACCAGAATGTTGTTAAACCCTCCTCCGAAGGCCCCCCCCTCCATGGCAGAGGGTCCAACCCACACTTTTGGGGACTCTTTGCAGTTTACAGTACTCTTAGAAGAGGTCCAGGACACTTAGCTACGAGGCATGAGGGGGTGCAGAGCACGTGTCAAGATATTGTAGAGGCTATACCTATAGAGTGGCACACCCCTATGGATCCCACAGCTCCCTGCTTGATGGGGGCTTTCACACGACTAGAGGTCATCATTTCAGTTAGAGGTTGCTCAGACTCAGGGTCTTGCATGTTCTTCGAGGTTTAGAGGGAGTGTAAGATGCAGCGGATGTGAATGTTGAACTTTGCTCAAGATGAGTGCTCCGAACTGTGCTCAAGGGTTCCTTTTACTTACGAAAGGGAGAGCCTTCCGTTCCTTTAGTGAGAGTGCACATGATAAAAAACAAGTGGTAAGCACTGTGAATGAAGGTGTTGAGATTGAGAGATAGAGAGAGAAGAGTATGACACCAGAATGTTGTCAAACCCTCCTCCGAAGGCCCCACTCTCTATGGCGAGAGCGGTCTACTATTGATTGCACAAATCTATGGACTTGCCGACGATGAGGACGACGACGAGACGGGCTGAAATCTGAAAACGCTAAGGGCTGAAATCTGCAAATCTTGTACCTGCTGAATTCTGACTCTTTGTCGGTGACGATGGCGATGACGACGATGTGACGACGACGCGCTGAAAACGCAGATGCTGAAATTTGCGTTTCTTGGGTTGAATCTGCAAACATTGGCTGATCTGACCGTGCGGCGAGGATCTACTGTGAGAAGGTGAGGTCTGCGAGGTTTGGGGGACTATTCTGTGGTGTCTATATGCTGAAAACTGAAAACGCTGATGCTAATGATGGATCTGTCGCGGGGAATCTGCAAAACGCTGGTGTAGGTCTGCAAATGCAAAAACACTAGGCTAGGTCTGCTGGTGCAAAAACGCTAGGCTTGGTCTACTTTCTGATACAAAAACGGTAAGGAGTCTGCAAAGATCTGTTGTCGCTAGGCTTCATTTGCAATTGCAAAATGCTGGGATGATTTGCAAATGCTGAAAACGTTGGCTTCTTTGGTGGCTGAAAACGCTAGGTTGCCTGCTGGGGAGTCTTGCTGAGAAGGTGCATTGTCGGACGCCTCGTCCCCGTTGCCTCTTCTGCTAGAAAATGCTAGCGGTAGGTTTTCTTATATACTGACTTACAAAGTTTGCCCTACCCAGTTTCCCAACAAAGTCACTTATTAATAATAAGTGAAAAATGGCTAAAATAGGGAAAATAGGTCTGTGTACTATAAAAATGATCCTGATGGGTTCTGATGGTAATTTGATGATCATGCTGTGTGCAACCTGAGGATATGCATCTACTCTAAGTACCTGAACATGCACGGTCTGCGAAGAGACTCACAAAAGTGCCAGAACACTTCCTAAGCTAGGCTAACTGAACCCTTGTCAAGAAGTAGCTTGTCCACGTACACATAGGGTTAGATGTGCACGTGACATTCCCTCCTTTTCAAAGTGAGGTACTGGTACCGAACTGTATGGCGCCGAGGGAGATCGCCAACAACGTCTGGAATCCTTGGAAGGACTCTTTGCCGGCCCACTCTGATGCGTGGGTCATGCGATACTTGAACTTCATAAAGGTCTGCAATGCTTGCTTTTTTGGGCCGCGCTGAAAGTGATACAAAGGCATCTGTGGCTCCTTCAATGCTTCAACTTCGTCTATAGTCATGCGTCTACCTTCTTCAAGAATCTCCGAGGATGAAAATTCTTGAAACCACTTCCAACACAAAAACATGAACAAACCTATTCCATGTAAAGGGACTGGAAAAATTCTAGTCTTCTTTAAAGACGGTGCATGCAATGTAGATGAACATAGACGGAGTGCGAAACCGTTCATCAAACACACTCAAACAATGGAATTGAATCTTGACTTTCTGATTTAAATCAATCAACTGTGGCAAATCACAATGGAAATGCCTATGCTTGATGCTCAATCCTTCTTGTGCTCTTTCAGATACCATGTCATGCCAAGGAAGAGACATGAAATGTGAATTCCTTGAATGCAAACATTTCTTCTTTTCAAGAGAGTTTCACATACATCCGTACTCATTCATGAGTGAATCGTGTTCAGCGTACAATATGGCATGCCTATGAAAAGGGATCACATAAGGACGATGACTAAAATATAGGAAACCATCACGAATGAAAGACTCGAACAATGCGTGCTGACTAATCATGCGCACACATAATACTTCCTGTGGGGGTTCTTGGACCTCGACTCGAGAGCCAAGATCGGTTCTTTGTGATTGATCGAATCTACAATGAGGTTAGCTTCACTAGACAAAGTATCAACTAAATCATCATCCTTGTGAACAATCACATCTTTATCATGCAAATCATCATGCTTTTCATTATCATGCAAATCATCATGCTCGTGAATAATCACATCTTGATCATGCAAATCATGTGTGTCGTGCTTTGGAGAAGAAAAGACTAAGAGAGTGTCCTTCTTCTCCTAATTCTTTTCAATTTGCACTTGCACATTAGAAAATAGTAGGACCAACTCTTGCATGTGTTGGTCTCTCCGCGCTGCTGCCAAACGCGCTTGCTCGCGCTCACGCTCTAAGACTGCAATTCTTTCTTTGTGTTCACAATCCAATTCTGTCTTTTTTTCTTCGCGGCACGCTTCTTGTTGTCTCATCATGTCCATCATCGTCTTGACCAAAGCCTCCATAAGATTTGGTGCAATCCTTGGTGTAGATGGGGAGGGGGGAGGGTTGGAAAAACCTCCTGGTGGGGAAAATTCTTCTTCGCCACTTCCATGCTCATCACCTCCATGCAAAGTATCCATTCCGCTTCGGGTGATGACCATACATTGAAGTCTTGGGTTCTTAAATTCACGAGGAACTTGGGTTCTTGTGGTTCTTGGGTTCTTGAGGTTCTTGAGGTTCTTCTTTAGCTTGCAATCTGTGTTAGAGAAGGATCTTCTCTTACCCGAGCTCTTCTCTTTCCCGCGGGCGCAGCGCTTGGCGGCCTTGCGCTCACACCAAGGTTGCTTTTTCCTACCTCACGTCTATTGGCCGGCCGCTAAGTGCACGGTCCGCTCTCAATGAGTGAAAAGAGAAACAAGGGGAGGCTAGACAAGCCCTTCTTCCTTGGGTTTCCCGTCACTCTTCAAAAACACGATGTAGGAATCGACACGCCCAAGTGGACTTGGGTTACATGCGACTGCAACAAGCAAAAATTTTTTATGTGGTTCTTGTGGTTCTTTCCTTGAGTGATACAAAACATTGCCAAAGCTCTGATACCAATGTAAGGTGCAGCAGATGTGAATGTTGAACTTTGCTCAAGATGAGTGCTCCGAACTGTGCTCAAGGGTTCCTTTTACTCACGGAAGGGAGAGCCTTCCGTTCCTTTAGTGAGAGAGTGCAAATGGTCACAAACAAGCGGTAAACATTGTGAATGAAGGTGTTGAGACTGCTGAGATTGAGAGATAGAGAGAGAGGAATACGACACCAGAATGTTGTCAAACCCTCCTCCGAAGGCCCCACTCTCTATGGCGAGAGCTGTCTACTATTGATTGCAAAAATCTCTACAATGCTATGGACTGTCGACGATGTCGACAAAAATGAGGATGACGACGAGACAGGCTGAAATCTGAAAACGCCAAGGGTTGAAATCTGCAAATCTTGTATCTGCTGAATTCTGACTCTGTCGGTGATGATGGCGAATGCGACGACGACGACGTGCTAAAAACGGGCTGAATTTGCAAACTCTTGCTGATCTGACCGTACGGCGAGGATATGCTGCGGGAAGGCGAGATCTGTGAGGTTTGGGGGACTATTCTGCGGTGTCTACATGCGGAAAACTGAAAACGCTGATGCTAATGATGGATCTATCGTAGAGAATCTGCAAAACACTGGTGTAGGTCTGCAAATGCAAAAACGCTAGGCTAGGTGTGTTGGTGCAAAAACGCTAGGCCTGTTCTGCTTCTTGATGCAAAACGCTAGGGAGTCTACAAAGATCTGCTGTCGCGAGGCTTCATCTGCAACTGCAAAACGTTGGGCTGATCTGCAAATGCTGAAAACACTGGCTTCTTTGGTGGCTGAAAACGCTAGGTTGCCTGCCGGGGAGTCTTGCTGAGAAGGTGCACTGTCGAACGCCTGGTCCCTACTGAGAAGGTGCACCGTCAGACGCTGGTGCAGGTCTGCAAATGCAAAAATGCTAGGCTAGGTCTGTTGGTGCAAAAACGCTAGGCTTGTTCTGCTTCTTGATGCAAAAACGCTAGGGAGTCTGCAAAGATTTGCTGACGCCAGGCTTCATCTGCAACTGCAAAACGTTGGGCTGATCTGCAAATGCTGAAAACGCTGGCTTCTTTGGTGGCTGAAACGCTAGGTTGTCTGTCGGGGAGTCTTGCTGAGAAGGTGCACTGTCGGACGCCTGGTCCTTGCTGCTTGCCAGAAAGTGCTAGCGCTAGGTTTTTTTATATACTAACTTACAAAGTTTGCCCTACCCAGTTTCCCAACAAAGTCACTTATTTATAATAAGTGAAAAATGGCTAAAATAGGGAAAATAGGTCTGTGCACTGTAAAAATGCTCTTGATGGGTTCTAATGGTAATATTATGATCATGCTGTGTGCAACCAGAGGATATGCATCTACTCTAAGTGCATGGACATGCACGATCTGCGAACAAACTCACAAAAGTGCCAGAACACTTCCTAAGCTAGGCTAACTGAACCCTTGTCATGAAGTAGCTTGTCCACGTACACATAGGGTTAGATGTGCACGTGACAGGGAGGGCCACCTCCACAAAGTTTTGTTGAGGAACCAAAGGTGGTTGAGTGTTGCTTTCATTTAATCAGAGTTGTGGGCATCAGTGGAAGACTTGTGTCATAGACCCCTAGCCGACAGATCTTCTGTCACAAAGTGATGACGTGGCATGCCCATCTAGAAGAGAAATGGCCGAGTGGACAAGAGAAGTTGAACCAATCAAGCTAAAGAACTTCTGAGCAAGGGTCGAGGGGTCTAATCCTAAAATTCCGAAAGTTTGAACTCTTAAGGAGCATTTTTGTAAAACGCGTTGACATGCTGACGTGGCAATCCGAATGGAAGATGATGTGGCATGACTGTATGGATTTTTCAGGTGTTTTGCACTAGGGATGCCATGTGGCAGGTTGTAGGTATTTCCGCAAATTACGCTAGCTGATTTCAACGCCAGCTTTTGGGAGCATATGCTTTTGGGGATTAGTGCTTTTGGGGCTCTGCTTTGAGGTATCCCTTGTACTATTTATAAGTGCCCCTGGAGCCTTACTCTGCAGCACCTGGACGCAAAGTCTGAGAGCAAAGGACCCTCGAGAGTTGTACTTTGCGACTCGTAATAATAAAGAAATACCGGAAGGGGTGCCAGTCTTTGGGGCCATTGCTTCTGGGCACGGAACTTCACCGTGCCGTGTCGACTCTCTAATCTCTCTAGCTAAGTTCACTGATTTTGCAGTTTCTATCTGTGTGTTGCCAGCCACGGACAAATTTTCGGCGAGGGAGTTTGCCAGAGCGGAGTACAAACGTCGACCGGAGGTTGATACGTGTGTGAAGATTGATCAAGTACTCCAGAGACCCTAAATTTACGAAACACTCGAAGATTTAGTCGATTGATGAGATTCACTCGGATGGTGTGAGGCCATTGATTCTCCTCTTGAGCTGCGAAGAAAGCTAAGAGACAAGCGGAGTGCAAAAAAGTGGAAACTATACTCGTAGAAAGAGCTGGCCAAAGCTCTTGACAAGAAGATGAACTAGATAACGAAAGGCCAGAAGCACTCTCAGAAGAAGAGGAAATTGATGGATTTCCCGGTCATTTGTGCGGGAAGTCAACTTTTGAGGTGGCTAGCAGATCTAAGAAGTGTGCTTGTTTTGAGGATGACCCCGATTTTTCTTAGTCTTCAGAGACTTCCAATGGTTCGTCATTCTCTAGTTCCAGTGAGGATGAGAAAAGACGGAAGAAGTGGAGAAAAAGCAAGAGAAACAGATTTCTGAAAAAGTCGAAAGTCGAAGGCATGGGAGGCCATCTAGTAGTTCAGAGGAGGAGAGCTCGTTCTCTTTTGACAATGAATAGATGAGCAAGAAGACCAAGGAGTTCAAGGAAGGGGGGGTCATGACTTCAGGTTTGAGACGTTTTTCAAGCTACTAGGACACTCATCGAGTCCTTGAATTTATACAGCAGTTTGACGTCGCCTTCCTCGGAGGTCGGTTCTCGGAACACTTCAAGGTGCGAAGGGTGGCATCTTGAAAGGAGATGCATAGACATGGTGGTCCACTTTGTTGTTACACAGAGAAGCACCTATGACGTAGGTAAAATTCAAGAAAATTTTCACGTTAACTTGGATTTCAGAAGAATATGAAGGAGATGTCATCACGGCTTGGCATCATTTGAGGATGACTAAGAAAGACACATTGGATGACTACTGCCAGAGGTTTTGGGATACTTATTGGCCATTGTCCTCGTTTTAGAAGATTATTTTGAGGGACCACATTGAGGGGTTTTGCTGTGGTTTGCCAAAAGAGATTCAACAGAACTGTCTGTAACAAAAATCAGACTCTATTCAGAGACTCATGGACATGCTTAGCAAGGATTTAAGATGCAAGCCGGCTCATTGACTTATCCTACGGACATGACAATATCCACCTCAACATGGCAAGGATTTGCTAGTGAAGAGAATGAATCAGGGGAATCGGACGACAACTCATCACATGATATTGGAGCAGTAAAGGAATCAGATGGTAGTGGATCTGAGGGTTCCGACGAACTACGGAAATCGGATGCAAGTTCATCAAAGGATTCCAGAGAAGAAAGGGGATGAGATGATAGTGCGTCTCAGGGTTCTGACAGTTGAGACTGACGTGCCAGCGGATAGGGGAGGCTAGCGAGGCTACCCATGGGTCCAAGGGCACAATGAAAGAAAGTAAAAGGGTATCAACTAGTCGATTAGAGAATTCCATAGATCCAGATTGGGGTGCCAAGGACAGGGAGGCCAGCAGGGCTACCAACAGGTCACAGGACACAAGAAAAGAACAGAAAGGTAAGCTAGGTCCACCGGATAATTTGGTCAAGGGTACTTTTTGGCCCTCAATGCAAAGTGGATGGAGGAGAAGAACATCGCAAATTCTCTTCAGAGAGAGTTGTACCTTGAAGCTTTTGGCTATTAGCAGCATCTATGCCAAAAGTTACCGATGAATCAATACGTTGAATCTAGTACGGTGTGGACGGCACAAGAGGAGAGCCACTCCACTCCTTTGTCACAGATTTCCTAGATTAAATAAAGTCACTAATTTCTCGTTGAGATTTTAGGGTACCGACACACTGACAATAATTTGCGGAATGACTTTATGAATGTATGTGCACTAAATTGGAAATTTCCTGTGCTCTTTCATGTGTGTATTGTTAGAGATATGTGGAGAAAGATGAGATGTTTGCAGCATTGTGTTTGATGAATGATTTGAACTTAGTGCATCTAGACATCTGTTAGAGATCAACGCGATTTGGATGGCTAAGTGAATGAGGACTGAATGAGATCTAGTGCATCAAGATGTCTATCTAGATGAGATGACTGGATATGGTGTGAGTGCATCCATAGTTGACACGTACGGTCACGTACGAAGACGTGCGGCACTAATCGAACTAAAAAAAATTAGACGTACGTTGAAGTAACGTAACGATACAAAAAAATAAATCATATATCTTTTAGAGCCTTTAGTCTATTATGAGTCGTGACATAGACCTTAGTAATGTAACTACTTAGTATTAAGTACTTACAACTTAAAGGAGATGTCTTACAAGTAAGAACATGGGAAAATTACCAAAATACCCCTCTAATTTGAGGAAATTCCCAAAATACCCTTGTATCTATTTTGGTTGGATTGTTCAAGATTTTCTAATCTTCATTTGTTTTTGACAATTGAGATCCATTTTTGAGTGCTCAGCAGGTAATTTGTATCCAGTTACCATCGCAAAAAAGGCAATTATGTCTAAAAATAATGAAGCAATTCATCTCCAAAGCCAATGTAACCAACTCAAATTGTAGTTTTAGCATCTTGCACGATAGACAATCACTCTTCTTGTGACGACCTACAAAAAATTTTATTTTTCGAGAAATTTACTCTCGCAACCAAGGGTATTTTGGGAATTTTGGAAAATTTGAAGGGCATTTTGGGAATTTATGACAAAATATCGGGGGTATTTTGGGAATTTTTGAAATTTAAGGGGTATTTTGGGAATTTCCTCAAATTAGAGGGGTATTTTGGTAATTTTCCCTAAGAACATTAAAGATTTGGCCATGGACATTGGAAACGGCAATGTTCGAAAAAAGAAGATCATGATTGCATTTGATTTTATAATTCATTACATAAGTAGAGAGTCGAGGCTCGAGAGATACAACTGACAAAAGTAGTATAAAAAAGTAGTGACACAACTCAGTCTCATGGCCCATGGGTGCAAACTTTAAAGCATAAAGAGAGAGTTCTAAGTGCTCATATCGCTCTCATCACTGGAGTTGTGGTCCGAGCTTGAGCTAGAGGTAGGTGCATCATCCTCATCACTACTTGCATCAGATGCACTAGATGCAAGACCATAATCTCCCTCACTAAGGATGTTGCCCTCATCATCAAACTCTGGCTCTCTAGGATCCGCAGGCCTAGAAATGGACACATTCTCCAAAGTGGTGTCCGCCATAGTAGATCCGCTACCCGAGCCTCGCCGCACATAGGTCCTGGGTGTCTATGCCGACGCTCTTCCACTCCCACGAGCAACCGGAGTGGAAGCTCCTCTACCTGTAGTTGCCAAAGCTCACACAACCACCTTCTTGCGGGACCGTGCGCGAGAGACATGGCGATCAATCTCCTCCAACTCCAAGTAGAGGTCTCGAAATATTTGCTTCTCCTGTGGATCGTGATCTTTGTTGAGACCCTTAAGAGTCTCAATGGAGAGCTTGCATTCATCTACATTCACCTATTTGTCATTTACAACATGCAGGAAGATTAATGGAGTTAGCAATTTGGCATGCCAAAATATGAGCACATGATACATCATACATCATACATGTGAAAGCATAAATAAAGAGTATGATGTAGCCAACTCAGTTACCTGCCTAGCCATTGGCATCTCATGTATGGACTGCAACATGCGTAAATTGGAGCGACAATAGATAAGTCTCTATAATTGCTTCGTAGAAAGCTTGTTGCGGATCTTGGTGTGTATAAGAGAATATGCCGACCAATTTTGCTCACATGCGCCCGATGAGCAATCCTAGAGCACATAGATGATAGAAGAGAGGCATGAGATTTGAATTATGGGAATTGAGAGGTGATTCATGTCACATGAATGTCAAATGATGACATGATTGAGATTATAAATTTATAATTTATGATATTATGTATAATATATATGATATACCTGTCCAAGAACCCTCAATGCCACCCTTTGAAGGTGAGGCAATTGATAGCCAAAACATTCCCACCAAAAAAGAGGCTTCACTAACGAATCCCTCTTCCAACACACCGAGGAAGCGAATGCCGTGCCTCTTTGGTCTGATGAGCTCTTGGAGAAACTCTCCATGGCGTTCTTCATTGAGTATCTTTGGAAGGTACTTGTCGCGCTTATCTTGAAGTGCTTGATCCGCAAAGATGGATGGCTTTTTGAAAGGCGGATGCAAGAGGGCGGCAAAACCATGGATTGGTCGCCTCATCCAATCCCACTGCTTTTTAACAAGAAAGAGAATGTCATCTCTCTTTGGAGAGTCCTCCAACACATCACTACAAAGAGAGAGAGAAAGATAGTCAAGCATGGAAGGGTAGAACCGTAGATGGAAAAAGACAACTTACAATGTAGATAAATCATAAGGTGAAATGTTTACCGTGAACCATCGTGTGCTCCATCAAGAATGGTGGATCTCTCAATCTCCTTGTAAGCCTCTTCCATGAAGTGGTAAAGGAGACCTACGGTAGACCCTTCCATGTCAGTCATCCGAAGCACCTTATACAATGGCAATACCACCATGACAAGACCCTTGACCTCTTGCCAAAACTCCTCCTTCAAGCAAAGCCGTTGGATGGCCTTTGCATCTTGTTGGGATGATTGGGTCTCTTCTTCAATCCATGCTTTGAACTCATCCGAGACCATTGTCTTTTGCAAGTTGGTTCGCACATCATAGAGGCGCTCAAGGAGGAGCCACATAGCAGCAAAGTGTGTTGCGGAAGGCTTCTTCAACTCCAAGCTGGAGTAAGTGCGATATATCGCAAGTACTCTCACCTTTTTGTTGATGAAGTTGACGATGGAGAGGGCTTGGGATAGAATGTCCTTCACCCAAGGTAGGTCACCAATGTCCTCCAAGAGGAGGTCAATGCAATGAGATGCACATGGAGTCCATACTATGTGTGGATACTCCGCCTCTAGCTTTTTGGCCATGGAAGCACAATTGGAGGCATTGTCGGTGATTACTTGAATGACGTTGCTTGGACCGATCTACATATGGAGAAGAAGGGAAAGTGAGAAGAGCCAAGGCAAAAGACAAAATTGAAAATAGTAGATACTTGAGAGTGGAATAAAAAATTTTACCTCTTTTATGGCTTGACGGATGTGGCGGTAAATGAAGGCACCCGTGACCTTTTTCCCCCTTGCTCTCGCATCAACCGCTTGCAAGAAGTAGGTGCCAAGAGGGCATGAGACAAGGATATTAATGATTCCCCTCTTCTTACGGTCACTCCATCCATCGGTGAGAATAGAGCAACCATACTTTTCCCATCCGGCACGCACGGGGTCAAGAGACTTGTCGATTCGTGCCCTCTCTTCATCAAGCTTCTTGGTGCGCATGTCATGGTATGACACTCCCGTCCACCCCTCACATGGACCAACCGCGGCAATAGCCTTCACCATGCGTTTCCAACGATCCGTGCGAAGAATATGAAAAGAGAGATTGCACTCAATGATGGTGCGTGCAATCTCTATCTCCGCTTGTCGTTGCCTCTCTTTGAGGAAAGACAATGGACGGAAGTTCTACCCACCGTTTGTGCAAGAATAGCTTGCTTTGGAGGCCGCCCACCCTGACTTCTTTTGCTCTTCTTTGAGACGCTACCTCCGTCGGTGGAGGCCATGGTAGCGGCGCCGGATGCAACGGACATTGATGGAGAAGCATCCTCTCCCAAATCGGAGACATCATGGTCGGGCGGGACCACCTCCTCCGATGCCTTTGCAACCCCCTTGCACATCTTCAAGGGAGATACTTTGCTTTGCACTCTTGGAGAATGTCGTCGGAGATATTTGGACAAGGGCCCGCTTGCCCTCCCATCTTGGTCAAGTGGATGATAAGGCGGGTGGCGCTTGAGGTCATGGTCTTGGGGCAATATTTGCAATACCATTTGCAAACATTTTGCTTACTCTTCACCCTTTCAAAGTAGCGGCAATGCTTGGTGAAGGCTTCATGAAGAGCGGGTGGCATTATGGAGAGCTTGAGGGATGGGGAGTGATGAGAGAACTTCAGAGTAATGGAGAGCTTGAAGGAGATGGATGGAGATGAAGGGAGCTTAAGGAATAATGGAGAGCTTGAAGGAGATGAAGGGAGCTTGAAGGAACAATGGAGAGCTTGAAGGAGATGAAGGGAGCTTGAAGGAATAATGGAGAGCTTGAAGGAGATGAAGGGAGCTTGAAGCCTTGATGGAGTGTGGGGCTTGAAGCCTTGGCCCTTGATGAATGGAGAGAGCTTGAGGGAGCTTGAGTAGGGAAGGAGATGAATGAGAGAGCTTGAGGGAGATATGGAGAAGAAGAGAGGGTGGGCAACCTTATATAGGTTTTGAGGAGAGAGGGAGAAGAGGGTTAAAGAGAGAGCATGATTCAAAATTCAAATTTTATGTGCCATGGCCATGGCCCATGTGGCTGTGTGTGTGTGTGTGTGTGGATGTTGGGGGGGGAGAGAGAGAGAGAGAGAGAGAGAGAGAGAGAGAGAGAGAGAGAGAGAGAGAGAGAGAGAGAGGCTTGATGGCACATTGGCATCATGCATAAGGGCTTATAATGCCCCAAGGCTCCAAGGTCCCCAACGTTCAAAAACTGCAACCGTTAGGCGCTAAAAAATCCGCAAACTCAAAATGGTCAAAAAGTTTCGGCAACGGTCAGAATTTTTAATTCGGACGGGTCCCGTACGGAACGGATGGGATGGGACGAGACGGAACGGACGAGACGTTCCGTTCGACGTACGTGGACAACCCTGAGTGCATCAAGAGTTCCGGAAGGATGAGATGGCTACACAGTGATCTAGGTGCATCAAGAGTTCTGGAGAGAATGAGATGGCTAGGTTGAATGATTGAAACACGGTGTTCAATGTGAACCAAGTGTGTGATTTGTGAACTGCATGCTATGTGGATGTATTGTCTTGTGGGGATGGTCATGGGTATGCTTTGCTTGATTGAAATGTGAAAAGAAAGGAAATGCTAGTAGATCAAGACATCCGTGAAAAGATCAGTGCAGTCTCAATGTGATTGCTAAATGGTTGCAATGTTCAGGATTTGTATCTAAGACCCTCGACAGAAATATGATTGATCAGTCATTGATGTCTTTGTAGAAGTATTGAATTGGTGGAGTCTGGTGCATGAGTACATAGAGTCAAGTTCTATTGAAGAAAATTTCTGTCCTTTGGCTGGATTTACAGGCGTGATAGAGGGTGATTACAATTCTTAAAGAGGGGTGATGCCAGAAAGTGATGACGTGGCACGCCCATCTTGAAGAGAAATGGCCGAGTGGACAAGATAAGCCGAACCAACCTAAGAACTTCTAAGCACCGGCCGAGGGGCCTAATCGAAAAGTCCCAAAGTTTGAAGTTTGAGGAGGATTTCCATGAAACGCGTTGACATGCTGACGTGGCAATCCCTACGGACGACGATGTGGCAGGATTGTACATTTTTTCCGCGTTTGGTTGAGGATGCCATGTGGCTGGCTATACGGATTGTCACAAATTACACTGGCTGATTTTAGCACTAGCTTTTGGGAGCATATGCTTTTGGGGCTCTACTTTGAGGCATCTCTTGTACTTCTTATAAGTTCCCTTGGGGCCTCACTTTGCAGAACAGTTGGATGCAGAGTTTGAGAGCAGAGGACCATTGAGTTGTACTTTGCGACTAGTGATAATAAAGAAATACCGGAAGGGGCGCTAGTCTTTGGGGCCAATGCTTTTGGGCGCGGAACCCTGCTGTGCTGTGCCGTGCCGTGCCAACTCTCTCTCTCTCTCTCTCTCTCTCTCTCTTTCTCTCTAGTAAAGTTTAGTGATTTTGCAGTTTGTGTTCGTGTGTTGTTATTGATTTCTTGCCTGGAAGTGTCCAAGCATGTAACATCTTGAGTCAGGACATTGGCGGCTTTGGGCTTGGGAAAGCCATCCTTTGGTGCGAGTATAGTGGGACCCAGGGAGTGGTTTTGGCGGGATTCTTTACTCGAGGCAATCATCCGGGTACCCTTTTCTTCCAGTACACAGCTCGGCTTGGTCGCCACATACCGACAGCACGGAGAGAGGCTTGTCCTGCTACAATGTCTCATTGGCAGGAGGAGGGTCTCACGTCCGAGTTCTTGGCAGGATTCTGGGAGCACGTATGGGACAGCAGAGAGCTGAGGCGTGCCACCATGTTCCAGTGGCTAGTTGCACATCGAGCTATTGCAGCGAGAAGTTGGTTGGTGCACAGTGGCCTCTTGGCAGTAAGTGCCGCTTGTGACCACCACTAGTGTCACTGTCTATGGGACTGCCCCGGCCCTCCTGTATCACAATCATCGTGCTGACAGAAACCATCTCAAAAGCAAGTGCTACGCCAGTGAGTGTGGACCCAGCTGCAGCACCCCCAAGTGTACTGGCTGGCTGCGGGGTCGAGCCTCAAAGATGTGGAAGGCAGCGGGTGCGCCAGATGATCCTTAGTGTCAGACTGCAAATAAGCTCATCCCACCGGCGGCGATTGTTCGTGACATTTGGCTGGAGTTGGTCCATACCCTCAGGGGCTTTTGCGCATATCTATGTTTTTAGCATTCAAAACCTCATATTATCATAAAATGCAAGCTATGATCCATGCCCAAGAATTTCTTTTGCGATTGCTGGAGAAAAAGTAGTCAAATCAGGGGCTCATTTCTCTTGCTTTTTCAACCTCCGGAAGTATGGGCTAAGATAGGTTTGGGGAGCATCACAAAGGCCTGCTAGCGAAATATTGACGAAGTGATGATGTGGCTGGCTGGTCCACAAAACGCACTACAAATCATGGGTGCTGACGCGGCAGTTTGATCTGCAAAACGTGGAAGTGCTTTTGGGTGCATGTTTTGTACCTGATGCTTTTCAGGGCCTCGAGCCTTTAAATATGAACCTTGGGGGAGACCTCTGGGGTTTTTGCAGTTGCAGATTTGGAGAGTCTCTCCTCGGTTGTACCTTCTCAAGAGCAATATAAAAGAAATACCGAAAGGGGTGCCAGGATTTCGGGGCTAGAGCATCTGAGAGTGGAACTCCACCACTATGCGTCTATTGTGTGGAATACCTCTCTCAGTTTTCAGTTGTGTTGAGGTGCCGAAGTCTGTTCAAGTTCTGTCCTTTTCAGTTGGCACGTGGTGCCTGTCTGGTACAGGGAGTGACACGGAGCTGCCATGTGACAATTTGCTTATTGAGTCTCAGAAGGAATCACCGGAACTCTTTGGTGCATTTCCAATCAAACGTTAAGTTGGCAGCTGTTTGACGTAGTAGTTTTCTGTAGTTGGAACTTTATAAGGAAATACTGAAAGGAACACCAATCTCTGGGGCCAAGTATCTCCCTTTTCCTCTCTCTTTCTCTCTTCATGTGAAGTGTTGGATTCCATTCTTAGACCTCAGGTCCCAAGACCCTTATGTCAATAAGCTGCAAGAAAGACTAAACTACTACTTTTGGGTCCATGATGGTGTTTTCCTTCCCTTTAGTGGTCCCACAGGCCGGTTTCATTTTGCATCATGGATGTATAGCCTAGACTAGTAGCACAGGTGTCTTTGGTCTCGTATCAATCTGATTCATAGATCATGTGTTGTGCGACAATGTGCACTCTCTAACCTTGTTTGTTTTGCAGGTACCTTTTATGATAATTTTCAACTAATGATGACTTGTCATTTTAAGTAAGATAATTTGACACAGCATTTTCATAAAAATCTTAAGACTCAAGCGGTAATAAGTATATAAGCCACCCTTCGGCTCTCTAGTTCATCCATGTGGAGACAGTAGAAGAAGTTTTCAGCCAAAGGTGCCCTCTACTCTAGAGCCTAGATCACTGCCCCTGTCCTAGTGTTTTGCAAGAGAAGGGCGGATCTGCAACTTCAGCCTTCAAGTGACCCCAATACTTGCAAATTGGTTATGGAAATCGGCCAAGCAATCTGAGCCATACCAATTTCTTTAAAAATTGGTGTTGTATTAGTAGGACACGTGATCTTTGGGTCACCTTTTATGATCCGCTGTACTAACAAGGAGAGAGCAGTGGTTAGGAGGGGCTATCTATGTCTCTGGACACCTCCCATGTGCATGAGTGTGTGATAATAGAGTGAAGTGTTGGCTGTCCAACTTGAAGAGAGGTTCGTGCATTATTGCCGCTGTTGTGCGCTACCTGAGTGCAGCTTCTGCTGTCCTTTGGAAACTTCATAGTTAGGATTTCTTTACATCAGGAACCAGTGTTAAAACCTTCAATCCCAAAGAAGTTCCTGCCATTAATTTTTTCCAGAGACTTGGTGGCTTGTGTTTATGCTATTTCTAATGGAACAGCTTGCCTACTCTACATTAATTTGGTATGATGCGTGCTCATTTTAAGCTTTAAAGTATTTCCTGCTTTACTTAGACAGGCCCTCTTTTCTGTGCAGATAGAGAAGCACGTTCATGCAAAGTATTGTGAGAATGAGTTTGGCCATTTTCTTCTTTCAGGAAACCAGCATATTCATGGACAATTTTACGTTCACCTGCATCTCTTGGTATCAGAACTACGGCAACTTCTGAGCAAGCTCCGAGACCAGATACTTCCTACTCATTACCAGGCATGGACACTTCTATTGAGGAAATATTATTAAAATAATTACTTTTATGTGCGCCAGCTCCCACTTCTTGTAGTTTGTGTAAACTCGTTATCTAGGCATTCAAATACAAAATAGTCATTGTAGGGCTTCTGTGTTTCTGTAATTAATTATTTCGACATGCTCTTTTGTAAATGTTTGGATGTAAAGGTTTACTTTTCCATCTTTTTACTGGATTGATAACCAGACATTACCAGTTTGGAGCTCCCCCCAACTGGAAGAGGCTCCAGAGTTGGAGATACCACCATTGCCAGCAATGCCAAAGCTTTATCCGATTGAGGGCCTTTTGCCTGTGCCTTCTGAAGAGGATGAATGCATACCATGTGATTTAGAAGCACCAGTGTTCAAACCATCAATCTCAAAGGAACTCCCACCATTGATTTTGCCAGAACCATTGAAGGTCCCTCGTTTAAAGCTTCCAATCATGGCGGCTCTTCTGGAGGATGAGTCTAGTATTGACTATGGCTCTTATGAGGAGGCGGCTTTGCCAGTTTTTGTGCTGCCTTGTCAAGATCCTCTTCCTGTCTGGGTTGAGCCAAGTCTAGCTGAGCTACCACAAGCACCTGAATATGTGGTTCCAGAAGTCATTCCTCCACCTGTTCAAGAACCGATTCCTTCATTCAGAGTCCCTTTGATGGATCCAAGGCCTTGTGAAAAAGCTTACTATGACCTTGACAGTAATCAGAGGGGAATATGTGACGGTCTTTGCAGCAAGCATGGACACAAGCATCACTTTGTCCCAGGGCAACAGAGGAGGGAACCATGCTTTGCCAAGCCTCCACCGTTGTTACCTCTTCCTGTTCCACCATTCCCTGGAGCTGATACCATACTTCTTGATAGCAAAGATGGTGAATGCTTGGCCTCGACAGGTTTTTTGACTGAAGATTGTAACAACATAGTTTCTGAGATGATTTCCAAAAGCTGGGTCTCTGCTTTGCCAATTGTACACGAGCCATCCTTTGAGCCACCTTTAATTGAGTCAGTACCAGATTTTCAGCCTCCCACAGTTATAGAAGAACCAGTGTTTGTGCCACTCTCATCTCCCAAACTTCCACCTTGGAGAGAACCAAATCCACCAGCTCCATTGGGATGGCTTGTGGGTCAACGGCCAATTTTTCTGATAGATTGTGGTTCTGCAATGGCAGGAGAGCGGATGGAAGCTGTTCAGCGATGTCTTCGAGAATTATTTTGTCCAGGAGGACAGGTAATTTGTTGAATGATTTTACCAGTGCTAATCAAATGTAGTTGCCCATATAAGGACAAGAGGGTTATGTCTTTGTTTGTCTTCATCAAAAGAATAGTTTCTTGCTGGATGTATGGAGATTGTTATCTATAGCTTGTCTTGAGTAGCTACAAGAAGACTTCAACTTTGCAGTTTTCTTTGAACATATGTACAACAGTTTTAATTCCTATTTTACATTCAAATTTTGCTAGGAACTCTCTTTGCTAAATTTACCAAGCAAGCTATTCACAAATCCATAACTGACCTTGCAAGATGCTGCCAACATTGTCAACACTATGTATGATACGGTAGATGTGAAGATTTAGGCCTTTTAAACTTGTTGTGCACTGCATTATTCAGAAGTGTTGTTTCTGGAGCACGTAATATGATATGTCCTCTCTATTAAATGATGTGAGATATGTGGCACGTGTGTCTGCATGAGGATACATGCAAATTGATACTCTATCTCAACCTTACATTTGTGCAGTCTGCATAATGCAGCTTCACAAGTCATGTCTATGGCATGACCTCCAAAGCATAAAGAGAGGGCTAATCTGTCCATGTGATAGGCATACTCTTGTAACCATCATGCCACTAAGGCATGCCCCACTCTCAGGTACACCTGATTGGAGGCCTTGAAAGCAAGTTATGGGACTTTAAAGCTGGTGGAGAAAGTGGATAGTCTAGAATAAGGCCTCTAGCACCATAGGTGAAGCCTCTCCTTTTTCTCTGTATATGTCACTAATGGATCACTCCAAATCATGCGTGAGGATTTGTGGTTATGTCCATTTTAACTTGCTCCATGATAATCCTGATGTTAGAATAACACATTGCGGAATCATATATACAAAAATGCTTGTCCCCACATGCGCGAGCTCGTGTGTGTATGTGTGTGTGTGTGTAATTCAATGTACAATCAATGGTTAAACTTATGAATTTGGGGGTGTTTATGCACACACAGCCTCGGGGCAACGTGCGGCTTTATGGTGTGCAATGTCTTCTTATCCTTGGATTGTCGATGCTTTCCTTTGTGGTGATTTTAACAATACGCCTGCTTCATCGGATAACACCACAGGACAGTCGCACATGTTGAGTGTGGAAGAGCAGGCTTGGACAGATCTTGTTGCACACGGATGTTGGATTTGTGGAGCCTTTTTCATCCGAATTTTTGTGGGTACACTTTTCAGCATAATGCTCACTCCTCATACGTGCACGACTAGATCGGTGGTATGTCCTAAATATGCAACAATATAATGAGTATGTATGCGAGATGAGCATTGACCACACCTTGTTACAGTTTGATCATGTCCCTGTTTTGATGGCCTTGCTCTTTGGGCGAATGCATGGTGATTAGTCTCTCTCTAGGAAACATTTACTACACATCAACAATGCCTATCTTTCACATGAGGGATTTTGTGGCATGATTCATGATATTATTCCCCCATTGGTCGCCCAAATGCATTTGGATCCTGATATTGCTTGGCATCGTTTTGTCATGCGTGTGCAAAGTGTGATTCAAGATTATGGCAAGCACTTTATGCTTCAGCTACGCAAGAGTGTTGAGATGCAAAAAATGTTCATTGAGAGCTCCAAATTTTAGTTGATATGGGTCTGTTGACTGGCTGTGAGTTGACAGCGCTTTGTCATACTTGAGTATGTCTGCAATATAATGACAACACAAACTAGATAAATGGCAGACTCGTGCTTGACATAGAGCGTTTGTAGATAAGGGATGTGGTTCGAAACTGTTTTTTAAGCACCTACATCATTCAAAGGCATCTCAAACCATTAAGAGGGTGAAGCTCCAATCGGGCTCCTGGACAACTTCGAAACGTGAGCTTGTTGATGCCATGACGTCGCATTTTGGGAATGCATTTGCTGGTCCTCCTCCAGTTTCTATTGAAACTCGTCGTGCCCGCCGACTTCTGTTATCTAAAGTGCATGCAGTTTTCTTGCCTCATGATGCGCAAGCGATGGAGGTCGATTTTACTGAAAATGAATTGCACTCAACATTGATTGCTCTTGGCAGATGGCGTTCCCCTGGTTGGGACGGACTCACTGTGGAATTTTTCATCTCCTTCTGGGAGCCCTTGAAAGAGCCTTGATGGATGTTGCATGGAATAAGCAGAATTTGCCATTGTCTTGGAAAGAAGGCTTGCTGAAATTATTGCCCAAGCAGGTGCTTTGCGAGCATTTTTCTCATTGGCGGTCGATTACCCTCTTGCTGGTCATATGCAAAACTTTGGCTAAGATGATTGTGCATCGCATCAAGGAGTCACTTCTTGTAGGTATCCATCCTGCTCAATATGGCTTCATCCCTCATCGGCAGATCATGGATAATGTCTTAATTGGAACGGAATATGCCAAATATACCTAGCAAGATGTACTCGTGATGCGGGTGGACATTGAAAAGGCCTTTGATACGGTACAATGGGATTTCATTGCTGATACAATGCGAGCCCTTGGATTTGGTCCTAAGATAGCCAATGTTGTATATTTCTTGTATGCTCATAGTTCGTCATTTGGCCTTCTTGATGGTGGCCTGATTGATCCGGATGCTCTATCAAGCAAGGTTGCCCCCTCATTGCTCTTCACGGATTGCAATTACCCTTCGGGAATGACTTTATTGGCCAGGCTTATGCTGATGACTCCTTATTCATGCCTTGTAATAACCAGGATGACATGCGGGAGATTATGCAGGCTTTGGATACATTTGGGCTTGTGGTTGGCCTTAAGGTCAATTTCAGAAAATCCAAACTACTGCCGATTGGCATCATCTTTTGTGGCGTGGAGAAATAATTGATTCGCATGTGATTGTCACACACTTGGGGTATCGTATTGGGTGAAATGTAACCAATACCCAGTGGATTGGGTTATGCAACGCCTAAAGGTAAAATTGCACTATTGGAATTTGTCGACTTGGCCGTTACATGTTCGGCTCCATATTGTCCAGAGCATAACAATGGCATATATTCAGTTCTATTTGGCGTTGTTACATTGGCCTCCTCCTCACCTTGAATCGCTTATGATTGATATTCTGACTCAGTTCTGGTGCACTGATTCCCGAAAGAAAGGCCTTTGTTTGTTATCTATGGAGAAACTTTGCATTCCAAAGCATATTTTGGATCTTCGCCGCCATGCTCTAGCGAGGAAGGCCATGTTGTTACCTACTCTTGCTCAACAGTCTCAACCACGGACAATCATGATTACCTCACTATGTCAGCATATTATCACATCCTCCTTCGGTCATTGGCAGACCTCCCTTTGGGAGATTGTATTTAGCAAGATGCATGGTCATATTCCTGGTTGCTCTATTACTTCTAGTTTACTCATTGCTTGGAAAGCGGTGACAGCTCATCTTTCATGGCATGGCAAACAACTCATCTTTCATGGCATGGCAGACAACATCCAGATGGGAATTCTATACGCTTGGAAAGCATACACTGGAGTCGGGCATTCTCATTTTCTCTTGTTGACCGTTCGCCACGTAAGCATACTTCCTTTCTTGTCGAGGAATATGTACGGTGGATAATGCGGTTGACACGTATGGGAATATGCTTCCTTTCTCTCAAGCGACTGAACGCTTTGGTTTGGGTGTGCATTATTGCCAAATTTGGAAAGAACTTCAGCAAATGCTGGCTGTTTTCCTACCCGTTTGGCCAATGAAAGCTGTATGACGGATTGGACTTTATGGGAAACATCTTATGATGCCATATCTGCCAGCAACATTTATGCCTTTCTTCCGCGTGATTCTTGGCTAGGTGATCATTGCAATGCGCTATAGTCGTTGCATAAATCTGATCAGTGGTGGAGAAAGGCTCTTACTGCGATTTGGAAGAGCCATTCATAACACTGCATGAGAGACTCATCTACATGATCGAGAGAAGCTTTGGACACAATAGTGTTCTCATTGAGTGCATTAACAGATGACGTGGATTCTGTGGGTTCTTTTGGTTCCTTCTTAGGACAAAATCTTTTAATGCGACCTTTAGTGTGACATTCAAAACATCTTTCTTCTCGTGCATATTCGGCTCATTCTTCAAGAGTTAACCTACCTCCTAAAATTCCTTGAACAGATTTTTCATCAAGCGTCAACTTAGGGGTTTCTTGAGTTTTAACCTCTCCTTTATCATCATTGTAAGAGTTCTGTGCTCTAGCTGTAGAAGAAGATGGATTACCGTCATTCTTACCATTTGTCTTACAGTGCGATTGATCCTGAGAGGTACTTGACTTGCTCTCCTTCGGCTTGCCTTGGTTATACTTCATTTCTTGTGCTAAGGCGATTCTGACGGTGTCATTATAGTCCTTAGGGCTGAAAACTTGCACATCGAACTTGATGTACTTGTCTAACCCAAAGAGGAAAGCCTCCTTGCGATCCTCATCCGACTTTCCTTGAAATGCTTGGTCTTCTTGCTCATTTGTTCATTGTCAGAAGCTATAAGGCCTCCTATGTTGTCTAGACCTTTTCAGAAATCTGCTTTTCTTACTTTTTCTCTGATTCACATACTTCTTGGATCTGCTTGCCACCTCTTCAATGTCAGGTGCAACTGAAGTGTTTAAGGATCTAGCTCGGATCTAGTACTCCGCACAAACACAAGGTTACTTTATTTCACTCGAAAAGAGAAACTAAATTGAGCACAATGAAGGAGAGTGAAAACACACACACACACACACACACACACACACATATATATATATATATATATATATATATATATATATATATATATATATATATATAGAGAGAGAGAGAGAGAGAGAGAGAGAGAGAGAGAGAGAGAGAGAGAGAGAGAGAGAGAGAGAGAGAGAGAGAGAGAGAGAGAGAGAGAGAGAGAGAGAGACGACATTGCATGTCGGGTCCCAGCCACCCTCTAGGCCCCCCTTGCTGTATGAGTGTCTATTGAAGATTTTTTCTGTCCTTTGGCTGTTTTTGCAGGTGTAATGGAGAGCGATTACAATTCTTTCAAGAGGGGAGAAAGTCACAAAGTGATGACGTGGTGTACCCAACTGTAAAGAAATGGCCGAGAGGACAAAAACTGAGCCCGAAGAACTTAGAAGGAATGGCCGAAGGGCCTAAAACTAAAGAGAAGAATAGATTTTCAATCCAAAGGGCTCAATTAATGGACAGCTGGTATGATGAGGAATGCTGGGACACTAGAGCTAGACTTCAGAAGGAGGTGATTTTGGGGGACATCACTCACAGGCAGTCACACATTGACTTCCGACGCCTAGTGCGGCGAAAGAAGAGGGCTTTTTTGGCTCGCCTAGAGCGGGATTTATACCAGCTATTCTTGAGTCTATTCTTGAGTCAGGACTCACGTGAGGCGTGGAGGCTCTTTCATGAGGACTCCCCCCCCCCCCCCCCCGTGCCATCACTTCTACAGAGGCTTGGGGCCAGTATGCATCATCTTTGTACACAGTTCCTGAGCAGCCCCCCCTTCCCGACCCCCCAGATCCATGCCCACACACATGTGCTTTTTTCACCGCTGAGATGGTGAGGAAGGCCATTGAGAGGATGAGGACTGGGAGAGCATATGATCATGATGGCCTAGTGGGTGAGCATTTCACGCATGCCAGAGATTTACTAGCAAAGCTTCTAGCAGTTATGTTTAACCGTGTACGCATCTATTCTTGAGCAGCAGCAGCTGACTAGATGGGCAGAGAGGGAGGGGATACGCGCAGCCGGGCAGGCAGGTTTCAGGAGGGGTTTTTCTACTCTTGACCATATCTTGACACTCAGAGCCATCATTGAGGAGGGCAGAGCGCATGGGAGACGGATCTATTGTAGCTTTGTGGATTTCCGCAAAGCATTTGACACAGTGCCCAGAGCTAGATTGATGCGCAGATTACGGCAGATGGGAGTACCCAAAGAGCTCATTTGGGGGGTCATAGCATTATACAGGTACGCACCCCAGAGGGTCTATCCACACCGGTTTACTCCACTATTGGGGTGAAGCAGGGCTGCCCGCTCTATTTGGTATGTATGTAGATGAGGTTTCTGACTACATTGAGAGAGATGGTGATAGAGGTGCACAGCTGGCAGGGACATGGATTCCACTATTGTTATAAGCTGATGATATTGTGTTGATCTCCGACTCTCCGGAGGAATGCAACGTCACTTGGATGCTTTGCATAGGTTTGCCCAAGAAAGTGGTTTGTCCGTAAACCTTGGTAAAACCAAGGTCATGGTATTTAATACCACCCCACAGTGGATTAGGAGGTCAGCACCCGCATTCACATACGGCCAGGAGAAGGTGGAGTATACAGATGCTTACACTTACCTTGGAGTGGTTTTCAGTGGGCCAGCATTCTCATTAAGGAGGGCAGCAGAGACTAAATTGACCAGAGTCCATGTAGCATTGGGTAGATTGGAAAGGAGTGTTCACAGGTTCAGTTTCAGGAGCCTCGGACGAAGCTCTGGCTCTTTGACACTCTGGTGGCTTCTGCATTGCTTTATGGAGCTGAGATTTGGGGACCTTCACTGGATCATCATGGGAGGACAGGCCGCAGTGATGGATGGGGGGACATGCAGAAGCCTCTGGTCTCTATGATCTCGCGGCTCATTAGAGCCAAGGCTTCAGTACCACGTGCTATTGTACGAGCAGAGCTAGCTGCCCCCCCACTGGTGGTTGGGGCGCTCACCAGATCTGTCTCCTTCATACACCGGATATGGGAACTTCCCAGAGACAGATATGCACGCCTTGCACTTGAGTCCTCTTGACAATTAGCCATGCAGGGAGATACAACATGCTGGTACGGGGAGATGACATCACGGTTTCAGGCGCATGGGTTCAACATAGACAGATTGCCCCCCTTCTAGTACTTAGTGGATGCGCCCTCTCTGACTCTTAACACATTCTGAGATAACCAGGCTCATTCGCCAGGATTGACTCAGCTAGACACCAAGAGGACATGGATATACCCAGCACAGGAGCTAGGCACGAAGATGGCTTTTCTACAGAGAGCATCTCCTCCAGCTTACGGAGGATGGTTTTGTGACGAGGCCCAGATACATGGACACCCACTTGTCTCATGGAATACGATGTGCTATTGGCCAGATACGCACGTCTTCACACCAGTTGCGGATCGAGACCGGGAGATACAACGGAATACCAGCAGAGGCCAGGACATTCCCCCTGTGTGACATCGAGCTTGAGACAGAGTTGCACTACACATGCCACTGCCCCGTCTACTACGAGATACGAGGCCGCTTCCATTGCTTGTTCAGAGAGGGCTTTGGACCATTCTCTAGAGTCATGTAGTACGAGGATCAGAGATGCCTGGGTTTGTTTTTGCTCGAGCTGTGCAGACACAGAGAGAGCCTGATGAGAGGAGAGGCTAGCCAGTCTCAGAGACAGATCACAGACTTCTTTAGAGCTGCCACTGGACACCCGGAGGAGTTACTACCACAGCAAAGCCCGTCGCTCTACACCAGAGGCATACTGATTGACCGAGCGACTGAGCTAGGGAGATCCAGACGCCCACGACTGCGAAGGACCACACAGCATTGACGGAGGCTGCATTAGAGGATTCGAGTCACTTTGGCTCGACATGCACGACGCCTGGTCAGACTACTAACCATGGAGGAGATTGATGAGATCCGCCAGCGACGGATGCTGGATCTCCTGTGATCTAGCTATCCTAGCTAGTTGTTTAGCCGCTTAGTCCACACCTTGCAGTTTAGGATTCCATAGTATTTTATTTTGTCATTTTGTCATCTTGTTACTTTGACTTTGTATCAGATCCACCACATTGTAACTTTCTGGTCTCATAGGTCACTTTGGCCTTTTGAAGACATTGATATAACATTTCATTTCATCTCTCTCTCTCTCTCTCTCTCTCTCTCTCTCTCTCTCTCTCTCACTCTCTCTCTCTCTTTCAGTTCAGTTGTTATTGAAGTGCTAAAAGTCTATTCAGTTTGTTCTTAATAGTTGGCACGTGGTGTCTGTCTTGTGACAATGGTATCAGAGCTTCAGGCTTGTGCTTTTATGAAAGCATATCGGTCCCACCAAAGAGAAGACAGAGCAAATCAGCGCTTCCAAGTTGTTCAAAGGATTTTACTTGAAGAGTGTTTGTTCTTAATAGTTGGCACGTGGTGTCTGTCTTGTGACAATGGTTTCGGAGCTTCAGGCTTGTGCTTTTATGAAAGCATATCGGTCCCACCAAAGAGAAGACAGAGCAAATCAGCGCTTCCAAGTTGTTCAAAGGATTTTACTTGAAGAGTGTTTGTGCCTCGACCCCGGACTTATTAGCCACTCCAACCCTTACTTCATCGCGCATCGGGCGCGCTCCTGTCTTGACCGCTCTATCTTACAGGGCATTAGCCATGAAGAACCCAAGACATGGCGTTCATGGATTCAACAGAATATTTGCAATTTCTCCTTGACGAGCTTCGCGACATTCTTTCACGGCATCCTTAGCAGAATCTTTCGATGTTGCAAAGTGTTCAATAGTTTTTGAATTACATGTTACCCCCTCCGATGCCCCAAGTAATACCTCTTCTTGCATCAAAAAGTACGAGAGCTTCCAATCGGCAACCTTCCTAGCCGCTGTTCCGATCGGGGGAGTCTTCAGGAATATGATGCTGCCATCTGACCTTGACCCTGTGCAACCGCCTTTGCCACTGTCGTTGCCCCCACCTCCCCCACCGCCACTGCCACCAGGCTACATTGGTTGGAGCCCATATGGATACTCTTATTATCCGTACCCCAGATACACACCTAACCAACCGAAAGATTTCAAGGATGGCGGCACGACAATCAAATTTTTCACTATTTCGAGGTGAAAGATCGAAAGAAAGTATTGCAGTTCCTACAAAAATTAGACAACATTTATGCTTTGGGAAACTATACAGAAGAATCCAAGATTTCTCGATGTGTACCTTCCGGTGTCCTTTAGGTTCGTTCCCTTGGAGGCCCAATGCGAGCGATACACCATTGGACTACCATCACCATTGCAAGAATATTGTCTCTCCAAGCAAGAGCTTATGGACCATACCGTGGTTGGCTACAAACTGATGAAGGGAAAGCTAGAGTATACCATAGAAGAACCTCCGATCACTAACCACAACTTTCGGCAACAACGAACAAATTCTCGAGTCTCGTGAAACCCAACCTCAAAGGCCTCGTTTGACACAACGTGAACAAGAAACCCTTTTACAAGAAGCCCGATGCTTCAAATGTTTTCAAACAGGGCATACAATCACGTCATGTCTTGAGCGAGCCTCAATGTCTACATAGCAACGTTCTGCTCCCACGACAAAATGATCCTCAGGGCCACCTCCAGCTAAGAGAGCTAGACCCGCTATTGGACTAGTCCCTGATATTTATGGCCTACGCCTTGAAAGTACAAATGAATTATGTCGCCCATATGGCAAAATAAACGGCTTGAAAGTGAAGCCCTAATTTTCTTTCACTCAGGAGCTACAAAGAACTTCATCCATCCAAAATTCTTGAGGCAGATGTAGCTGAAAAGCAGGTGAGATTTGTTGCTCAGACCAGATCTCCGATTGACGTAGACTGTGAGGAGGGTGTTGTGCCTTCAAAAGGAAAAGCCCGCTTGTGGCTAAAGGTGTTTCTCAGCCACCCAAGACTAACTAAAATGAAAGCTTTACATTGACTACAGAAATGGCTGCCTGGTTTCCTTTTCCCAAGTTTCGTGACAACAGTTATAGGTTGGGGAAGGCCCTCTACGGCTCTAAGAAGCTTTTGGATGTTTTCTTCCTGTGGCCTGGTTTTCATCACTATTTTGGTGATACAGATCTCTATATATCTCCTCTCTGTACATTTATGTGTGGTTTTTAAGTCCAGTTTGTTCTAAGTTTCAAGTGTTGCAGATTGTGGTTCACAGGTTTATAATACAACCACGAACGAAGTGGTTTCAGACACTGCTTTCCATAATTCACTCCCATGGTGAGAATGTTGAGAGGATTGTTTCATCTAATGATTGTCCCTGACCCTAAAATATATCCTCGTGCACAAACACAACACTCTGAGCTATTGCTCTAGCATCCAAAGCTTTAAAAGAAAAAAAGCAAGGAAAAGATCCTTCCATTAGTTAATAAAATTGCCCAAAGGGCTACAACCGACCTCTGGTAGAGAGGGCTACCTTAGAAACATGGGGAGACTCTCCTAGTGAGAAGCCAAAGTATGTACAATGAGGGCTAAATCACGAGATGGGAGGAGGAAACAACCACTTTGGTGGCCGGTAATGCCATCTACGCACGCCGTGAACCATGGTGAAGAAAGGCCCTAGGTGCCAAGGTCGCAAGACATCCTCGCCGCGCTCTGCATGCGGTCGGAGCTACCCTGAAGTCTCTCAAACTGGCACCTGAGTGTATGCATCAACTCCAGCCAAATGTCATGAACGCTGGTGGGACAAGGTGAGCCTCGAAGATGCGAAAGCAGCAGGGCCCGCCAGATGAACCAGAGTGTCAGGCCGCTAATGAGCTCTCAACACCACTCTCTATCACTCGCACCACCCCTAGGGGTAGCTCTGTGGTAGGTTGGGCCACCCCTAATCGCTATCATCCTGCTAATGGAAGCCATCTCAAATCGGAGCGCTAGACTGGTGAGCGTGGACCAAGCTGCAGCACACCAAGTGTATTGGCGGGCTATGGAAAGTGTTGCCATCGGTCGAAGAATTCGAAGGCCCAACCTGCTGTGCCATGGGGCGGTCCCACAGACAGTGATGCTGGGTTTGCAATGGGTGGCCACACGCTGCATATGCTGCCGAGAAGCTGCTGTGTACCAACCAACTCCCAATTGCAGTAGCTCTATGCGCAACTAGCCAGTGAAACATGGTAACTCTCCTTGGCTATCTGTTGTCCCACAAACACTCCCAAAACTTTGATAAGAACTCGACTGTGAGACCCTCCTCTTACCAGTGAATTGTTGTAGCAGGGCGAACCTCGCTCCATGCTGCCAGTATGTGGTGCCCCAAACGAGCTATGTGCTGGAAGAAAGGGGTCCCTTGGTGATTGGCCGAAGAGAAAGGATCTCGCCAAAACCACTCTCCTGGGTCCCATTGCACTCGTCCAAAGGGCGGCTCTGCCAAGCCCAAAGTCTCCAGTTTCCTAACTCAAGATCTGTCGGGTTGGGATCTATGACACAAGTCCTCCCACAAATGCCCACAACTCGGATTCTCTGAAAAAAGCACTTTGCAACCTGTGGTGCCTCTATTGAGACTTTGTGAAGACGACCCTCTCCCTGTGTCACAAACGGGAGCGCATAGCAATATAAAATATACTCGGATAAATTGAATTTATCCGAAGCCAGAGGATATAGAGAGAAATAGAGAGTGAGAAGATCGACACAGTACAGGGGAGCAGAAGATGGGCTGGTGCCCCCGTAATAGTATCTTTATTACCGAGGAGAAGTATATACAATCACTTGAACCGAACGTATTACCGCATTCGTTCTAGAATAAGATTTGATGGTTCTTGGAAGCCTCGTCTTCCTATTCCCAGGGCAAAACCCTACTCCAAGGAACTTCCGTTCCTTATTCCAAATCCTCGAGAATCAAGGTTCTCGCTTGTGGATCTCACCTTTCAGACTCAGGGCATAGCATCCCTGCAACTCTTTTCCAACTCTCTTTTCTAGTCCTCTTCCTATAGAATAACTTTGCTTTCTTGGACACGAAGTTCTTCCCTTGGGAATCTCAACTTCCAGATCACATCTCGAGAGTCTACCTCTCTCGTATCCATGGATCTACTTCCCAAAACTCGGGTACAAAACCCTTGGGCTGATCTGGCTCTAGTTTCTTAGAGCGCTTTTCTCATGCAGAGGCTCATGACTTCCTCTGCTCCTACTCCCTCGTAGAGAGGAAGTACACCTGCAAACAAATACTTCGAGATCATAACATGAAAATCGTTACCTTCAAAGTCTCGACGCTCTAAACGCAACTCGGTTCTCGAAAAGCAATTCCCCGGAAGAGATCTCTACATAGAAAATCCTCTCTTCCAATCCTACACACAAAAGAGGTGTGTTCTCGGGTTCCTTCTCGTAAATCAGCCTGTCTACGACGTTTATGGGCTGAAAACAGAGAAAAACAGCAGCTTGTCGTGATGGAAACACGCTCTGTAGGCACTTCTTCGTGAGGGAACTTGTGCACTGGGTCTTGGCGACATCTGTTACATGCGGGGCAGCCATGGGTATCACTGGCGGCATCTTCTTTGCGGCTGAAATCTGCAGCAGCATCTTCTCCTTGCAAAAACTGGTCTTCTCTCCGGGAGAGGGCGTGTGATGCTTTTATAGCTCTCTGGTCACGACAAAGATAGTAGAGCATTGGTTGTTCGCGTAGAGATTGTGGTCGTTTTTCGTTTTTTTTTTTCCTCTGCTGCTAGAAAAAGAGAGAAAAATCGATGGCTGGTTTTTTTACTACCTTATTTAATCATAGGCTGCTTAAAAATGGTCTGAATCTGCCCAAAAACTCTATAAAACCTTATAAGTTAAAACAGTGCTTTCATAGCACTTCCAGGCATCGCTGGATGCAAGTTGCAATGCAGACATAGACTTCCTCACGGGAAAGCATCTGCTTTCTCGAAAAGGAATCCCGCTTTCTCAGAAAGCATCCGTTTTTTCCTCAAAGTTTTCTCTGAACCCATCTTCATTCAAGTGCTTGCTTTTCCTTGTGCACAATTCGAACACAGTTCGGAATTTCCTCTCGACTATGGATATTCCCTTTCCGATGCACCCGTCACCCACCTTGTGACGCATCAGAAATACCCATCACCTAGTCCTTTCCTACCGAACTTACGGTACAATCTCCTTCACGATGCTCTATGTCACCCATCCTATGACGCATCAGAGATGTCCATTCTCGGATGGTCGAATACTTCTTACCGATGCTCCTTGTCACCCATCCGATGTGACGCATCAGAAGTACCTGTTCCTGGTGGCCTTATAGATATTCCCTTTCACAGTGCTCCTGTCATTACTCTGAATGACGCACTAGGAATACTCTATACTTAGATGTCTCCAGTGAGAAAAACCCTCACACTTAAAATTCCAACAATTCATTTAAAATTACTTTTCGTGGTGTTTCAAGCGAGAAAACCCTCTCACTTATAAATCCAATAATTCATTTAGAATTATTTTTATGTCAGATAAAGCCAAATTAGCAACATCCCTCTCACTTATAAACAGTTTTTGTAACAAACTTGGACACTTCAAGTCGAGAATCTACCGTGACACCACAAATTATCACTTCAAAATAGTTCATAGTTCACAATTGATTCGATGCTGGCCTGGCGGAGTTCCGTGCCTAGAGATATTGGCCCCAAAGACTGGTGCCCCTTTGGGTATTTCTTTTTGTATTAATCTGCAACTCAAAGTACACAAGAGTGGTCGGGACTCACTCTCAGACTTTGCTTCCAGATGCTTTGAGAAGTGAGAGCCCAAACCACCAATGTAAAGGTTTACAAGGGATGCCAAAAGTAGAGCCCCAAAAGCTGTCCCAAAAGCTTCAAGTTAAAAACCTTCATAAAAATAAAGCAAGGCTCTCTCTCTCAAGGCTCTTAAATCAAAGCTCTCTAATTTTTAAAGCTCTCTTTCTCTGTCACGTAGCCATTTACGTAGCCAAAAGCAAAAACTGCCGCACGTTGCCTTGCTGTTTTTTTTCGTACGCCAACAGCCACGTCCTCGTTACAGCCTCGCAGCGGGAGTCCGTACACAGTAGCCATGTCAGCGTTTCAGGCTTGGGGGGGGGGGGGGGGGGGGGGGGGTCCTTTGTAAGAGGGTGTGTGTTGGGCAGTCACGTCACAGAGTCGTGGCATACCTCCCTCTTGAAAGCATTGTAATCGCCCTCGATTATGCCTGAAAAACAGACACAAGCCATAAATTGTCTTAGTAGACACTGACTGTTTCACAATCTGAGGAGTATCTGCTAGGTCCTCCTCCTCCATCCACTTCGTATCTAATGTAGGATAGTTTTTGAATTCAACCAAGAAACGCCTTCTGACTTTACCCTTGATTCTTTCTGTCCTTATGTGCCAATATCTGTTATGGAACAAGGATCTCCTCGTTTTCCTCCACTTCTGGTTGCTCATCAGGCTCCCCATCTTCGGGCACATCACCTTTAAAGGTTTCAAGAGACTCACATGAAATGCATTGTGAATCCACCAAGTGTCAGGCAGTTTCATTCGGAAGGAGACATCATTGATCTATTCGGAGATCTGGAAAGGTCCATAGTATCGCATACTAAGCTTTGGAAAAAGCCTCTCCTTTCTCTTTTTCTTTCTCAGGCGTGTCTTCTCAAAACGTAAGAGCACCCAATCATCCTCCTTCAATTTCAAATCGTGACGATGGCGATATGCTGTCTTTCTCTGTCTTTCTTGAGATTTCTGCAAAGCCTTGCGGACCTTGGCAAAAGCCGTGTCCAAGTCGCGCGTGTACTCATCAACTTCAAAATCTTATCTTTCGTGCTTAGGAAGGGTGGAACCTTCGGAGCACCTTCGATAATCTCAAATGGCGCCTTCCCCGTCGAAGAGTGTATCGTGTTGTTGTAGGCACATTCCACCAAAGGTAGATACTTTTCCCATTGAGTCCTCTGATCCGAGATATAAGACTTCAATAAATCTAAAACCACTGAATTGGCAATCTCAGATTGCCCGTTAGTCTGCGGGTGGAAAGATGACGAGAACTGCAACCGTGTACCAATGTTCTCCCAAATTGCCTTTCAAAACAAACTCGTGAATCTAGGGTCCCTGTCGGAGACAATCGTCTCGGGCATGCCATGTAATCTAAAGATCTAGGCCACAAACTGTCTCGCTAAGTGATCAAGCTTGACTGTTTTCTTCACTGGAATGAAATGAGTCTGCTTGCTAAGATACTATCGTGACCACTCTGTGTTCTCGGAAGATAAAAAATGAAATCCATTGCAATACTTTCCCAGGGACGGGTGGGTAGGGGTAAAGGTTGTAACAATCCCTGTGCTTTATGCCTGTCAAACTTGACCTTCTGGCATACCAAGCAACTGTGCACAAACTCATCCACATCCTTCCTGAGTCTTGGCCAAAAGGAGTATCTCTCTACCCCTTTCAAGGTGGTAGCAATGCCGCGGTGACCCGTAAAAGGCGGACAGTGGCAGTCGGTCATAACCTTTTCCCTCAACGGCTGTGTAACACACAACATGGTTTTCCTTATCAAGTAGCCATCCCGAATGGAATATTCCGCTACTGTCTCCCCATCCCGTATGCGTGTGAAAATGTTTGCAAAATTTGTATCTGTGGCATATTGATCGACCACATCCTCTAAGCTCCTATGATGTATCGCGGAAATAGCCAGAACCAATGGCTTCCGAGACAAAGCATCTGCCACCAAATTCTTCTGTCCCTGCACATGGACAATCTGGAAGTGAAACTGTGACAAGATGTTCGCCCACCACACCTGCTTTTCCGATAGTTGCTTCTATGACAAGAAGTAGCGTAAACTCTGATGGTCTGTAAAGACAGTAAAATCCGCTCCGAGTAGATAGTGCCGCCACTGAGTAAGAGCATGGATAACCACCAAAAGCTCTTTCTCATAAATCTGTGCTGTCAATTCTGGCCTTGAGAACAATCGGCTCTCGTAAGCAATGACATGGCCTTCTTGCATTAAGACCGCACCCAGACTACGACCACAAGCATCACAATATACTTCAGATGACTTCTGCAAGTCCGGCAAAGTCAAAACTGGTCCCGTAGTCAATTTCTCTTTCAATGTCTGAAAGGCAGTCACCTCTGTGGGTCCCCACGAGAAAGGGACTCCTTTGTGTGTCAAAACATACAAAGGGGAAGCAACCTCTGCAAATTTTCTAATGAACCGCTTGTAGTACGAACACAATCCCAAGAAGCTTCTAATTTTCATGGACATTCTTCAAATCGGGCCAATCACGATAGTCTCTATCTTGGCCGAATCCATCTACACTCCCGCTGCTGACACAATGTGTCCCAAAAAGTGTATCTCTAGTAGGAAAAATTCACTTCTCTTCGCATTAATCACCAACTTGTGATCTCGTAATGCCTGAAAGACTTGAAGCAGATGTACTCTATGTTCTGCCTCATCCTTGGAGAAAACAATGATGTTGTCAAAGAAAGTGCCAACAAATAGTCTATACTCTCGAAAAATCTTGTCCATCATTCGGTTAAATGTCAGAGGAGCATTGGTTAAGCCAAAAGGCATCACCAAAAACTCAAATAACCCAAAAGTCGTTCGAAAGGCTGTCTTGTAGACATCTCCCGACGCGATTCGGATATGATGATATCCACTTTTCAAGTTGATCCTGCTAAAGCACAAGGATCCCTGAAGTCGGTCAGGTATATCATCGATTCTAGGAATCGGAGATCTGTTCTTGCTGATGATTTTGTTGAGAGCTCTATAATCAATGCACATTCTCCAAGATCCGTCTTTCTTCAAAACCAACAACATAGGAGAGCAGTACTGTGAAGTACTAGGCTGGACAAGACCCTTTTCCAAGAGGTCTTTCACTTGGTTCATAATCTTTTCGTTTTGGGCTCGGCTCACACAGTAATGTGGCCGGTTCGGTGGTGTACTTCTAGGTATCAGATCAATGGTATGATCTTCAGGACGAGCGGGTGGTAACTCGCCTAGCAGTCCCCGTGAGAAGCAATCGGCATGAGCGTGGAGAAAATCTTGGCATTCTTTATCAAGTTCAGACATATTTGTCCTATCCTTATCACTCAACTCTTTCAAAAAGATCGAGTAAACAAACAGACTGGATTTCGTTAATTTTGAAATGGCCGAAGCCGATACAATACGGACAGACTCGCCCCTAAGTTTTACATCGAGTACAATGGTTCTGTCCTTCTCTGTGGTCAAAGTCGCTTTCCTCGCCCGATAGTCAACCTCGGCGTTGTTCTTGTGGTACCAGGGAATTCCCAAGAGAACATCACAACCTTCCAAAGTCATTATGTCCCAAATACCCTTGACAATGCAACCGAAGTTTGCCAATGACATGTGTAATGGCTACATCCCTACCGGGTGCCGCTAGAAAAGCCTCTACAAGTGGTCCCATCCGATCGGGAGTGATCTCGAGCCGCGCCGCCAATTCCGGTGAAATGAAGTTGGCCTTGGCGCCTCTGTCAAAGAAGACCAGGGCTTCTTGGTCTTTCACTTTGCCCCAAGCTCGGCAAAGTTCTGTACTCTCGTCCATCGTGCTGGATTAGTACCCACGCAGTCTGGAATCAGGCCTGTTTTCATCTTGCCTTTTCTTCCACGATCCTCAGCTGCTCTCGAACTCTCAGGCCTCTCATCGTCCTTGTCGTTCTCTTCTTTCTGTGCCTTTCTAGGGCACTTTGCGGAGATATGCCCAGTTTCCCCGCATCCAAAGCACTTCCCCTCCTTTATGTAGTGAGCCCTCTCTTGAGGAGTAAGTTTGGGTCGTGCATCCTTTTCTTTCTGTTTTGGGTTGCTCTTTCAGTTTGTTTGGCTCTTTGCGTCATGATCTCATCTGTGGGGTAGGTCAGACTGCGAGAGTGAAGCAGTTCGGAATTTCCTCTCGACTATGAATATTCCCTTTCCGATGCACCCGTCTGTAGCGTGGATAATGTGTCGTGCTCTCTACAGTGGGTGGTCCTCAGTGCAATGTGCGTGACAATCTCACTCAAACAGACTGAACAGAAAGGAAACAATAGACATCAACAGAGCTCACAAAGACACAACAGCAGACCAGAACATATGACTCGACTATCTCAAAGACTGACACAACAGCAGACCAGAACATATGACTCGACTATCTCGAAGACTCAGCTCCAGCCCAGGACTCACAGGTACAATGGGGGTGTCGAGGCTCAGATGTGCAGGGATGGTGAAGATGTGCTCTGTGAATAGACTCACTCTAGACGACTACGTACAAGATAATGTAACTGGCCCAAAACGACTACTCATATGTACAACCATAAAGAGTCACCAACGGCTCATAAATGTCCAGTCAGCTAAGTCTATCTCCAAACTGAGAGGTGGTGGTGAGTTGGCCACGATGTCTACTAGACCACCGTCGGTACCCTGCCACGTGTCACCCCCCAGCCCAGAGGGTCCGTCTAATGTGAACTAGACCAACTGTAACTAACTGTCCAACTGTCTGCCTGTTCTGTGAAGTGACACTGTAGCCCTGCTATAGGTTGCCCGCCACAAGACCGCTCACCGTCTCGGTGAGAGGAAGACTGAAACTGTGAAAGAAAACTACTAGTATGTACAGTGGTGAGCTCCTGAATTTGTCATCCAAGAGATAGAGTGGTGGCCACTGCTGCATCCGAAGTATCAGCTTCTGGAGGTGGAGCCATCAAATTGATTGTGGGGCCCTGCTGTATGTGAGCTCTCCTGTCAATAAGTGTGCTTTTTGGGAGGGCAGATGGTAGCACTTGTCCTGTAGTGTACTGAGGATGTCGAGTAACACAGCCATGCGATGTGCTCTAGAAACTCTGTCACAACAAGTCATATTTTGGATCTGAGGCAATGGTGACGATTGAAACCCCTGAGGAGGATACTGTTGTTGTTGATTGTAGTACTGAACGGGAACTGGAGTCTGTGAGTAAAGTCCCATAAACTGCTGAGAAGGACCCGTTGCTGCATGCTGCACTGGTGTACTTGCTCCAGTCCACCCATACCCCATACCCATCATAGTAGGCTGTGTTGCCCTATTTTCATGTAAGAGCAATTCTCTAAATCCTTGTACTTGATTTTGAAGGTCACTAATCACTTGAGGCTTTAACTTCAGGGCCTGTTGGAGTGCGAAAATAGTGGCATCCCTATCGGCGATGGCGCTCTCAGCAACTCGCAGAGATCCCTCCATAGCTGCGTAAGTAGCTGTGTGACGCTGGTGTGTGGCTACTAAACGCTCTGCTCCAAGCTCAATGGTGGCAATGGCTTGCCTAGACTCCTGTAATATATCCTCAACCGAAAGAATGATGTAGAGTCCGACCCTGTGGAAGGTCCTATAACAGTGTCAGGGTGAAGAGAGTTGGCAAGTGGTACAGTTGGTGGGACTGGTGTGACAAGTGGCACTGCTTGTGGTGGACTGGGCGCATGCCTCTCTGTCGGAGTAGAGATGGTGGGAGTGGTTGCAGCAGGACTAGGCCATAGGAGAAGAAGCAACTGCCACTGGGATGTGGGAGCTAGTCACTGTGGTAGGGGTAAAAATAGCAGCAGTAGAGAGAGGAACACACATTGTAGAAGCCATAGCTGTGACATGCATAGTGTGATCTGCACCACCTGAACTTACCATCGAATCAATAGCGATCGTATGCGAGGAACGTCGAACAGGTTGCTTCACTCAAAGCTGTTGGCTTTCCGAAACTAGCAGGGATACTAAAGATTCTACTGTGTCCTTCACTACCTTTGCCCTCTTTTTCTTTGGCTTTTCAGGGAGATCCATTGTCTGTTCAATATCTTTCCCTTTTCCCTTAGAGCTTTTATGCCGCATCTCTGCATCCACATCCATAGGACTAACAGGTATATTAATGACCCAGGCCAACATGGGAGCTGCAAAGCATTGAAAGCTAGATTGCACAGATTGCACCTGAGCTCTGAATCTTTTTGCTCGCGACCGTAAAGAGGTAAATAGAATTTGATGAAAGCCACACGGGATGGTGTGGATGAGGCAGTATAGGCCTTCGTAGTGCGAGAATATAGTAGGCACGTCCACATCTGCCCTTGCCCTTGCTGACTTTAGGATCTCTGACCAAAAAGTAGTACCTGAAAATGGCCCAGAGCTTTTTATTCCTTGCATAGTCAGCATGACTCGTACTAAGTAGCTCTTTGCATGCCTCAATTGTCGCATCTTTCGAAAGCTGTGAATAGGTTCTCGTAGCCGGTTTTACTGCAGGAAAGGTTGTCATCCCCAAAGCGTTACCGATGCGTGTAGCAGTCAGTGGGTGTCCTCTGACTTTGGGAAAAAACTTGAGAACTGCATACACCATATCCATGGGAATATCAGAAGGCAGATCGGTGTCTGCTAATGCTGACAGACCTAGCGTGTGTAGCTGGTCTTTTGATAAGACTTCTCGAAGAGACGGATGAGGCTGCTGCAGATGGAAGTTCAAAGTGAACTTGTTTTGGGTTTTGGAAGAAGGAGGCGGAGGAATTTGATGACTCAGTACCTGCATGATGGCTTTCCTCTTCTTTTGGTTTTTCACAACATCTTCGTGTTCATCATCTTCCTCTTCCTCTTTGCTAGAAGACTCTGAGTCAGAGTCAGAAGCAGAGCCTGAGTCGGACGCTTTGTAATTCTCATCACTGTGATCAGTGGAGGACACATCGGTGAGGCCATGGCTGGAGGTATCCACATCCTCTTCCTTTGCAGAACTATGGGATGTTTCATGTGATGTTTCAGTTGGCCTCTGTCGAGACAAAGCTTTCTTCCTCCTAGCTTGTTTGCTTGTACCAGCCATCGTGCAAATGTAGCGCTGTACTTGGAAAAGCTTGATTACGCAGGAAGCTGCACTTTAAAAAAGCGATGATTAAGTAGGAAGACGAGTAGCGGATGGATGCAGGAAGAGGAGGGTGGGCGAGGGGATTGGTGAGGACGAGGGGTTTGGGTAGGGTATGGGTGAGGGGAGTAAGAGGAGGGTAGGGCGAGGGGCTAAAAAGGAGGGTAGAGGCGAGGGGGTTGGGGTAGGGTAGAGACGAGGGCCAAAGAGCAGGGTAGGGGCGAGGGAGTAAGGGGAGGGTAGGGGCGAGGGGGTTGGGGTAGGGTAGGGGCGAGGGACAAAGATGGGGTAGGGGGTAGGGGCGAGGGGGTGTGGGAGGATGGGTAGGGATGAGGGGAGTAAGGGAGGGTAGGGCGAGGGGGTGTGAGAGGGTGGGTAGGGGCGAGGGGGTTGGGGTAGGGTAGGGGCGAGGGTTTAAGGGGAGGGTAGGGGCGAGAATAGGAGGGTAGGGGCGAGGGAAGTAAGGCGAGGGGGTTGGGGTAGGGGCGAGGGAAGTAAGGTGAGGGGGTTGGGGTTAGGGTCGAGGGAGAGAGTAGGGGCAAGAATCGCAGTGGGGCAGATACATCGGGAAGAGGACGCAGTGGGCAGACACAAAGAGAAGGAAGACAAGTTTCTGCTTGCAGATTCAGATTGGGAGAATTAGATCTGTTGGTTGTTGAAGCTTAGAGAAAAGAAGGCTATTAGGAGATTAAGGCTCGCAAGCAATTTTTACTCGTAGCAAGTTTTGGAGCACAAAAGTACAGAAGCTCTAATGGCCCCTTCTTGGAGCTAGAATAAGAGCTGCACTGCTAATGGGACCAAAGGTTTTCTGTTGCTAATGGGACCAAAGGTTTTCTGACATAAACCTTGCCATATTCTTCACATAGACATTATTGAATTGTGAGCCTCATCAAGTCCTTGATTACATATCGTTCACTTTCTCAATCGCCATCTAAGCAGATTCCACTTGTTCAAACTGAACAAAACCACGACCTTTGGAGACTCCCGACTAGAAGCTTAACTGGAAAGACCTTAGTACTTAACGGCAAATAACACTGAGGATAGAAACAATTAGAGGAGGAGTGATTGGACTGAAGAAGTTCAAGACAATACCCAATTACCAAGACTTAGTGGAGAAAAGATACCTTAGAGGAAAGGCGAAAACTTACAGACATAGCAGAAACTGAGACAGGAACGGAACACCCATTCTGGTGGAAAGATAGTGGGGAGGAGAGAAGAAACTGAGACAGTAACAGAACACCCGTTCTGATGGAAAGATAGTGGGGAGGAGAGAGATGAGACATAGAACCTACAGATGGCGGAATAGTTGCAGACCGTTTACTCAGAGGGGTAATAGCACTTGATTCTGGAGTCATTTACCAGTGGCAAAGGAACGCCTTCCAAAGTGGCCTTCCAAAGTGACTAACTGGACAGCCCCCTGTGGTAAAATCTCCTGTACCCTGAAGGGCCCTTGCCAGGTTGGGATCAACTTCTTAGCTTTCTTCAGATACTTAGCTTGATAGAGTAGCACCAGGGAGCCCTGCATTATTTTCGGCCTTCGGAGATGGCGATCATGCCACGCTTTGCGACGAATCTGCTCGGCTTGGAGAGCATGTGAAGCTAATCTCCTGCTTTCTTCTAACATTGAGAGATGAGAGAGGTTTGTTGAAGCACTCCCAGCTGTGACACGAACGCTTCCCACTCTTGCTGAACCTGAGTTGAACTCATATGGTGCAATTGCCTCTAAGCCAAAAGCTAGCTGCAATGGGGTGTAGTTAGTGGTTGCCTTGAAGGAGGTGCGATAAGCCCAAACTATGCCAAGGATAGCCTGAGCCCAAGAGGTTGGATGTAGATGACAAGCTTTCTTGAGGAGCGCGATTAGCACTTTGTTAGTGCTTTCAGCCTGCCCATTTGCTCGAGGATAGTAAGAGCAAGATTTGCGATGAAAAATCTTGTAATTCGTGAGGAGAGTGGAGATCAAGTCGTTGACAAAATGACTACCTCGATCACTGGTGACTTCCAGAGGACACCCAAACATGCAAAAAATATTTTCATACAAAAATTTTGCGATAGTGGCGGCTGTACAGTCGATGGTAGCCACCACTTCGGCCCATTTTGTTGCATAATCTGTTGCTACCAAGAGATACTTACGATTGCCTGGTTGAGCAGATGGAGTAACTGGACCAACAAAGTCCAAGCCCCATCTCTCAAAGGGCAACCACGCCATAGATACCTGCAGAGGGCGATTTGATTGCTTGCTAGGCTTGGGCGCACATCGTTGGCAGACATCACAAATCTTGACATGAGCAATAGCATCTCTAAATATATAGGGCCACCATAAGCCTGTCTGTAAGATTTTTTGCACCGTGATGTGACCAGGGTAGTGTCCACCTGTAGGACCACTGTGTGCATCCTCTAGAATGTGGTCTACTTCACGAGGGGAGACGCACCTGCGCAGCACACCATCTGGCCCAGATTTGTAGAGCTGTCCGCTAATCAAAGAGAACGGTCTAGACTTCAGCAAGAGTCTTCTTTTTTGCGAGGGAGAAGCATTCTCAAGATATAGGCCATACCATTCTGGGGTTGTGTCCACCTTAAAAAGATGACTATCAGGAAAATCATCATCAACCCCAGTATTGGGCTCATCTGTGTGTATGCGAGAGAGATGGTTGGCCATGACGTGCCGCTTGCTTGGACTAAGAACTACTTCGAAGTCGAACTCCTGGAATATGAGTAGCCATCTCCACACTCTTCCTGCAACTTGGGGTTTATTTAGAAGATAGCGTAGCGCATGATGATCTGTGATGATAGTGAAGTGAACCCATAACAAGTAATGACGAAACTTTTGTAAAGAATACACCATAGCCAAACCTTCCCTTTCTGTGGTGCTGTAGTTGCGCTCTGCTTTGGTGAGCAGGCGACTTGCATAGTGAACAGGGCGATCCAGGTTGTACTCTTTACTAGGCTGAGTCAGCACAGCCCCCACAACCAGTTGACTGGCATCCGTATGCACATGAAAAGGAAGAGACCAATCTGGAGCCACTAAAATAGGTGCTTCAGTGAGGTGCTTTTTGAGGTATTCAAATGCTTCAGCCTCAGGTTTTGACCATTTAAAGGGTATTGTAGCACTAGTGAGTCGGGTCAATGGTTGAGCCACTTGTGCATACATTCGTACGAACCTACTATGATATCCTGTGTGGCTTACGAAGCTTTGAACACCTTTCGGATTGATAGGAGGTGGTAACTTCAAGATTGCCACGATCTTCTCTGGGTCTGGTGCTAAACCTTTGGCAGACACCACATGGCCTAGAAGTGTGCCTTTAGTGACCAAAAAGTGACATTTGTTAGGATTGAGTTTTAGCCGTGCCTCTCTGTACCTGAGGAAGATAGCAGAGAGCTGAGCGAGGTGTTTCTCTAGATTTTCCACTTGGGTTGAACATTGAGCACCTGAGAAGGTCAAAAAATCGTCCATGAAGATGCGAAGATGATCCGTAAGCAGAGGAGAAAAGATGAGATACACCGCTCGATTGAAAGAAGGTGGAGCGTTTTTCAACCCAAAAGACATTCTAGTGTAGATAAAAATACCCCAGGGAGTCACAAAAGCCGTTTTCAGCTGATCACCTGGATGGATGCCCAACTGATTGTATCCACTAAACCCATCCATGAAACTGTACAAAACATGCCCTGCTACATCTTCGAGCACACGCTCAGTGAAAGGTGTGGGAAAACCATCTGGAATAGTTACCTTATTCAGCGCGCCGTAATCTACACACACCCGAATTTTATTGGACTGCTTCTTAGGTGCTATCACCATGGGTGATAACCACTCAGAGTGATCCACAGGTACAATGATCCCTGCCTCTTGCATTTTTCCGAGCTCTGACGTGACAGCCTCTGCATACTTCGGGTTGAGCTTATAAGCTCGGCCTCTGACAGGCTTAGCCCCTTCAACCAGAGGGATTGTGTGGAGACCCAATTCTGGTGGGATCCCTTCCAAATCCTTGTAGGACCAAGCAAAAACATCCTTAAACGAGTGAATAAAAGAAACTACCTGGTCAAGTAATGCGGGATGCTCCCATAACCAAGCTGCTAAGAGGACATGCTGAGGGTTGTCAAGGTCGCCCAGGTTGACTTTTTTGACAGGGTCAGGAGGTGTAACTATGGAGGGTACTTCAGAAGTTGAAAAATGAGCTGCCTCTAGGAGCTTCGAGACATCATGTGTTGGCGTTTGATCGATTGGAAACTCCGCATACTCTTCTTGTAACCATCTTGGTGGAAGCTCATCGAAGGGTAAATCTTCAGACACAGACATAATAGAGTGCTTTTGAGTGGGCGGGGCATCCGACCTGGGAGATGTTAGAGTTAGAGGAAGGGGGGAATCATTGGCGAGTTCATGCAGAGGAGATTTTTTCCCCCTTCAGTGATGTGTGATAGGTTGCTCGAGGCCGAGGGCTTCCGTAGGAGGATCATCTGAATCATGAGAATTTGGGGTTGACCCACGTACTTCTTGGACTGGTCCACTGTCTGCTGTAGGACTACTGTCTAGTGTAGGACTTGTGACATCTGTGTCCGCCTGAGGAGTTGGAAGAGAGAGTGTTACCGGCACATGTGAGTTTTGAATAGAGACCACATAGCATGGCATAGAGGCGGTAGCTTCCAACCACTGTAGTAGGTCTTCCTCATACCCTTCAGGTGGGATGGGTTGCTCAGGGTCAGGGTTGGACTGTACTGACAATGAGCTGTGATGAACCACTGGATCCATACCTCCTTCGAGCCGAATTGGTTGCATGGGGGAGCCAGGAGTATGTATCCACATGGCGTCGTTGCCCCAATCATGAAGTGCCTTAATATGCCTCAACCATGGTCTACCAATCAGCAAAGGAAATCCTCCCTCCACCTGAGGAAGACTGACCACCACAAAATCCAAGCTAAATGTGAAGTCTTGTATCATCAGAGGCACCTTCTCTACTATGCCCACAGGGTAGATGGTCCTTTGGTCTGCCAATGTAACAGTGAATGGAGCCGGGCGGGTAGGCTGCAGACCTAAGGTCAACATAGTAAATTCTGGCATCAGATTGATCCCAGATCCACCATCCACTATGACGCCTGAGAATTGATGCCCAAGAATAGACACAGTGAGACGAGGACTTTTGTAGTCGGTGAGGGGAGCAACTGGATATGAAATTATGTAGGACTCTAAGGGTTGCACAGGTAGGTGCCCGCCACTAGGCCCTGCACCAGGGTACAGAGACTGGATGATGGAAAGGGTGTCACTTCTAAAATTTGCATCAAGTCGAAGCATGTCGTACATTGACACTTGCTGAAAAGTGTTTTTCAAGATAGACTCTGCCGTGGGCTTGTTTCCTTTGATTAGAGCTTGCTCTGGTATCTTAAGCTTCTGCAAGTCCTCTACTGCAAAGCACCATCAATATCTAATAGAAGCGAGGTAGGTTGGCTTTTGACACTACCTACTGGTTTGTCAGCTTCTATCGGAGTGTGACTCATTTGTGTGACAGGAGATGGAAAGATTGGACCGCCAGCGAGGCTGAGGCCAAGAGCAGCTCTTTGTGTCCGTGTTAGCACCCCAGCCGGCTCTTCCACTTGCTGCAACCCTTCTTGAGAGGCAACTACAAGAGTGGAAGGCGGTGCCTATGGAATGGAGCTTATTGTGATGAGGTTAAGCTTTGGAAATGTAAACTCGTGCTGGTTCTGGCTTGTGCTTGCAGATGTGGACGCTCGTTGTTTTGGGCAATCCTTACTATAGTGATCCTTAGCTTGTTAGGTGCAGCGGAACGAATGTTGTATTTTCTCAAGATTAGTGATCTTTATTGCTCAAGGTTCCTTTTAGTTCTTAGGGAAAGAGAGAGCTTTCCGTCTTGTAGAGTGCTGTGGTCACGAACAAAGTGAGTGGAGATTGTGCGTGCAAGTGAATGAGACTGAGAGAAGGAGAGAGAAGAGATACGACACCCGAGAGGTTGTAAAACCCTCCTCCGAAGGCCCCATTCTTGTCGGTGAGAGTGGTCTATGTCTTGATTGCACAAAGGTGTACAATGCGTATGCAATGGACTATGCAACTTGGTCTATGCCGACGACGACGACGACGATGACTGAAATCTGAGATCTTCTAATCGCTGAATTTCGGGACTGTTTCGGTGGCTGAAAATGACTGTTTTGGCTGCGGTTTCTTGGCTGAAAATAAGGTTTCTTAGGGCTGAAAACTGATGGTCTTTACGGGCTGAATCTGCTACACTTTAGGTGAATAATGCTGGTCTTAATTTGCTGCTGAAATCCAAAAACGCCAGGGGCTGATATTGGTCCTTTTGTCGCCGGGGTTTTGCAAATGCAAAAACGCTAGGCTGATCTGCTGTGTTGTGATGACGCCGGGGCTGATCTACTGTGCACAAATCGCCAAGGCTGATCTAATGCAAAAACGCTAGGTCTTCTGTGGAGAAAACGCTAGAGTAGTCGCGGGGGTTGGTCTTGCTGAGAAGTTGCCTGTTGAGCAAGGTACTCCTACTGCCTCTTCTGCCAGAAAGTGCTAACTTGGGTTTGCTTATATATTAACTTAGCAAAATTGCCCTACCTACTTTTGTCGGAAAGTCACTTAAAAATAATAAGTGAAAATAACCAATAAATAGGAAAATAGGCTAAATGCACTGGAAAATTCCCCTAACTGATGCTAATGGATTCTGATGGGAATTCCGATGATCATGTTGTGTGCAACCGGAGGATATGCATCTATGCTAAGTGACTGGGCATGCACGGTCTACGAATAGACTCACAAAAGTGCCAGATCACTGCTAATCTAACTTGATCGGACTTATTGAACCCTGCTGTGGTGTAGCTTGTCCACGGACACATAGGGTTGGGATGTGTCACGTGACATCCCCTCCTTTTCAAAGTGAGGTAGTGGTACCGAACTGTATGGCGTCGAGGGAGATCGCCAACAGCATCCGAAATCTTGGAAGGGACTCTTCGCCGGCCCACTTTGATGTGTGGGTCGAGCGGTACTTGAACTTCATAAAGGTCTGCAATGCTTGCTTCTTTGGACCGCGCCGAAAGCGACACAAAGTCGTCTGAATCTCCTTTCTTGCTTCAACTTAGTCTAGAGTCCTGCTTCTTTCATCTTCAAGAATCTCCATGGCTGAAAATTCCTGAAACAATCTCCAACACAAAACCATGAACATACCCATTCCATGTAAAGTGAGGAAAAAAATCTTGTTTTCTCTAAAGACTGTGTATGCAATGTCGATGAACATAGAGACGGAGTGACAACCCGTTCATCAAACACATGCAAACAATGAGATCGAATCATTTCTGTTTGATCGAAATCAATCAACTGTTGCAAATCCCAATGGAAATGCCCATGCTTGGTGCTCATACAATCATGTGCTCTTTCGGAAACTGTCATACCAAGGAATAGACATGGAATGCGACTTCCTGACATACAAACTTTTCAGCTTTTCATGAACAATCCGCATACATTGGTGCTCATCCACGAGAGAAACGTGCTCAACATACAATATGTCATGCCTAGTAAAAGGGATCACATAACGATGCTGACTAAAATACAGGAAACCTTCGCGAATGAAACACTCGAACAATGCGTGCGTATCAATCATGCGAACACATAATACTTCCTGTGACGGTTCTTTGGACCAAGGCTCGAGAGCCAAGATCGCTTCTTCGGGATCTATCAAATCTTCTTGTGGGGGATCTGTGGACCTCGACTCGAAAGTCAAAATCGATTCTTGGTGATGGATCGAATCTACAACGAGGTTAGCTTTGCTAGAAAAAGCATCAACTAACACATCATCCTTGTGAACAATCACATCATCTTCATGCAACTCATCATGCTTGTGAGAAATCACATCTTGATCATGCAAAACATCATGCTTGTGAGAAATCACATCTTGATCATGCAAATCATCATGCTTGTCTTTGTCATCCAAATCATTATGCAAATCATTGGCATCCAAATCATCATGCTTATCATTGTGCTCCAAATCATCATGCAAATCACTATCAATCAAATCATCATCATGCTTCACACAATCATGCAAATCCTATGTGTCATGATGTGGAGAAAGCAAGACTGAGAGAGTCTCCTTTTCCCGATTCTGTTGCATCTGTGCCTGAGCTTGAGAAAAGAATCGGAACAAGGCGGCTTTCCTTTCTTTGTACTCATGCTTTATGGTTGCCATTCTTTCTTCGTGTTCACGCTCTCTTTTTGCATTTCTTGCTTCTCGTTCTAACTTCTGTTTCAGAAAAAATTGCTGCAAAGCCTCCATAGGAGTTAGTGCAATCTTCGTCGTAGATGGGGAAGGGGGAGGGTCGGAAAAACCTCCTGGTGGGGAAAATTCTTCTTCGCCTCTCTCATGCTCATCACCTCCAAGCGAAGTATCCATTCCGCTTCGAGTGATGATCATCCTGCAATCATGGGTTCTTGTGGGTTCTTGGGGTCTTGGGTTCTTAAGTTCACGAGGAACTTGGGTTCTTGGGGGTCTTGGGTTCTTAAGTTCACGAGGAACTTGGGTTCTTGAGGTTCTTGAGATTCTTGAGGTCCTTGATTCGTGAGAATCTAGGGTTCTTGAGGTGTTCTTTCGCTTGCAAATCGCGTTGGAGAAGGATCTTCTCTTCACCCGAGTTCTACCCTTTTCTGCGGGCGCACCCCTTCGCGGCCTTGCGCTCACACCAAGGTTGCTTTTTCCCACCTCACGTTGATTGGCCAGCCGCTAAGTGCACGGTCCGCTCTCAATGAGTGAAAAGAGACACAAGGGGAGGCTGGACAAGCCCTTCTTTCTTGGGATTCCTGTCACTCTTCAACAAAACACGATTAGGAATCGCCACGCCCAAGTAAACTTGGGTTCGTGCGATCACAACAGGCAAAAAAAATTCTTGTGGTTCTTGTGGTTCTTCCTTGAGTAATGCAGAACACTTCCAAAGCTCTGATACCAATGTTAGGTGTAGCGGAATGAATGTTGTATTTTTCTCAAGATTAGTGATCTTTATTGCTCAAGGTTCCTTTTAGTTCTTAGGGAAAGAGAGAGCTTTCCGTCTTGTAGAGTGCTGTGGTCACGAACAAAGTGAGTGGAGATTGTGCGTGCAAGTGAATGAGACTGAGAGAAGAAGAGAGAAGAGATACGACACCCGAGAGGTTGTAAAACCCTCCTCCGAAGGCCCCACTCTCGTCGGCGAGAGTGGTCTATGTCTTGATTGCACAAAGGTGTACAATGCGTATGCAATGGACTATGCAACTTGGTCTATGCCGATGACGACGACGACGATGATGACGATGACTGAAATCTGAGATCTTCTAATTGCTGAATTTCGGGATTGTTTCGGTGTCTGAAAATGACTGTTTTGGCTGCGTTTTCTTGGCTGAAAAATGAGGTTTCTTAGGGCTGAAAACTGATGGTCTTTACGAGCTGAATCTGCTACACTTCAGGTGAATAATGCCGGTCTTAATTTGCTGTTGAAATCCAAAAACGCCAGGGGCTGAAATTGGTCCTTCTGTCGCTGGGGTTCTGCAAATGCAAAAACGCTAGGCTGATCTGCTGTGTCGTGATGACGCCGGGGCTGATCTGCTGTGCACAAATCGCCAAGGCTGATCTGATGCAAAAACGCTAGGTCTTCTGTGGAGAAAACGCTAGAGTAGTCGCGGGGGTTGGTCTTGCTGAGAAGTTGCCTGTTGAGCAAGGTACTCCTACTGCCTCTTCTGCCAAAAAGTGCTAACTTGGGTTTGCTTATATATTAACTTAGCAAAATTTCCCTACCTACTTTTGTTGGAAAGTCACTTAAAAATAATAAGTGAAAATAACCAATAAATAGGAAAATAGGCTAAATGCACTGGAAAATTCCCCTAACTGATGCTAATGGATTCTGATGGGAATTCCAATGATCATGCTGTGTGCAACCGGAGGATATGCATCTATGCTAAGTGGCTGGGCATGCACGGTCTACGAATAGACTCACAAAAGTGCCAGATCACTGCTAATCTAACTTGATCGGACTGACTGAACCCTACCGTGGTGTAGCTTGTCCACGGACACATAGGGTTGGGATGTGTCACGTGACATAGCTTCAGGGCAATGTCGGCAAGGCGGGGACCCTTCTGGTAAGGAACATTTGCTCTGATAGTGTCTAGCACAAAATTGGCCTATTCGAGGGGCGAGGTGGTCTCTGCCCTTGCTGCATGCGATCGGATGTTGACGTGTAGAAGTTTTGTGGAACTGAAGGAGTACTAGCATGATAAAAGCTGGGGTATGTAAAGTTGTTGTGCATACCTTGCATAGGAGGTGTTGTCAGCAGAGGTGGCATCCGGTTCTGATGGCTATATGGTGACACCAAGTTTGATGCAGGTGTAAGCCCTTGTTGGAGAGAAGGACTTAGACTTTGTTGTATCTGCCGTAATCCCTTGATATAATAGCAATCCTTGTCTTCATGCCCAGACCTCTCGCAGAAGTGGCAATAAGCCCAAAGGGGACAGTCCTGTGGAGGATGTCCTGGAGAGCGACACGAGCTGCACCATACCATAGCCTTAGTCTCTTGTTGAGACCGAAGCTCTTCTAGCTCTCTCTTGATTTGATCCAAAGCCTCAAGATGTGGGGGTTTCTCTTGGCGAAGAGAGAGATTTTTCTCCTCTTGAAGAGCGCGTTGTAGTTTTAGGGCTTCAAGTTCTCTACGTAAAGAAGTCAATGGATCAACAGGACTTTCCGAAAACGCAGAGGGGGTCTCTATGTGAGGGGAGTTGTTGAATAGCTTCCTAGCCCCCTCTATCCTAGTAGCAGCTGCGATGAACTCCTCCAAAGTGGCGTCGAGTCGGAGACTCTCTCGGAGTTTTGGTTGAGAAGTTTTGGGAAGCGCCTTCTCCACCCACTTCTTCACCATGAATTCACTGGGTTGCTGAGGAAGCTTGGCAACCAGAGACTTGGTCTTAGTCATAAGCTCTGCAAAAGTCTCCTCTGGTTGGAGCACCATGTTGGCTAACTCATCCAACACCTTCTCCTGGTAGTCACCGGGCGTGAAAGCTGCACAGAATTGTTGCCTTAAGGCTGCCCAGGTTGCAAAATGGTTCTCTGCAAACTGGCTGTACCATTTGTCTGCTAAGCCATCCAAGGTGGATGGAAAGAGTACCAAATAAGCATCTTCCTTGTTAAGACCACGACCCCTACAGAGAGATACAAACCTCCTTGCATGGTCGTCAGCATCTTCGGAAGAGAGTCCTTTGAATGTAGGGAACTTGATGTTTACCTTAGCCAAAACGCTAGCCAACGGCTCCATGGCTCCTTGCTGAGCCTGAGCTTGTTGCTCAGTAGCCTGCTGCAGTAGAATAGGAGAGAGCTTTACTAGAGAAGGTGATCTGGAAGATGTGGAAGCGGATGAAGGAATGGGTGATGTATGTGGAGGTATAGGTGATGAGGTTGATGGACTTCTACTAGGTACCAAAGGTCGTCTTCTGTTATAGTACTTCAGAGGGCTCAGTAGTGCGCTTTGACGCTCGACTTACCGCCTTGTATGTGTCATGCAATGACCACCAATCCAACTAACCTTTGGGCAAGAAAACCTTGAACTGGCTGAAGACTGGTCTAGGCTCTACTAGACCAGGCAAGTAACTAGACCAGGCTGGACTAGGGACGAGGAGGACTAGACCAGGGTCGAGGGGGTCGAGACCAGGGACGAGGACAGGTTGGACCAGGGCGAGAGAGGACTAGACCAGTTGGACCAGGCGAGAGGAGAACAGTTGGACCAGGATAGAGGAGAACAATGTAAGGCAAGGTCGGCGAAGCTAGGCAAGGTAGGCGAAGCTAGATAGACCCAACTAGTTTCAAGATTTGCACCTCACAGAGTGAGATTTCAGTTGAGGTCCCACCGTGATCGCCAAAATGAGAGCACCTGTAGCGCGGATAATGTGTCGTGCTCTTTACAGTGGGTGGTCCTCAGTGCAATGTGCGTGACAATCTCACTCAAACAGAGTGAACAGAAAGGAAACAATAGACATCAACAGAGCTCACAAAGACACAACAGCAGACTAGAACATATGACTCGACTATCTCAAAGACTGATACAGACTCTGGCGTGGCAGCACACTCAGCTCCAGCCCAGGACTCACAGGTACAATGGGGGTGTCGAGGCTCAGATGTGCAGGGATGGTGAAGATGTGCTTTGTGAATAGACTCACTCTAGACGACTATGTACAAGATAATGCAACTGGCCCAAAACGACTACTCATATGTACAACCATAAAGAGCCACCAACGGCTCATAACTGTCCAGTCAGCTAAGTCTATCTCCAAACTGAGTGGTGGTGGTGACTTGGCCACGATGTCCACTAGACCACCGTCGGTACCCATGCCACGTGTCACCCCCCAACCCAGAGGGTCCGTCCAGTGTGAACCAGACCAACTGTAACTAACTGTCCAACTGTTGTCTGTCCTGTGAAGTGACATTGTAGCCCTGCTACACCGTCACCCACCTTGTGACGCATCAAGAATACTTATCACCTAGTCTTTTCCTACCGAACTTACGGTACAATCTCCTTCACGATGCTCTATGTCACCCATCCTATGACGCATCAGAGATGTCCGTTCGCGGATGGTCGGATACTTCTTACCGATGCTCCTTGTCACCCATCCGATGTGACGCATCAGAAGTACCCGTTCCTGATATTCCCTTTCACAGTGCTCCTGCCATTACTCTGAATGACGCACTAGGAATACTCTGTATTCGGATGTCTCCAGTGAGAAAAACCCTCTCACTTAAAATTCCAACAATTCATTTAGAATTAATTTTCCTGGTCTCACTTATAAATCCAATAATTCATTTAGAATTATTTTTATGTAAGATAAAGCCAAATTAGCAACACCCTGAACCTCGAAAAATATGCAGGATCCTGACTCTGAGCAAGCCCTAGGTGCAATGAGGACCTTCAATCACATGAACGCCTCCATCCAACTGGGAGTTGCTCGCTCAAGAGGGATATGTCACTCAGTAGGCATAGCCTCTGTAATATCTTGACACATGCTCTGCACCCTCCTAATGCCTCGTATTTAGATGTTCTGAATCTCCTCAAGGACTAAAAACTATAGCTTGTCTCCGAAAGTGTGGGCTGAACCCTCTGCCATGGGACCCCAAGAAACATGAGGCGTGCGTGCTACCAACCAAGTGGCCTCGTTGTGTGCTGACCATGGGGTTCTAAACAATAGGCTGTCTCAAGCGCTCCTTAGTGCATGTGGGCTAGTGTTGCTCCAAGCCACTCCGCAGCTGCTCCCAGGATCTAAGCAGGCTTGCAGCAAAGCGGTCCTCCCAACTCCTGCTAAGGTCATCTCTGCGTATTTCTGTGAAAATCCACCTGATGGATGGCAAGGTAGGATCAAAACGTACGTACGGATCCGTTCCGTATCGTACGGACATACTGTACGATCCGTACGGTACATATTGATCCGTACAAGGCACTTTGAAATTTTTTTCTTTTTGGAAGATAAGCGTGGCTGAGGGTTTTTGATGCATTTTTGCTAGCTTATGGGCTACCAAACCAGTCCTCATTTGAGCTTTAATATGCCTATTCAATCATCAATGTTTTCTAAACTCTTGCAGTAGTTACACAGTATGTGGTTGTCTTACAAAACATGTCCTTAAATGTCTCTAAAAGTTGTTGCCCTCTCTTGTTTGTTATCAGAATTGTCCTGAAAGTTTGGTAAATTGAATTTTTTTAGAAGAGTACGTATTTTTACGTACATAAATTTTTTTCCTGTACGAAACAACGTACAATACGTACATATATGCCACGTACAGTACGTTTGGTACCACCTTGATGGACGGGCTCCAAGCCTTAGGGGCCACCCATATGAGGGGCTTGGGCACGAATCCGGTGAAGCAAAACCTCCTTCCAGGGCTCCTCCCTTGGAAGAAGTCTTCCGACCACAAGCTTCCCAAGGAGGATTTTGCTCTGTGGTGCTGGTTCGATAATCCCTTGCCGTTCCTGAACATGGTAAAGTGATGACCTGCTAGGACACTTAGGCCCGGGCTAACTGGGTGTGGCACCCTGACCACAAAAAGTTCCTGATCAGCCTCTCCAGCTGGCTAATGGAGTAGCTTGAGAAGATCTAGCAAGACGCGATGTACCACATAGTAGCCAAAAGCACTTGGGTGGCCACTACAACCATGCCAGCCAAAGAGAGCCGTGCCGAGTTGCAATGTAGTAGTTTCCTCCTAATAGAGAGGAGGGGAACAGTCTACTGCTCTAGAGACAAATCCAAACCAACCTGACAACCCAAGTAACGTACAAAAGTTCCTTCGGGGATCCACCTGAAGCCCTCTCCTGGGGAGCAATCAAGTGTAGGAGCACTGCCAACCCCAGAAAGCCATTGTCTTCCTCTAGTTGAACAGTTCTTCCGATGCACAACAAAACACCTCAACAGCCTGCTCACACCTATGCAAATTGGCCTCCTGGCCCTCCAAGTACATGCCTGAGTCGTCAGCAAACTCAACGTCCAGCAGCTCGTCTTCCCTAATAGGAAGCTCTAAACCATGCAAACCAACCTCGTGTGAAGTCAAAAATCTACTCATCGCTTGAGCATAGAAGAGAAAAAGGAAGGGGGCAAGAGGGCAACCCTGTCTAACCGAACTTATGAGCATGAAGTGTTCCCCTTTTCCCCCTGCCAAGAGCACCTGACTATGCACACATTTGTGGAGAGTTGACACTCCTTTGATCCAAGCATCTAAAAACCTCATCCTGTGCAGAGTGCCCTCCAGGAAATCCTAATCAACTCTCTCGTTTGCCTTCTCAAAATCAAGGAGTATCACAAGATCCTCTGCTCGGAGACGTGCAAGGGCAGACGCCTCCCAAAAGGTAAAGATGTTGTCATGGATACTGCGCTCCTTGACAAAACCTGTCTGGGTCTGCTCTCAAGTAGCGGTTGAATTCTCAAACTCAGAGCCTTTGCTAAGATTTTGTAGGTTGAGTTGAGAATGGTGATGGGCCGCTGGTGCCGAATCTCATCCAAGGAGCCTTCTTCCTTGAGGATAAGGTAAGCGCTACAAAGATATGGACAAAGTCGTTCCTACTACTCTAAGAAGAAGCTAGGAGTAAAACCATCCTCCCCTGGGTAGATACCCCGGAGGAGTGCCCTGAGGGCCTCGTGGAGCTCCTCCAATTGGAGAGGCATCTCTAGTCTTTGACGCATCTCCTCAACTGACAAACACTGGTGCATGCATGGCGAGGACCAATCTCAAAGAACTCACCAGTAACTTTGTTGCTAAATTGGCTTTATCTTACAGAAAATGAATTATTGGATTTATAAGGGAGAGAGGGTTTTCTCGCTTGGAACACCAAGAAAATAATTCTAAATGAATTATTGGAATTTTAAGTGAGAGTGTTTTTCTCACTGGCGACATCCGAGTACAGAGTATCCCTAGTGCGTCATTCAAAGTAATGACAGGAGCACTGTGAAAGGGAATATCTGTAAGGCCACCAGGAACGGGTACTTCTGATGCGTCACAACGGATGGGTGACAGGGAGCATCAGTAAGAAGTATCCGACCATCCGGGAACGGACATCTCTGATGCGTCATAGGATGGGTGACATAGAGCATCGTGAAGGGGATTGTATCGTAAGTTCGGTAGGAAAGGACTAGGTGATGGGTATTCCTGATGCGTCACAAGGTGGGTGACGGGTGCATCGGAAAGGGGATATCCATAGTCGAGAGGAAATTCGAACTGGAAAAGAGGAATACGCGTAAAGACGCAAGCACAAGAATAAAGATGGGTTCGGAGAAGCTTTTCTTAAAAAGCGGACTATTTTAACGAGTTTTCCGGGAAGATAAGACGCTTTCCGCGAGGAATCTATGTCTGCATTGCATTTGTGCAAGTGGTTGCATCCAGGGACGCCTGGGAAGTGTTGTGAAAAGCATTGTTTTAAACTTATAAGGTTTTATTGAGTTTTTGGGCAGGTTCGGATCAATTTTAAAATATGCCGACCGTCCACTTAATAAGTGGGTAGCCACTTAGAAAATAAAGCAACAAAACCAGCTAGCGAATTCTCTCTCCCTATTTCGGGTAGAACATTAAAAAAAAAAAAAAAAGAAACCGACCATGATCTCTACGCGAGAGCATTTTTGTGCCGTGGTGAAGGAGCTATAAAAGCACCACATGCCCTCACTGAAAAGGGAGTTACCAATGCAAGCAAGAGAAGACTCTGCCGCCAGAAGACGCGAGAGATCGCGAGACTAAGAAGCACGGAAGTCGCTTTTCCCGCGCAAGAGCGACAGGTATCTATTGTGGATTCGCCATACGAATTGTTGTCGCGTGTTTGCGTGTGTGTTTGCAGGTACTTCATCGCGAAGGAGAAGCGAGAAGGCTTCGGCCTACGCTTTGGAATTCCGGGAACGGAATTCGGAAATTGTCTACGGAGTCTCGACTCCGAGTACAGAAGGAAAAAGGATTGAGAGCTCGTCTCTCGGATTTCCCTTACGGGAAGGAACGACCAATGAGTCAGAGATTTAGAACGGAGGGGTTTTCTCCGGTTCTTGTGCTTGTAAAAAGATTCTCCCTAATAAAGAATTCTCTTTAAGGGGGGGGACCAGCCCATCTTCTGGTCCCAGTACTGTGTCGATCTTCTCACTCTCTGTCTCTCTATTTATTTCTCTCTATACCCTTTGGCTTCAGTATTAAGTGATAAATTCTATTTATCCGAGTATATTTCATATTGCTATGCGCTCCCGTTTGTGACAAACTCTATCGCCCACCTGGGTCCATTTAGATGCCTGACGATGGAAGGCAAACTCATGATGCTGCTCCTCAATGGTGATTAGCTCTTGTCGGAGCTGCAGACTCCTGAAGGAAGAAAGGACTAAGCTCAGCAATTCTGGTGGTCACTCTAATAGCAGGGGTGACTTGAATGCCCAAACTCTCTGTCCAATGCGCCACTACCTGCTCTTTTGAGCTATGTATCCTATAGAATCCTCTTGGGGATGCGTAGCATGGCACTCCCACTCCTCTGTCTGTCTGTCATAGTAAGAATCACTGGCGCATGATTTGAAAAGGCAGTCCCTTCCAAAATGCATACAGATCCTCCCATGTCACAGATGCGGTCACTGGCGTAGAAGCGATCTATCCGAGATAGATTCACGTCCCCTCTCTGCAGTCAGATCGAGAGGAGGATAGGTTGCCTGGGGGTCGCACAAAGCGTGCATGCTGCCAAGCATCTGAAATCCTCAAGGTCATATATAAGTGCTCCCAAGTTGCCAACTCAGCTCCGTGCATAGTAGCATGGTTGCCTCCAATCCTATCTGAGAGGTCCTCCAACATGTTGAAGGCCCCCCAAACACACCACTGCCCTGCATGAGGCAAAGACTCCACAATGTGTGACCAAAACTCAGCTTGCGCACTCACATGGTTGGGCGCATAGATGTTCAGGAAGTTGATGAGGCTACCCTAAACTTGCATAGTAACCCACTGGGCCCTACTTGGTACATTAATACCTCTGCCCACAATGGCATGCTGCCATGAGTCCTCAATAGTCATACATACTCCTCCTTGGATGCCTCCAAGCCCATAAGCAGCTGACCAAAAGGTCTCATAGCGGGACACACAGAATTTGACCATAACGCCGAATGTGGCTCTCACAAAGATGGTGCTTGTGAAGCATAAGTAAATCAATCATACCACCCACAAGGCATCTCTGAAGCTCCTGATGGAAGCGACCCATCTGACGCTGAAATTGGGGTCCACCTAAACCCTACACATTCCATGAGACAATCCTCATGGGATAAATGAGAAAAGACCGATGCTGCAACAACAGCCAACCTGGCTACTGTAGTGACTGTCGCACCTAGACCCAAGCAGAGCGTGCAGTCCATAGGGCTACATCCTCTGTCCAAGAATCCTCATGTACATATACATAGCAAGGGGTACTCTGAGTGTTGTTAAAGAAGTGAACCACAATGTGCTTACATTCAGCTGCATCCGGTGCTGTCACATTGAACTTGGCTAGCGGCCAAAGTGTCTCTATCAAATCTGTCACCCCTAGGTCCTGTGTGTGGTGTGAGAACTCTAAAGCCTAGACTTGAAGCCATCCAAGGACTATGTGCAAAGTCCACTCAGTGTGATCCTTGTCACACAACGGGAAGGAAAAGCCTACCACTATATCCAAGCCTCGGTGCCTTTGGTGGCTAGAAAGAGAACGTGTACTCGGAAACAAGCTGCCTCAAGAACGGAAGATGGGTCGTCGAGGAATCAGGTGAAGCTGTAGTCAAAGAAAACCCACCGTCGGCCAATATCATGACTGGTCAGCCAACGGGGGATTGACGCAAAGGGAGAGATCTGTATCAGAAGTGGCGTCCTCAAGCAGGGCTGTCCCTCCCAAGCCATTCGGCTCGAGCCTCGTAGCGAAAGCACTACTAAGAGAGTGTCGAGATGCGAATGAGTGTCCAGTCCCCTATGTCGGAGGAGTGCGTGATGGGTCGGGTGATGAAGCTGAGGGCCTAGCGGGTGAGTGGGAGGTGGGGGAGGTGGAGGTGGGGCAAAGGACTCGTTAGGCGGAGGGGCTCACGGCAGTGAAATTGAGGTGAAGGGAGGGTCCTCAGGGGAATCCTGCTGCAAAGGGTCAAAACGGCTCCCTGTCAGAACCCAATGCTGCTTGGCTGTAGGAGGGCAGCCATTAGGGGGGGTGGTGTGGCAAGCTCTTCCCTGTTGATGGAGGCCATGCATCTGCTGCTAGCCATTAGCTGGCTGGTCACTGGCCTCTGATGAGGTGCCACCCTATGTGTCGTGGGTACGTGTTTGCTGTGCATGTTCAGCCTTGGGGGGCTGAGCATGTGACGCGGTTCGAGATCTCGTGCGAGGACAAGCCTTCGCTAAGTGGCCCATCTGTCTACAAATGAAGCACTGGTTAGAGAGTCTCGATTACTCCACCCTCTGGCGAACCACCCGCCACTCACCCTAGGTAGGACTTCTAGAGGGTGTGAGTGTCTTGAACCAAAATGCAGTGTGGGAATACCTGCAGCCTTGGCAACAACTGAAATCTGCCATGGCGGGGTCTCCAAGATTGTCTTGATCTCAAAACCTATCCTAGAAAGAAGCGGGAGGTAATCTCTCCTCAGGTTGGGGAAGCAAACCGAAATGGGCAGATCTGCTTCCTCGACAAGAACATCTGAAGCTGGGTCAAAACCATGGCACTAATGTCGAAAATGAGCCTTGACCGCTCGGATGGCTAGCGGGCTCATTGAAATGACCTTGGTAGCCATCTTGGGAGTCTCAAACTCAATCTGGTAGTACCCTCGCCTGGGAAGATGTTTGTTGATGATCTTTCCCACCTCTGCTAGGAGATGAGCCTGTAGGAGGTCACGCCCCTCGCCTCTGCTAGGTCGACTGCCAATGATCTTGCAAATAACAGAGGTGGCCTGAAGGTGCTCCACCTCTGTTGCAAGGCTCGCTTTCTCTGTTGGCGACAGAGCAAGTCGGATGGTGGGTTTGGCGGAGTCGGACGAGGGGACTTCATCTGAGTCCCTTTGAGGCGGAGCACGAGCTTCCATCTGTGTCTGCTATTGCAAATGAGGGCGAAAAAAGTGTTCCTGCTGGGGCGAATCTCACCGACAAATCCGAGGAGCTGCCGACGACACCCGACTAGGAGGGGATGCAGCAGGAGGGATGGGATGGGGAAGGGGAGGCACTGTGGAGCGGGGCGGGGTGTCGGAGAGAGGGACATGGCGAGGGGGAGGGAGCTGTGGCGATGGCGAGGGAAGGAGGTGCAGTCGAATGCAGCAGCATCGAGCGAGCATGTTTCCATAAAGTGACCTTTCTGGCACATTTCATCTCCTTCTTGGAAGCATGAGGCTTCCTGTTATCACTGGTGTTAAGTCAAAGAATAAAGAACTCTTTTCTGTTGCTGTTTTTCGAGCCCTCTAGTTGCCGGGCTCTGGAAGGGGTCATCTTGAAATGATTTAACGGGGACACAGCACAATTTTCTACACTGTTAACTGGGTTTTTGCATTTTGATTTGATTCTTTGGTCTGAAGAGAGCAGGCTTAAGAACATATAAATAGGATTAGGTCTCTACATTAAGGGACATATTTGCTTGATGTTGCAAGTGGAAACAAGAATAGAGTAAGAAGACTCAGACTCTTTTGTTGTGATGTCAATGTTGAAGGTTGAGGTAGCAGCAACCCACTTTGACATCATCATGTATTCTTTTGATGCATGGAGCTATGGAGAAATAGAAAACTCCTACATTTACAAGCAAGCATCAGGAACAAGATATCTACGACCTTTAGAGGTGACTCATTCTCTATACCATTTCTATGGCTAATGATAACCATTATGACGATATTTGTTCACAGATATTGCTTTATCGGCTTTATAGCATTCTTCTTTTTTAGCCTGGAATTTTTTTTCCAATGTATCTTTTGGCTTCCAACAGCCGATGAGGGTGAAGGCTTCCGAGACACTTGAATCTGCTTTGAATTGGGTGACAAGGTGGCATCCTGCAGGGACAAGCAATCTTTGGAAAGCGTTGACCATTGCTACCAGCCGTACATTTGCTGACTGTATCTATCTTTTCAGCGAGGGGAAAGCAGACAAACCAGTCCTTGTAAGTTTTCTTTTCTTTTTACTAAGAGTTTTCTGTTGTATGTTTTATATGCAATCTTACTGTAAGAAAGAGAGAGAGAAAGAAAAGAAAGAGTATTTCAATGTCTCTAGAAGACCAGTATGGCCTATGTGACCAATACAAATGAAGGAAATCTCTTATCTGAGAGAAACAGAAAAGTAAACCTAAAGCTAAAGGCTGAAATGAGCTACCTATATAAAAAATTACATCCACAGTCCAAAACATTGGAGGGGACTCGGTGTTTAACGATCTGCAAAAGAGCAGATGGCCGAAATTGAAAGATAGATGGAGTTCGGAAGTCATAGCTAAAATTAATTAGTGCAGTTTGTAAGTCATAGCTGAAATTCCCTTGGCTGCAGATTGTGGAATTCTTGAAGCAGCAGGCTCAGATGCAGGGTGGGCAGTTGACACCCATTTACACAGTAGGACTGCGTACAAGCAAGCCAAAAGCCCGTTTCTTAAAGAGGCTCTCTGCTGTCACAGGAGGTCAGTTTTTAGACTATGACTACAAACAGATGAAAAAGCCCGAAGAGCAAACCGATGAAATGCAGGATATGCTTTGGGCACAAGCAATGGTAGAGGCAGAGCAAAGGAAGAATGCGGAGACTGGCAGAGTGGAAGACTTGAGAGACATTTTAAAACGAGTGGAGATACAATATGAGCCAACACGCCTCGTACCACGGCTTGAAGCTCATCAACGGAAGTGTATTGAGCTAAAGGAGTTGTATCATAGCCAGGTCGAGGCCATCCGGAATGAAAATGCAAGAAATGCTTTGCATGCCAGAGAACAATACGAACAGCTGATAGCTGATATAGGAGAGAGGAACCGCTTGAATTATGAGGTTGCAAGGATTGCTTGGGAATTTGAAGTTGAAGAAATCAGAACAAAGAATAGGCTTTTGATAGGCAGCTTTTTAAAGTGGAGACAAGAAATGGATGAGACAAGGCGCTACAATGAAGACCTTGTGAGTAAATTTAGAAAGCAATTTCTGATAGACCTGAAGGAAGTAGAGATGCGGGATGCATCTATAATGGAAAAGGCAGAGCAAAAGTATAGACTTGAGGTTGAGAGAATAAACAAGAAGAATCAGGATGCTGTTGATGACGTTGCTAGGAGGCAAAAAGAACTCGCTGAAAAGATTGCTTCCATCAACCAAGCTTGGCGACAAGAATATGAAAGGGCATTGAGTGCTGTTCAAGCTTCAAATGCTGCTCTGTTGAAGCAAACACAAGAGCTTTATGAGGAGCAACTAACCTGGGTAAAAGCTCGAAATGCCAAGGCGATTGAAGATGCTCAAGCACAATTCACCAAACATTGTGGCGATGTGAGAGCAGAGAATGCGAGGAAGAAAGTGGCGTTGGCACAAAGGCTGGAAGATATAAAAAGGAGGAGAGAAGAGGCTATTGCGGCTCATCAGGTGGACGTTGCAGAAGCCATAGCTGAGCATGGAGGGACTGTCAAAGCCTACAATGCGTTGAATGCAGAGAATGAAAGAAGAGCTCGTGTGGCTTGGAAGAGGGCTTGTGACGAGATCGTTTGGCAAAACAAGGCTGCAGAAAAAAAAGCCAAGGAAGATTTCGAACTCGAACAGATCTTTGTGCAGGAGGAGAACATAAAGCTGGCAGAGAGGAGGCTTGCACTGAAGCGGCACATTTCGGATGTTGTAATGGCCAATGCTGAGCTTGAGAAAAGGAAAAAGCTGGAATGGAAGGCGGCATGTGCAGAAGTTGAAAGAGAGTATGAAAAAGAAGTTGCCAAATCAAAGGAGATGCACAAGAGGATGGTGGAGGAGGTGAAGCTGAGAAATGCGGAGAAACTTCAGTCTTCACTTGTAGAGCATAAAGCAAAAGTGGCAGCTGTAGAATCATATAATGAGACGGTGCATCCATATGTTGAAGCATCCAATGCAGTGCGTGTAGAGGTTCGACGCATTGAGGCCTTTCTTCAATGCATTGCGGACACGATACTACCGCGAGATCGACACATCTTGGAGAAAAGCCTGAGCAAATCACCATTTGAATCTGACCTTGACCTTCTTCAGGTGTCAGAAGTTACATTGGACACGGAAATGCTCATTGCGGCATTAAGAAGCGCGTATGGAAAGTCTCTCAAAACACACAAGGGAAATAAGAGCCTAGGCCAACAGAAACCAAGTAGCCCTCATGCCGAGCAGGATCCGATAGAAGGGTTGTCCGCACTCATACCCGTGAGTCCTGCACGAGCTCCCTCTCACTACTGCCTGGGCAGGCAGAACGAATGTGCTAACAAAGGGAAAGTAATCAGTCTACAAGTGCATGGCCATTCTCATAGAGTGGCTATCAGAGCATGAGCATGTGCAACAATTGTATTGACAGATAAAAGCTGTTGGCTCCTGAACCACTTGAGTCGTGCATGATTAGGTGTGAGGGGATGGTGAGGCAGTTTTATAGTTCATCTCATTCATGTTTGGGTGCCCCAAAGAGTTCACACAAGTGGCAAGGTGCATTTTGCTTTACCTGAGGGATGACTCATTTCTGCGGCTTGAGAGCTTGGTTTTCAGCTGACCAATTGGCAGCGATTGGTATGTCATATCGGCTGGATATTTGCTAAAATAGCAAGGGATACGGCTCCAGAAGAAGGTCAAGGATAATCAATTGAGTGCCTCATGGTGGAGATTTTGCACTGGCTACCCCATCCGGACAGTGACTGTTGTTGCAATAGAGGTGGTTTGTTTGGAGATGCACTACCATAAAAATTCACAAATTTTGTGAGAGGCTTAATGAATCGATTTCATACTGTGTATGCAATAGAGCATGGAATTGACACAAGTATAGACAAGACACTTTGTCAAACTTGTGAATGCACGGTTTAAAAGTATCTTTGTTCAACATGAGCCACTAGTGAAAAGAGTAATGAATTTAAGTGTTACTAGATGCAAAGCCATCTGAAACTTGACAGCTTAGGAACATGGGTTTTGATAGTGTTGCGCTAAGTGGAAATAATGTTGGCAGGCTTCTAGAAAGCTAACATAGACAAAGCTGCTTCACTATGAGTTTTAGGTATGCATTTTTTCAAAGGTGGCTGATTACTCCTGCTAACATCAGAGTCAATCATTATATTTATGAAATGCAAAGATTGATGATGAATACTTCCCTACCAAGGAGCTTCACATTATGTCATCATTACTGTTGAATTTCCCACGTATTATTAATTGCACTCTCTGCATGGAGCTCTTTTAGGTGCAAAACGCGATCTTGAGTCATAGCATCATATGTGAGCTCCCATCAGTACAAAAGGAAGTTCATTTATTGCTAAATAGTGTATGAACAACTCATGTTTGCTTCCCTTTTCATGCCTTGGGAGATGCTTAGTTCTCTCAAAGCCAACCACCCATCATTGTTTGCATGCCAATTTTAAAACTGTATTGGCTCACTCTCACAAGAGACTTGGGCCAAAAATTTAATTGCCACACTTGTATCCCCTGATAATGAAGCATTTGGGAAGCATGTTAAGTGCTTGGGGAGCATACATTTAGTTAATTTGATATACTGCAAGCATCTATAGGTATATACATATATCTTTTGAGCATCCATCCAATTGTTTAACATTTGATGAGTTAGTTCTTCGAGCGAGCTCAACAGAGCGAGCTTTTTTTGTTTTTGGACCGCCTCCATAGCTCTCCTTCCTCCTCTCGCCGCCCACATGCTTCCTCCTCTTCCCTTGCTTCTCCTCCAAAATCCTCCACCTCCTCCCTCCATCTCCTGCCTCTGTGCATAGAATCTCCACCGCCTCATCTAAACTCAATCAAAGTTACAATGAAATTTAGTACCGAATTATAGCTTGCTAATCTCACCACCTTCCTATGCTCTTACCCTTTCTCATGTCTTTTTTTCTAAAGAGAGAGGGAGAGAAAGAGAGAGAGAGGGAGGGAGGGAGAAATGAAATGAAATGGAATGTTATATTAAACGTCTTCAAAAGGCCAATGACCTGTGAGACCAAATTGATCCAACCTTGGTGGATCTAATCCAATGTCTGGGCACAAAAATAAAATGCTTGGGTACAAAAATAAAATGAAGTAAAATTGAAAGACTAAAATCATCATCCTCCTCATCATCATCACTACTCGAAGTTTGGCATCGGGCGTTGTTTGGGATAGTACTTCATCGATCGTTGAAGAGCTTCATCAATGTCCTCCTCTGTAAATAGTCGTATTGGGCGTCTCCCATGTCATGCTAGAATAGCATTGTTCCATTGATGGAGCCTTTGTCGATGTTGTGGTCACCCTCGTAGATGTGGGCGTCTAGCTCTCTTGAGCTCAATGGCTTTGTCAACTAATATACCTTTGGTGTAAGTGCGCTCTAAAGTTTGTTGTGAGGCATGCTCATCCGGCTGTTGAGTCCTTGCTCTAAAGAAGTCAGTAATCTCCCTTTGTGAATGTTTTCCATTGCCCGATCTACTCAAGAGACTGTTTGTGTGTTTGCGTAGCTCTAGCAAAAACAACCCGAGGCATCTTTGATCTTGATATCTCATGACTCTAGCCAATGGTCCAAATCCCTCTCTGAATAGACAGTGAAAGCGGCCTTGTATCTCATATATATCGGGCAATGAAAAATGTGATGTAACTACCTCTGGCTCTATATGACACAACTGGCATATCCTGGCCTCTGTTGATACTCTCCTAAATCTGCCAATTTCATCTCTAGTTGATGCGATGATGTGCGCATCTGACCAATAGCACATCGTATCCCATAGGATAAATGAGTGTCTATATAGGCCGGTCTTATCACATATCCATCTTCTATTAGTTGGAGAAGATTCCCTCTACAAAAGGCCATCTTTGTATCCAAATCCTGGCCTGGTTGTATCCATGTGCTCTTGGTATCTAGCTGAATCAAATCTAGATGTATGAGTCTAGTGGTCTTTGTCCGTGTGAGAGATAGGGAGGTGCATCCAAGGAGTATTGGAACGGAGGGAGTCTATCCATGCTAAATCTTGTGGTTGCAACCATGAAGTCATCTGCCCATACCAGCATGTTGTGTTCCCATGTATAGCTGTCGAGATGACTCAAGGGCTAGCCGAGCATATCTATCTTTGGGGAGGTCCCATAAACTATGCATGAAGGAAACTGATCTAGTAAGGGCCTCGATCACAAGAGGGGGGGCACCTAGCTCTGTTCGAATAATCTCATGTGGCACCTTAGCCCGAACCATCCGAGAGACCATAGGGACTAGAGGCTTCTCCATACATTTCCATCCATTAGTGCTACAAAATCTGCCATGGTGGTCCACGGAGAGTCCCCAAATGTGAACCCCATAAAGCATAGCTGAAGCCACTAGAGTGTCAAAAAGCCACATCTTTGTTCGGGGTTCCTGAAACTGAACGTGCGAACACATCTTCTCCAATCCTCCCAAGGTTGCATAAGCTCTCGTCAATCTAGTTTCTCCTGGTCTCCTTAATAAAAAACACCGGTTCACTAAAGATTGCCCCAAGATAGATTTATGCATCTGTATACTCCATCGTCTCTTGGCCATATGTAAAAGTGGGCGCTGACCTCCTGACCCAATGTGGTGTGGTGTTAAACACCATAACCTTGGTTTTCCCTAGGTTAACAGACAGTTTACTATCGTGGGCAAAAGTGTGCAAAGCATCTAAATGACGTTGCATCCCCTCCAAGGAGTTAGAAATCAACACAATATCATCAGCATATAACAATAGTGGGATCCATGTCCCTGCTAATTGTGTTCCTCTATCACCATCCCTCTCAATGTAGTTAGCAACTACATCCACATACATGTCAAATAGCATAGGAAATAGCGGATAGCCATGTTTCACCCCAATAGTGGAGTGAACCAAATAAAAAATCCCCTATGGAGTGCATACATGCCCCACTATTGACTTGTATAGAGCCATGATTTCCCAAATCAACTCTTTGGGTACCCCATCTCCTACCGTCTACGCATCAATCAAGCTCTTGGCACTATATCAAAGGCTTTGTGGAAATCCACAAAGCAACAATAGTGCCGTCTCCCACGTGATCTCTCCTCCTCAATAATGGCTCTAGTGTTAGAATATGATCAAGAGTAGAGAAATCCCTCCTGAAAACCACCTGTCCTACTGCCCTCTGTCTCTGCCCATCTGCTTTACTGTTGCTCAAGGATGGATGCATACAACCGTGCTAATGTGTGTCCAATCAAGATAGTATGGTAGTTCCCAAGCTCCATAGGATCCCCCGACTTGAAGATCGGTACGATAGTGGAAAAACTCCAAGTACCAGGTAGGCCCTCACACATGGCATGGTTGAACATCACTGCTAGAAGCTCGGCAAGTAGATCTCGAGCATGTATAAAATGCTTTGCTACCAGACCATCGTGATCATATGCTCTCCTGGCCTTGTCACTAATTGACACACCCCTAGGGAGATGGGATCAATGGCCCACATTAGGTGTCATGAGGCGGGTGCAATCCGGGCCATCCGATCGTTTTTTGAACTTGGTGTGAACTAAGAGTGAACTCGAGAGGTATGTGCATCACAACAAATTTGGTGTGTACTTGAACTCGAGAGGTATGTGCACCACACCAAATTTGGTGTGAAGTCGGTGTGAACTTGAGGTGAAGTAAGTGTGAGCTTGGTGTGAACGTGGGAGGTTATGCACACCACACCAAATTTGGTGTGACCTCAATGTGAAGTAAGTGTGAACAAGATGTGAACTAGGTGTAAACTTATCTGCGACGACGTGATGTATAAACTTAACACAAAAACCTTTCAACGAGCGCGCGATAGCTTAGCGGTTAGAGTCATTCCAAGGGGGGAAAGAGGGAACGGGGTCAAGTCCCATATCAAAAAATGCGAGAATCTTTTGCATTCTCTAGGCAATCCAACAGTCGCTATCAACTGGCGATCATGAGCCGTTGATGCCACCTCCCAAAAGGAGGTGTCAATTAGAGGCTCTCTTGGTCTTCATGCTGTCATGGCTTTCTTTACCATCTTCGCGGGAAAGAAAGCACATGTGTGTGGGCATGGCTCTGATGATCTGGAAGAGGCGGCTGCTCTGAGACTATGTAGAAGGATGATGCATATTGACCCCATACCTCGGTAGGAGTGATTGATGGTGGAGGAGAGTGTTCATGGAAGAGTCACCATGCCTCGCGTGAATCTTGGCTCAAAAACAATTGACATAAATGCTGCTCTAGTCGAGCTAGAAACACCCCTTTCTTTCGTCGTACCAAATGCTGAGAATCGGTGACTGCTTGTGAGTAATGACTCCTAGAGGTACCTCCCTCTGAAGTAGGGCTCTAGTCTCTCTGCAATCCTCACCATACCAGTTATTCTGGGTATGCTCCCAGAACGTCGCCACTCCCCAGGCTCAATGTGTGGGTATGCCTCTGCAACTGCATCTTGCAGTGTTTCTATCGTAAAATATGTGAGCTCTTCTAGAGGTCTACGCATATATATATATATATATATATATATATATATATATATATATATATATATATATATATATATATATATATATAGAGAGAGAGAGAGAGAGAGAGAGAGAGAGAGAGAGAGAGAGAGGGCTAATGACAAGAAAAAAGGTAGTAGAGATATCGCTAGTGCCCTTTTATTGTTAGAGAGAGAGAGAGAGAGAGAGGGAGAGAGGGAAGAGGGGAGGGGTGGCACGTGGTGTCACCACATACTGGTGGTGGGCTAGGGTGGTGTGGCCATGGGTGGTGTGGTGGTGGGATGGGAAAAAAAAAGCTCGCTCCACAGCTTGCTCTGTTGTTGAGCTGGCTCTATATTTCATTTCTCCTCAATCAACATTTTAGTGCGCTTTTTATGCACCCATATTTGAGAAACTTTCCATGCACAATGGGATTTAGATTGATGAGTAGCTTACTAACCCCCATATGGGATTTCTTCCATCCCAAATATTATAATATGTCAAACCTTGTGTGAGGCTTTTGTCTACGTAATACTAGGCCATGCACACTTGTCACTAGTTGTTTATTTGGTCACGAGTGAAAGCCTTACGCAAAGTGTCACATCACTAGATGAATTGATAAAGGAGGAAGATGATCCCCCCCCCCCCAAAAAAAAAAAAAAAAAAAAAAAAACACCGATCTTGTTTGTTCTTATATTTCAAGGCTTCATTTTTGGGAAATCCAGTGGAAATTGACGAACCTTGAACATATTTGCACTTTTTTTCATCAACATCGTAACTAAGAAAGTATAATTTTACAAGTGTTTGTCAATCTTGTAGATGGGCCTCCTCGCCCAACCCCATCTATCTTCTTCTCCACACTCTTTATCTTCCCCCTTGTGTGTGTGTGTGTGTGTGTCTATCTCCTTCCAATTCTCTCTCTCTCTCTCTCTCTCTCTCTCTCTCTCTCTCTCTCTCCAATCCTCCCTTGTGTGTGTGTGTGTGTGTGTGTGTGTGTGTGTGTGTATGTGTGCGTGTTTTTTGACATGGTCATAGGTCACAGAGAAAGAGAATTTGATTGTTTTCTTGCAAAGATATTGATCTCACAGTAAAATTGACTTGTCAAGGGGGTTTTCTCACATGTTCCCTTTGTATGAATTTGATACCACACCAATTATAAGACTTTGACTACACAAGAACATTCAAGAAAAGAAACCCACATTCTTCCAAGGAGTCAAGGCTACACCTGTAGTTAGCATACATCTTAACACAATCCTGTGGCCTTGAATGTTTTCTCTTGTTGCCTTCATCATGTGATTCATATTCATGGAAATCATGATCGATTGAATCTTCACCTCCTCTACCTCTAGAAAAATAGGAGATCTAAGCTAGAAACCATATGTAAATATGAATGGCGAGGCCAATCGTTCCCTCAACTTGTTATAGGAAATCTTATAATTAAATTTACGGAAATGTTTTCCTATTTTACTTGAGCACTATCCTAAGCATGGAGAAATCCTCTAAATTTGAGGCATAGATGCTTCAATCATGATAGATTGTAAATATGAATGGCAAAGCTAACAATCGTTCCCTCAACTTGTTATATGAAATATTATGATTAAATTCACAAAAATGCTTTCTTATTTTCCTTGAGCACTATAGGGCAACCCTCCAAACGTGAGGCATAGATGCTCATTGACTTGAAACTTCTTTTATTGCAACACAAAGTTTTAGACTTCCTAGGATAAACAACCCAATCTTTTAGGGTAACGGTCACGTGTATTCCTCGGGCCAAGACATTTGCCAATGGTCGGCCGCCCATTGAAAACACATGATACCTTATTCGATATAGATATAGAATAAGGGGTTCTCTCACACTTGGTCTATGAGGTTGCTCCACCCACACAGTGCATCCATCTCTCTCTCTCTCTCTCTCTCTCTCTCTCACACACACACACACACACACACACACACACACACACACACACACACACACACGTAATCTTTGACTGGTATCAGAGATGATGGCTACCATGGTGTGCTTCATGGCCTTGGATTCTAAGCATGAACTTGCACACCAAAAACAACGAGGAGGTAAGCTAGGAGCTTGAGATTAATGGCTTTAGCTTCTCGTCTATGATGCTTCAATACAAGGAGGATCTTGGGGAGCATAGCAACATCCACACCGTGTGCATGATGGCTTTGGATTGACCTACGGTTCAAGGTCTATGGTAACATCAAAGAATTGCAGAATTTGATTCTCCAAGAAGGGCTCATTCAACTATGATAGTTTGATAGAAGTCTAGTATTTTGATCATTACTTGAGCTAGGAAGCTATGATTTAAAATTTTATTTACATCTATGTGGAGATAATTCCAATAAATACAAGTTTTAAGATGAAGTTGTTAGCTGATTTGAAGTGCAAGTGGGCCAAAAATGCAAAGTGCAGAGACAAAATGATAGCGTCTTTGAATTGCTTTTCATTGGAGGGAGATGGTTTTCTTTGGCATTGATGACATCTCCATTTGATAGTGGAGGTATGGCATCAACACACAATTTTGACATTAACTTTGATATCCATTTTGACCCCAACATGCAGGTATAGTTTCAACATCTTGGTTGCTCTCGCACATGAATTCGGAGGTGGCACACACACATGGTCATGTGGGAGCACCCAGAGCATCTTAGTGCAATTAAGGACTACAAATTGATGCATGTTTTGGTGTGTATCAATGTAATAACAACTCATGCTATTCACTAGTTGGTACATTGTTAAAGAATATGATGTTAAAGAATATGTCCATTGTGCTATGGGCGGCCGGACACTGACTATACTATGTTGTAAATATACTTTGGATAATAGTTCAAGAAAAGAGAAGAAGAGAAGAGCAGCTCGTTGAATGGCTGCTACAGGGTAACGATTGTGTGTGTGTGTCTTGATGTGTGTTGGTGTGTGTGTGTAGTCTTCTTTCCTACCTTCTCCATCACTTGCGCACTTTACAAAGTGGTATCAGAGCTCAGTTTAAGGAGCTACAGTCAATACACAGGTTTCCGCAGCTCTGGAAAACAGCAAAAAAGAGAGGTTTTTTGGTCATAACTCTCTCACCCGAACTTTGAATACAGTGATCCAGGAGTCTATCTTTATGTTTTTGGGCGTTCCGGACGCATTGGCATACTCAGATTTGCCAAAATCTGCAATTTTCTGCAGCAAACAGCCAGTTCACACAAGCATAGGAGATGTCAAGTTTTGCACTCGACAGTAGATTTACAGGTTACAGGTGAAGAATTCAGCATTTACACAGGTTTTTGAGAGTGACATAGAGCTTTTGCATCATGATATTGTGTTATCGAAGATTATGTTTGGTTGTTGTGGGTCCGTTATGGACAGCCGCCTATGTAAGAAAGGTTGTGGGAAGAAGTTGAGGCGGTTATATTGTCAGATTGAGTACTTTGTGGTTATGTATGGATATGCGGTCAATGTATTTTGGAAAACTGCAGCCTTTGTGAGGGTCGAGTGAGGTTTTTTGAAGCCTTGCCTTGGGAGCTTTGGTACCTTGGCAAGGTGGATTAGGTACTGGAGCGAACCCCCGACTAGCCCCGTGAAAGACCTCATATGTCGTTTACGACTATGGGAAGAAGGTGGATGTATGGATATGTGGTACAGGACAGCGTATGGATTGCATTTGCATACAGGTCCATGTGGACATTGTTTTAGAGTATTTATGCATAGTACTGAGTCAGTGGATTTTCCCTTGGCAGTGAGAGATTTTCTGTTAGTGTTTATGAGCACTTTGGTTGAGATTGTCACTTGAGATATTGTCCAAATACAAACAAAACTCTGCCGAAATTTTATCAAAACCTTTGGAAGAAATTGAGAGTGTGAAGATGACAGAAAGTTCAACTCAAGTCACACAGATTGTTGGAGAGAAGCTGACCAGAGAGAACTACAGCATATGGTCTTACAGGATGGAGAACTTTATCATGGGCAAAGGTTTATGGGATTATATTACAGGTGAACAAGAGTGTCCCGAGGTTGGTTTGGAACCAAATAGAGAGAATGTTGAAGCACATAAAACATGGCAAGCAGGAGTAGAAGCTTACAAGAAGTGGATCGAGAATTCAAGGAAAGTGATGCATTGGATTTCACTATGCATTAGTGACTTCTTTATACCACATGTGAAGAAGGCTCAATCTCCAAAGGAAGCATGGGAGATACTAGCAAGAATGAACAGCTCCAATATAGAACCACGAAAAGTTCACTTGAAGCAAAGGTTACATTGTGTATGGCGAGGAAATAGATCCATATCAGATTATGTGATAGAGATAAAGCAAATACAGGAAGATCTTGCGAGCATTAATGTTGAAGTTCCAGATGATGACTTAGTTTCAGTGACATTGAATGGTTTGGGACCGGAATATAAGTCATTGGATACATCTATATCTGTTCGAGGACACATGCCTGATTTTGAAGAGTTAGTAAACCTTTGTTTGCAAGAAGAGGTGAAGTTAGGCAAGTCAGGTCCTTCTACATCAAATAACAATTTCAGAGATCAGGTTTTTTACTCTAGAGGTCGTGGAAACAATAGAGGTGGAAGAGGACATTATGGTCGTGGAAACAATGTTGGAAGAGGTCAATGGTAAAAACAACAAAGTCAAAGTTACAATGATTATAGCTAAAAAGGCAGGGGGAGAGCCCGAACTCGTGGACGTGGAGGTGGACGATTTGTACATCCTCAAAGAGATGGATATTGTAACAGATGCGGCATTTATGGTCACTTTGAAAGAGAATGTTACACAAGGCTAAATCAAAATCGTGATCGTGGTGGAAGAGGCCGAGGTTATGGCAGACATGGAGGAAACTTTGTTGGATACAATCCTCATGATCAAAATATATGTGACAATAGATCGAGTGGACATTTATTTTCTATGGATCATGTTGTTGGAAGCATGGTGGAGCCACATCATACAGATGATTGGTATTTAGATAGTGGTGCCACAAATCATATGACATATCATGGTGAATGGTTTGACAGAAAAGAGAAGTTAGAAGAGGATGAGTTTGTCGCTACAGATGATGATACTATGCATCGGATTACACATGTTGGTTCAGTTCCATTGCTAGAAAAAGATGGGACATACAACACATTGGGAGATGTTCTATATGTGCCTTCAATCACAAAGAATTTAGCATCAGTTGGACAGATGACAGATCAAGGGTTGCAAGTCCGTTTTAATCGTTATGGATGCTTCATAGAGGAGTTTCACAAAGGCAGACCAGGCAAGATATTGGCACGTGGAAGAAAGAAAGATCGCTTGTTCTCATTGGAAGCTGGAGATCCATGTTTACACAGTGGTATGTATACAAACAAATCAGGCACTCAAGATGATTGGGCAAATTTATGGCATAAGAGGATTGGTCATGTCAATTTTAGAAGATTAAAGCATATGCAATCAAATCAAATTGTACGTGGATTACCAAAGTTTGGCAGATTGAATTTTGATCATGTTTGTGAAGCTTGTCAATTTGGAAAGCAATCTCGTTTACCATTTCCAAAGAGGGGGAGAATTAGCCAAAGTCCTTTGGAAATTGTTCATTCAGATATTTGGGGACCTTGTGATCATGCTACACCAAATGGTTGTCGATATTTTATCACATTTACGGATGATTATAGCAGTATGACATGGGTTTACTTTCTAAAGGCAAAGTCAGAGGCATTTGAGGTATTTTTGGAGTTCAAAGTTATGGTTGAGAAAGAGAATGGTTGTCAAATTAAATGCCTACATACAGATAGAGGGGGAGAGTACATGTCACATAGTTTTGATGATTACTTACGTGAACAAGGCATAAGAAGACAGATTACTTGCAGATACACACCACAACAAAATGGAGTTGCTGAGAGAAAGAATAGAGTCATAGCAGAGATTGCAAGAGCCATGATGAATGAGATGAATATGCCATTAACATATTGGGCTAAAGCAGTTCATACAGCAGTACACATTATGAATCGAACACCAACAGCTGCCATTCATGAAATTTCACCTTATGAGAGACTTTATGGGATCAAGCCAACAGTTTCCTACATGAAAGTTTTTGATGTGTTTGCTATGTTCATGTGCCAAATGAAGCAAGAAAGAAGATGGAGCCAAAGGCAGTGAAGTGTATATTCTTGGGCTACCCAGTTGAAAAGAAAGGTTACAAGTGCTATGATCCTACCACAAGACAAGTTTATGTCAGTAGACATGTCGGATTTTGTGAGCATGAACCATGGTATAAACCAAAGCCAGTGATGATAGAAGATGAGTATGAAGAGCAAGAGAATGTGCGTCATGTTGTTGATAAGCCAGGACCATCAACAAGAACTATTTCAGGACCACATATGGCAGAGGAGAGTACAGGAAGTGTCAACCCATGGAGCGGTCGTTTGCCAGTTAAGAAGCAAGACGAGAAAGGCAAGAAGAAAGTGGTTGAAGAGAGTTCTGGAGATGAAAGCCTCGATGAAGAGCATGGTTTACCACATTTGAGGACACCTGGCAGTAAACATATTGAGAAATATGTACCCCCATATGCAAGAGTTGAAGAGAAGAGTGCACCACAGTTGAGAAGATCAGAGAGGGTGCGTTATCCAGTTGATAGATTGACATACAACGGTTACATGCGTACACATTATGCATACATGGTTTCAGGTGTGCAACATAAAGAGCCTACATGTTTTCAAGAGGCAATTGGAAAATCAGAATGGGAGTTAGCTATGGATGATGAGATGGATGCTCTTGTGAAGAATGACACTTGGGATTTGGTTTGATTGCCAAGTGGAAAAAAAGCAATTGGTTCAAAATGGGTATACAAAGTCAAGTGCAAGTAAGATGGTAGTGTGGAAAGATACAAAGCGAGGCTTGTTGCTAAAGGTTATGCACAAACAAAAGGTCTTGATTATGATGAGACATTTAGTCCAGTTGCAAAGATGACAACAGTCAGATTGGTGATAGCAATGGCAATGGTATGATAAGTTGGAGTAGCAAGAAGCAATCAACTGTAGCATTATCAAGTACAGAAGTTGAATATCGTGGAGCAGCTTTGGCAGCATGTGAAGAGTCATGGTTGAGAGGACTTATGGTAGACTTTGGTTTTGACTATCTTGACAGTGTCATTATATATTGTGACAATATTAGCAGCATCATGTTGGCAAAGAATCCAGTCTACCATGCTCGCACTAAACACATTGAGGTACATTATCACTTCATTAGAGAAAAAGTTTTGGCAAATGAGATTGATTTGGTGTATGTGAAGACAAATGATCAAGTTGCGGATATATTCACAAAAGCTCTTGGAAAGGAGAAGTTTTGCTAAATTCGTGAAGCATTGGGAATCCATCATATGCAAGCTCACTCTGAGCTTGAGGGGGAGTGTTAAAGAATATGATGTTAAAGAATATGTCCATTGTGCTATGGGTGGCCGGACACTGACTATACTATGTTGTAAATATACTTTGGATAATAGTTCAAGAAAAGAGAAGAAGAGAAGAGCAGCTCGTTGAATGGCTGCTACAGGGTAACGATTGTGTGTGTGTGTCTCGATGTGTGTTGGTGTGTGTGTGTAGTCTTCTTTCCTACCTTCTCCATCACCTGCGCACTCTACATACATCCCATTCTTCACACATGTCCTCAAGTTCATACATGTTTTGGTCTTGGTTATTGCTAGTCTCAGGCTGTTTTTGGGTTTGGTCTTTTTCCATTTTTGTAAAATCTAAAGGCAAAACTCACTTAAAGCTTTGAAAAAGATGGGAAAAATTATGCTAAGAAAGCTATGCACAAATATATAGAACACTTCCTGAAGGGTGCCAAAAAACGGCTTTGATGGAACGTTTTGATGGCATGCAAGTTCTCCGAACAATTGCAAAAAATTTCCAAGTATTGTCAATCTCTTGCAAGTGGTTGAGTGAGATTAACTCTTATAATGTAATTTGCTTTAAATAATTTTGTCGCTTTGCTGCAAGCCTTTTCACAATTTTATGACTATTGTGAGAGGGTCATTGCTTCCAAAGCCATCACATGTAAAGGCTGCACGCCGGCAAGTAAACAATGAGGTGTTTGAGAAACTTGGATCACCATTCCATATTGAAGAAACATTCTTAGGCAAGGGGGGTGGAGAGGTACAATATAACGAGCATACCAATCTTTTTGTTGATCTTGAAGCATTGCAAAGGTATTCACTTATTAGTTGAGAGGAGTGCAATGGGGTTCTCAAGTTTGCTTTGAAGCTGGACGAGTGCGAGGCTGGAAAGAGTTACCATTATCCTCATGAATAGACTTTTAAATCCATCAATAATCAAAGAGGACCCACAATACTTCAGCGTACAGTTCGAAAGAAATATTCTGACACTAAGATCATTTGAGGTATACTTAGTTCAATTTATAATAACAATAATTTTGCATGTATGGTTCTTAGTTTTACGATCCTATTTTTCAATATAGGTTGATAAGGAAAATTTTGAGATCCTTCATTGGGTTTTTAGTTCAACCCAAATTCCTTCTATCATCAGCGAGCAAAGAAACGGAGGTGTTCTTTCAATGGAAGGATTTGGTGACTATACAATCAAATGACACATGGCATGTGACTTAAAGACTCTTAAGTGTAGTAAAACATAACACATGGTGTAGCTGTGAAAAATCCGTGCTTATACTACATGGCTGATGCACAATCTCTTGAGAGTGTGCAATGGAGTAGAGCTCCCACAACATACATCTTCAAGATAACTATTTTTGGCTAGTGCTTGATATTCCTCTGAGTACACGTCTATACACTCCATGCACTCTGCATAATAATTGAAAAGGTGCTTCATTTGTACATATGTTTTGTGTGGACCTTAAAGCCAAAGAGTGAGTCAAAAAGAGTCATGAAAGCATTAGAGGGAGTGCTCTCAGACATTGGTTTGCATGGAGACGATGTCCAAATCGAAGAGGACCCTAAGATGTTTCAAAGTCATTACAAGGTATAGATAGGAGAGGAGAAACCTCTTTAACAGATGAAAACAATTATAAAAAGTGATTAAAGACAATGTTGGTGGTAGGGCAATCCAAAATCACAAGGCAAACGTGTGGAAATCACTGAATAAAATTTTTCACTACGTTGAGTAGCATTCATGGGAAGAAAGTAAGCTCACATCATTTCAAGCAGCCTTGCTAGATTTGAAGAAGGCATGCCTGGTAGGGTGGGGTGGGCAACATATCACTCGTTACATGGTGAGTTAGTATGCTCCATATGCAAACCACATTTAAAACTCTACTCTACTCACCATTTTGTTTTATGCCAATGCAACACATACTGTTCGACCATGGTCTATAATTTTCCAAGACATACGGGTCATTGTCAATATGATACACACACAAGGCATGGAAAAGACCCACTACATGGCAAGAACAGGTTATTTTAAGCACACCGGATACGTGGGAGGCAAGGATAGAGCCAACGGCCTATTAGAGTTACACCAATGGACTCAGTAGTTAACTTATTCATAGAGTAAGGTAGAAGGAGCTTCTTAACAACTTAAAAATTACACGTTCTTTACAAAACATCCACAAAGAAAAAAAAGAAAAGGTCATGGGAAAACTCAAATATGGGGGAGCGCCATGCGAGGTGGCGACAATCACGAGCTCGAAACGGAGAAGATGGACCTGGATTCCATGTTCTACATAGATCATGCTTTAGTGGCGGGAGGCAAATACCCAGAGAGCTTAGATCCATACAACAAAATGCTATTTTTAAGGGAAAGAGGACGCTTGATGCCCATGGGGATGCTGCTATCAATAGAGGAAAGAGTTCGTCTAAGGGGCTTGCACGTTGAAGAGGTACACAATGAGGAAGAAGGAGGAGCAATGAAGAGAATAAAAACAACGGGATCAGGGTCTTTGAGTGCTTGGCACCTATACCCGATGCCAAAGACGTGTATAGAAATTGTTTGTCTATCAGAATTAGCCTTTCTACGTTCAATGGCATAGTATACCCACCACATACTCTTGAAATAACTTTCATTGCAAACAGTGGGAACTTTGCATTGTCCTTGGATGATTCCTTGTGGTATATTATGATCTAAAAAACAATATTAAAACTTTCATATTTCATAAGTAACTGCATACAATAGAATCAAGTACTTCAATTGTAATTTGTTTCTACAAACATTTTTGTGGTTGAAACGCCCTATGTAGTGAGACAACACCGCATCCTTGCCGCCTTGCACTACAAGAGGTTGTGTGCACTTGTGACACTATTAGCGACATAAATACATTGAGTCTTTATACTCCCCAGGCTCGCTAAGACCGTCGCTAATAGAGTCGATACGAGAACGTCTCTATGAGCGTCGCTATAACGGTCGCTATATGTGTCGCTTTACTCGTCGCTATATAGCGACGCCTATAGCGACGTTTACAAGACATTTATAGCAACTCTGCAGAGCCTTATATAGCGACGGTCATAGCGATGCCCGAGAGAATTTTTTTTTGGTGGCAGGACATTGAATGCCCTGCCACCCATCAGCCATATTGAATGTTTCATTAATTGATTCACCTTTGAAAAAAAGTGCAAGCTTAAATATAGACCCAAAGTAGTCATCGAGAAGACAATATAACCATTAACTCCATCATCCATAGTATTGTTTGTAGAATAAAATACAAAACTGACAAAAGTAAATTGATGTAAGTAAATCAATGACAATTATACACATCAGAGGCAAAATTACAAAATTACTTGATTGTTAAACTTTGCAAATGTAATAGTTACAACACCATTGTCATTATTGAAAAAATATACATGGTTTTCAAAAAGACGTATAAAAGTCGTCTCATGATACATATGCTATGACAAAAGGAAACTAATGCTATCTAGCTACGGCTAGACTGACATCATCTAATCAAACCTCTCATCGCGTCCAAGCGGCGTATCTATCGGATTCTGCAAAAAAAAAACAATAAGACAGCTTTCTGTAAGTATAAACATATATTGATGTTTATAAAACAATACAACAAATAGAAAAGAGTAAACCCTAATACTAACCATGCTGCCGCGAGAACTCAGAATGTCCATCAGGGCGTTTAAGCCCTTCCTGCCTGCGTACTCGTGCTCGTACGGTGTGGGTCACGTCCTGTCATCGACCACTGTCAAAACAAACAAAGAATCCATTATGTTATAATTTAAAAACCCCTAAACCCTAAACTATCAAACCTAAAGAGCAATGCAAAAACACTTACAAAATCGGCCTCAAATGATGCCCACCCGCCGCTCCCCAAGTGGTGCGAGCGAGCTCCCTGCCTCTACTCGCGCTCTCGCTACCTCCTTTTGTTGCTTCCACTTGTCGAGATTCTCGAGAGCTGCTTTGTTCGCATTCTTCCAATCTTCTTTGGCCAGCCAATTTGGTATATTCCACCTATGCTTGATTTCTTTTTGCACTTCGAAACGCTTGTGCTTGCAGTATTTGCGCATTTGAACCTTCATCAGGTCTTCATTTAAGCGGTCATCCCGTGTTGGAACGAGAAACTCGTCATGAAGCATGCTGATGACTCTGTCTTTTCAATGACTCGGTACTTCACTCCAGGTGTTTAGTATGTAGTGTCTAAACACCTGAGAGCAAAGACCGCGCACGCAGGAGATCACCGTCTTGCCTTCATCATCCAAGATGATACTGCCGCTGAAGTCGACGGAGTAAGGCAAGCCCTCTCGCCGATGACGTGTGAACCTGGGTGTCCCGGAAGGGGTCTCTAGTGGCATGTCGATGGGGGTATGGATGTCAGGTGTCTCCACTAGAGTTTGGGCCCTGAAGCGAGGAGTGTCGACTGGAGTGACTCCTGGAGGAGTCGCTAGTGGTGTGTAGCCGCTAGGAAGGGCCGTCAACCGCGCAAAACATGGTGTAGATAGAGATGTCGTGGCTGGTGTTGGGGAGGGAAAAGAAGGGGAGGGTAAAGAGCCTCATCGAACACGAGGCGGTGTCGAGGCATTAGTGGCGGAATCCCCACAACAACCGCCGCCGCCACCACTAGAGCGTCGGTGCCTAGACGAGTGTGAAGATCGTCTCGTCGGCACCGAAGCTTCCGAGCACATTAAATGCTCCGAAACAGAGGGAGACGCAGCCGGAGTAGGAACGCGCGATGGTGAGCTAGAGTGATGACGCTCCACGTACCACTATCTCTGCTCGGGTGACAAAGAAGAAAGAAACTGCTCATCATCCATACACAAACATTTAAACTTAATATTGAATGAATGGAGAAGAAAACATGGACAAGTAGAGAGAGAGAGAGAGAGAGAGAGAGAGAGAGAGAGAGAGAGAGAGAGAGAGAGAGAGAGAGAGAGAGAGAGAGAGAGAGAGAGGACTCATAAAGGGGGAGGGATTCCTGTGTAGAGAGATTTCGTTGAATTTTTGTGAATTTGTAAAAGCATTGCGCTCCGGGTGCGATGGAGACTGAAGTTGCATCGCGAAGGTCTGCTCATAGAAGTTGCTTGCTCCACCATTAAATCTAATTGATCGGGTGAAAGAGACGCTGAGAAGCAGTAGTAGTGCTTCTTAGTGTCTCTTTCATCCAATGAGCTAGATCTAGTGGTGGGACGAGCATCATCTATATTGAGCAAACCAGCTTCGCGATTGTAGCTTCAGTCTCCATCCCACTCGGAGCGCAGTGCTTGTCGTCCCTGCTTGTGAGAACATACTTAGAGCATACGTACCTGGAGTGGATGCAAAGACCATTAAATACAATGATGCAATGACACAATGACCATTAAATACAATGATGCAATGACGCATATAGACAAAAATGGACAAAAAGCCACGTGAATACAATATACATTATAAACGGAGCTAGATTATTCAAATATAATATTTATGGCTTGAAGAGGTCTCTCTCTCATCCTCACAAAGATCAGTATAACTTTCTATATCTATATAGAGCTCTCCGTTTAAACAGATGTCCTCTGTTTCATTTTGTAGATCCTCTGCATGCACCCCATAGAGAGTAGCAGCTTGATGCTCGTCTGGCACCACCTCAACGGCTTCTGATTGAGCATCTTCTCCGATCTCCTCCATTGATGCCACTGTGATTGGTACATGGTAGCCTTCATACGTCCATACACTATGAGGGGCTACCTCTATAACGTACCACTGGTTTGATGCAGACTTTACGTTCTTGGGCTCCTATGAAAATCCATGGCGCTTTAGGGAGTTTTATCAATCCATCGGATGCTGTCTATGGCCAATATTTCTCCATACGATCCACATTTCTAAGGTCAACCTTGGCTCCCAAAGTATCTTTCTTGCCGGTCAGATGGTCCCATAGTAGATTACCCACATTCTTGAATATGTGCATTGGATCGAGCAAGTGATTGATCATGAGTCGGGGCCAATATGGTAACTCGTACCATAGAGAGAGTCTCTTCATCCCTAGGGGCAAATCGTCATCACACATCTCCTTCTGCTCTAACCATGCTTGTGCAGAAATCGTCGGTGGCTCTCTTCCCAAAAAGCCATCGCGTAACACATGATTCTCTGGAAGATACGCTTGATGACCTTCGTAGATTTGCTTCTTCAATGAGGGCGCCCGATGTGCATTCAGTCTAGGTCCACATGTGACACATGCTCTGTATATGCTTGTTTGAAGCCCTGCATGTATACACATGATAATAGATAAGCTTGAGAAAAACCAAGATTTACAGTGTTTGAGTTTAAGTGTAAATCACCTGAGCATTCTGTTAGGCCGGGATAGTCATGCATGATCCACATTAGAATGCCTCTGATCAAAGCATTCCGTCGACCTGTGTGTCGGCTCATATCCACCACTTCTATGCCAATCTACGATTTTTGTAGCTCTTCCAATAGTGGACGAAGATCCACATCCATATTCTTCACTTTATACCGCCCCGGAACAATCAAGCTTAGCCATAGGTGGCCCTTCTTGGTAGTCAACCATGGGGGAATGTTGTAGTTGACGATGACAACGGGCCATACACTGTAAGATGTTGATCTTTGACCAAATGGATTTACAACATCCATAGCTAGGCCTAGGTGCAAGTTTTGAGCTTCCCTAGCAAAATCCGACCATGTTTTATCTATATGTTTCCAGGCTGCGCAATCTGCAGGAATCCGTAGCACACCATCCAAAGATTTATTCTCCTCATGCCATGATGCTAGGGCGGCCATGGACTTACATTCGAAGAAATGCTTGATACGAGGAAGCAGAGAAAAATGTCGCAAAACCTTTTGTGGAATTTTTGTTACGTGGAGATCTACTTGATATCTCTCGGAATCACATTTTGGACACTTCTCCATGTCTATGTATTCCCCTCTGAAAAGAATGCAGTCGTTAGGACAAGGGTGGATCGGATTGTAATCCATCCCCAAGTTTTGCAAAATATTTCTTGCTTCCTCTCTGGAATTTGACATCACATTATCGGCTGGTAGTATGTGCTCTTTGAGCGTTCTACACAACAAAAAAAATACGGTACAATTGTGTAAAAATCTATTCGATCATTATACATCTAGAGTTTTTTATTAAACACATTGTAATAGATCACTTGAAAAGCGCTGTGACGCTAGTGTCACTCCATCCAAACTTTGTCTGCATGTTGAGAAGAGCCAGGAGCACCTTCAATCTAAACACACGTTGTCGTGCTGTGACACGTACATAGTGGAAACACATGCTACAAGATCTATCTTGTAACTTTTTAGATACATAGTTATATTTTTTATAATGTTACATATACATATTTAAGTATAATAATATGCTTTCTATCTCATCCTATTATTTATCTCAGGGGTAACCTATTCTTACTTTGCCATCAGAAAATACTATGGGAAAAGCGTCAATAGCTCCGCCTCTTTAACTTGGGGCAAAAAGGCATTGATTCTTTATTTCTACTATCTCATTATCATCTCACACCCTAGCTAGATCCTATATCTAGGGTAAACTCCAATATATATATATTCTATGTATTTTTCATATTTTTCTTATATTTCGTTTTAAATAGCTACTAGGGGGGAATCAAATCCTAGTGGGACACTAGGTGGCATGATTTCAAAGATACACATATTTTAATGCATTATTGCAAGCATGATTACAAAGCTTTGTCAAGGAGCAATGTCATGCTTTCATATGGCATGAGGTGTCCTTTGGAATTAAATGAAAGTCTAAGCTAAGGGGACCACAGGAAGACTTTTGCTGCCAAAAATGGACCCTATTTTGATGCTAATTGGAAAATGATTTTAAAATGAAAATCGTAGCTAATGAGCTGAAGTTTCTGCCCATATTTTTACTTTTTTATTTGGAGCCACGTTTGAGGAGATATGATGAAAATACTAGACCCCAGTCTGCCCACATCATGCAGGGACAGCTCATTTCCAACCTTTCCAGTTTCTATTCACACTGGCTCTTCTCTTCTTGTGTAAACCCTTGGGGGTTCCCTTAACCTATAAAAGGGGACCTCTTCTTCCTTGAAATGAACTCAATCATTCAAGCCATTGATGAGAGGAATTCATAAGGAAGTGAGTAGTTATGCCATAGCCATTAACAGAAGCCTAAGCCTACACTTTCTCCTAGAAGAAGACTAGCCATTCTTGCAACAAGCTAACCTTGGAAGATCAACTCTAATCAAATAAGGTCTTGCACTTGGTGTTTCAATCAAATTTGAATCCTCCCCTCTTCTTCTCTCTCCATCAATAATGGTGCCAAAGGGTTTGTCAAGTAAGATGTGTTCTACATTGATGTTTTCTTGATTTCTTGTTGTTTTCTTTTTCATTTCTAATCCAACATATATATATATATATATATATATATATATATATATATATATATATAATATATATATATATATATATATATATTATATATATATATATATATATATATATATATATATATATATCGTCTCCTTAACCAAACCTATCTCTCTCATTCTTAGTAATTCATCCTCTCTACAAATTTTAGGTTCTCTTTGCTACAGGTACATCTCTCCCCGTAGTATCCTTATTGTCTACGGGCAAGAATAGGGCTTGGGAGGGAAACTTCTCATCTCTTCACTTCTCTCATATCTACATTTCTCATATACTATCCTAGATGAATAATCCACATGATGATAATTTCTATCGCTTTCACTCTGTACGATCTATTAGAATTAACGTATGGATTAGCCGTAAAATACACTTTCAACAATGTATAGTGTTTCTCTTTGGACCAGAAAGGCTCACTGAAATACTTCTATCATCGGATCCCATCATACTACCTCTCATAGACTATAATTTTTCTTTTGATGTAAGCGTAGTTATCTTGCTATGAACCAAGAGGATTTGTACACACAATTAATCCCAATCACTAGAAAAAATATATATATTATGGTAAGCACAAAACTACAATTCCAAAGAACAATTCGTAGCCTATTTGGTCAGCCAAGATTGAATGCCATTCACTCATCTATTAACCCTTTCATACTACCCATGATACGATATGACCATAGCCTTGATGTTTTCATCTTTGTGTTGTTTTGACACTCTCTTTTGTGTTCTTTCTTTGTGTGTGTGAGTGCAAGAGAGAAAGAGTGGAACTTCTTTGATTGCACTTCCGTCCAAACCCTAGTCTTCATGGCATCTATGGTTTAATTCCTTCATATAGTTTTTTTTTGAGTTCTCTCACAAACTCTCACAGCCATAAGTCCGGTGCTTTCCCGGCAAGACCGCAAATTTCTCGACAATGTGCTCCATCATACAATGGCGTATCAGCTTCACTTTTCATATCATCATAGATAAGCCTTTCTGAATCCATGATCGTCTCGATCATGTCATTGATCTCGGGATTGCCTCGTTGGGAATGTGGTCTGCATGATCATCCCCCGACCTGTCAGAGGCTACATCTTGTGGCCTCACATATGCTGCTTGACCAAAGTGCCTGCAAACACATCTATTGGGTTGCAAGATTGCCAGCGTCAGAGTCCGAGGAGTTATAATTGGTAACAACTCGATCTATAATAGATGGATTGAACTCGCCAAATTCGCAAACGTTATGCAAAGAAACACATTTTGTCCATCGCACAACATGCTTGCATTGATTACAAGGACATAAGATCCTTGTTGAGAGATAGGTGTTTCGGTTGGACGGCCCCACATCCTCGTCACTACTCATAATGAGGGTAAAAACCTTATAACCTGGAGAACAAATTTAATCTTCTATTGGCATTCTTCATCTTTATCTCTCTCTATCTCTCTCTCTCTCTCTCTCTTTGTTCACATTGTAAACTACCTCACACTCTCTAGTCATGTCCAATCCCCGCACACCTCGGTCTAGAGATGCACGGAGATCAGAACCACCGGGTTATAATCTCATCTTTATTGGTCAATGCCTATATTTGTGGGTACAAGAAATCTACACACCCACGTCTACATGATAGTGCATGTAGTGGACAAAACCCCTTTGCCTCTTCTCTAGCTGTAGCATTTCACAACATCTTAACATCTTTTCACAGTAGATCTTTTCACCGTTCGTCTAACTCTAATTTTTTTACCGTAATCTCGAAGGTAGACTCTAATATAAAAACTCAATCCAAAATCTAATCTTAAATCTAACCTAATTGAACATGTGGTGATTCGCTCCATTGAAGGGTAAAAGACATACCAATAGGGCTACTAGCTGCGTAGATGTGAATGGGCCTCACATATATGTGCATCTTTGCATCTGACCTCCGATGCTTCATGTAGTCGAGCATGCGTCTCCTCATCCAAACATCGTCAAATGTATTCTCCAAAGAGGGAACTAGAAACTCCTGATGCAGCGTAGCAATAAGATAATCCTTGGAGGCTTTATCTTGAGCCCTCCAAGAGACCATGATAGACTACAGTGTGTTAGAAAACCTGTCTACACAGCTGTCGTATGCGGCCCATCACCTGCTTCCCCTCAGGGGTCATAATGATCTCATCGGACATACGATTGATGAGGTAGGCGTATCCCTTTGGCATGTCCCTCCCATGAAGCATAGAAACCGTGTCCTGTGAATGCTCATCGTCCAGGCCTCTAGGCAACCTCGATGCAGTGTTCGGGTCACTTCTCAGCATCTCTGAAGCAGTGACCGGGACACCACTCTCAAATGCGCAAGTAGTATAATCCTTGGTGTAGTCTGAGCAGTTTCACAAGCAGGGACACTCCTCGGTGTGTCATAGGGACTCTGCAACACATGAGCTCTAGAAACGGCGTGCTCCTCGCCAAAACAACCACCACCGCTAGACTGTCGTGGAATTGATGGTCCGCATGGTCCATCGAACATAAATGTAGGTCTAATTTAATTTTAAACTCAAAATAAACATAAATTTAATTTAATCTAGCATAAATGTAAATTTAACACGCGTAAATAAACCTAAACTAATCTAATGTAAATCTAACTCAAAATAAACCTATATCTAATCTAATCTAACCTAAATAAACCTAAATCTAATCTAACGTAAATCTAAATCTAACCTAAACTTAAACGATAAAAAGAGAAAAATGGTATAACCTTTCTATCACCCAAGTGTGGTAGATTGGTTATGCCATTTCCCTCTTGAATAAAAAGTCTTGAGTTCAACTCCTTGTCGGCTAGATCTTTAAGGTCTCTTGGGATAGTTTCCTACGACGTTAAAACTTTCTTCTTCTCGGGAGCGTGTGTGTGTGGTGTGTGTCTGTGCCAATAAAAAGAGGAAAATGGTATAACCTTTCTATCACCCAAGTGTGGTAGATTGGTTATGCCATTTCCCTCTTGAATAACAGGTCTTGAGTTCAACTCCTCGTCGGCTAGATCTTTAAGGTCTCTTGGGATAGTTTCCTACGACGTTATAACTTTCTTCTTCTCGGTGTGTGTGTAGGTGTGTGTGTGCGCCAATAAAAAGAAAAAAATGGTATAACCTTTCTATCACCCAAGTGTGGTAGATTGGTTATGAAATTTCCCTCTTGAATAACAGGTCTTGAGTTCAACTCCTCATCGACTAGAGCTTTAAGGTCTCTTGGGATAGTTTCCTACGTCATTAAAACTCTCTTCTTCTTCTTTCTCTCTCTCTCTCTCTCTCTCTCTCTCTCTCTCTCTCTCTCTCTCTCTCTTGTTTTATATCTTTCTCTTTGTCTCTCTCTCTCTCTCTCTATTTTCCTCTCTCCATGTGTGTATGTATGCATTCTTTGTTTATGCATGTGTGTGTGTGTGTTTTTTTTTTAATGCATGTGCTCTCTCTCTCTCTCTCTCTCTCACACACACACACACACACACACACACACACACACACACACACACACACAAATTGTGTGTGTGTGTGAGAGAGAGAGAGAGAGAGAGAGAGAGAGAGAGAGGCAGAGAGAGAGAGAAAGAGGGGAAGGGAACATGAGAGAGAGGAGAGGGAATGAGTATACCTGGCTCTCCTTCCTCTCCTCGTGTGTGTGTGTGTGTGTGTGTGTGTGTGTGGAGAGAAGAAAGAGAGAGAGGGGGAGAGCGCGGGTTACCTTTGCTTGCTTGAGCGTCGAAAACTTAGATCTGAGATATGAGTTTTCGGATGCTCTCGGTTATTTTTTTACCCCTGTCAGCGTTGCTATAGGCATCGCTATGGGCGTCGCTATGGGCGTTGCTAAGTTACAAGTAAACTAGCGACGCTCATAGCGACGTCCATAGAGATGATATGGGTTTTCACTTTTGAGCGTCGCACTGCGAGCATCGCTAATGTGAAGTACCTCTTGTAGTGTTGTAATCTTATGAAAAGCCCTTGCCTTGAACCTTCTACTCTTCTAAGGAAACTACTGTCATACATAAGCACTTGTCAACAAGCAGATTTATCTCAATATTGCATCATTGGGCCATGCCCAAAACCAGTTGAATGCCTTAAAAACAATACCATATGGTTCTTGTCTATTTCCAGCATGGATATTTTCCACAAGTGAATAGAGTTAATATTCGCTACATGGCCTATAGGTTCCACATGGACACCCGTGTTTTCCAAAACAACTTGTCTTGTGGTCGATTGGAACTGCTCCTCTGTTAGCAATTTGGATTCTCCAGACTTTGCTTTGCTGAATGTATGGTTGATCAGTTGTCCCCCGGCAGTGAAATGTGTGTCGTGGACAGTTGTGTCAGCGAGGAGATGTTGGTATGACATAGCAAAGTTGGGAGTGCAATTTAGAGGCAAAGACCCTTACTCATTTGGGCTTTCTTGCTTGCTTCCTAATGCTGCATTCGCAAGAGAAGTAAGAATTAAGCATGCATCAAATGTTTCCTTTAATACCTATACCTGCTCTTCTTTTGGGTCAAATTGTATCTCCACATTCTCTACTTCTTCCTTCGACGCCAACACTACAAGAGCTCGCTTAAATTCTGACGTCAAATTATCGGCATCAATGGCGGGCATCGGTATATGTGAAGGAAAATCTGGAAGGAGATCAAATTTAAAAAATTTTAATTTTTAAGTTTCCAATGCTCATACCGGTAGCTATACTGGTGCCTATATAGATGTCTGTATCGATGCACATACCAATGCTCATATCGGCGCGTATACCTGCACTTGTACCGACAGACCCTGCAAAAAATTGAACCGCGGGTCTTTTCTGCACATTTCCCTCCTTTCTTCGCTTCTTTTGTTGCCCTCCTCCTCCTTACTTGTTGCTGTAGATCTGCTGCCTCACGACTTTCGGGAGGTGAGATTCTCACTCGTGGACTACTCCCCATTGCGAGGTTGCCATTAAAGCTTAAACCTAAAACACAAGGTAGTCACTAAAGCTTACACCTAAGTGTAAAGTTACCATTAAAGCTTAGCTTAAGAGTGCAAATCTACCTTTGAAGCTTAACCTAATGATGCATAGATACTCTTAGCACTTAACCCTAATTGTGAGGTTACCATTATAGCTCAAACCTAAAATACAAAGTAATCACTAAAGCTTACACCTAAGTGCAAAGTTACCATTAAAGCTTAGCTTAAGGATGCAAATCTACCTTTGAAGCTTAACTTGATGATGCATAACTACCATTAATACTTAACCCTAATTCCAAGGTTACCATTAAAGCTTAAACCTAAAATGATGCACATAAACCTTCCTAGTATTAAAACACATGGTTTAGGTTAATTAATCCTACTAGAAGTAAAGATTACCTCCTCTAATAAAGAGAGAAGTGGGGTTGAAGTCCTTCTTGAAGAGATGTGAGTCTCAAGGAAGAAGGAAAGGGATTTAGGATGAAGAGAAAGGAGAGAGGAGCTTCTTCACAAAACCCTCAAGGGTTTGGCCTTCAAGAGAGGGAGAGAGCAAGAGCAAGATTTAATGGAAACCTTGATTTACTTAAGCATAATCTTGAGACTTAAGCATAATCTTGAGCATGGCAAGTATGCAAGTAGTTTAGCAATATGTGTAAAATTACAAAGGAGAGGGGGTGCTTATATAGAAAATGGTGGGTAGAATACTCAATGCCTATTGGACCCCAATTTTCTTCTCAATTTCTATTGAACCCCAATTCTCTTTTCAATTCCTATTGGACCCAAATTCCCAAATCTCTTCTCAATTCCTATTGGACCCCAATTCTCTCCTTAATTCTTATTGGACCCCAATTTCTTCTTAATTCCTATTGGACCCTAATTTTCTTCTAAATTCTTATTAGACCCCAATTTCTTCTCAGTTCCTATTGGACCCCAATTCTCTTCTTAATTCTTATTGGACCCCAATTTCTTCTCAATTGCTATTGGACCCCAATTTTCTTCTCAATTCTTATTGGACCCCAATTTCCTCTCAATTCCTATTGGACCCCAATTCTCTTCTTAATTCTTATTGGACCCCAATTTCTTCTCAATTTCCATCTCTTAACTTTATCTTCCAATCAAGTTAGTCCCTTTTTCTGCCAGTTCTCGATCTCGATCAGTTCCCACGCGGCTTTTGGCGAAGAACTATAAAAATAATCTTAATCTTTTTGGAAAAATATAGGGATGATGTAATTTCTTATCCGGAATATCCTCGTCTTTTCATTCTAGAGTAAAGTCTCGTTGTCCGCATGACTTTTTTGTCAGTCTTGCTTTTATTTTTTAGGCTGAAAAAGTTCTGAATGGCTCTAGGGTTTAGGGAGGGACCTTACAATAATGACAAACGAAGAAAATGTTGTTGTTACTGTTAGGCTTCTCTTACAAGTATTTGTCTTCCTCATCTAGAGATTCATATACACTTGAGTATTTGTGTGTCTATGACACTAGGGAAGATAGCAGTACTATATGGATGGCTTTTCTAAGAGCTTCTAGAGAGTACCTATTGGTTCGAGATTCTATAAAAATCCTACTATTCTTATTAAAATCTTTTAACATGGTAGTGAAAGGTTCCTCACGCAACAAAAATAGAGTGATTTCCATCTCTACACATGGTTGCTTGCTCATGTCCTCTCAAAACAAGTTGACTCTGTAAGTAAACAATAGATTATGTGAGCACAAAGTTATAAAGTACAAAATGATATCATTCTAATAATCTAATGACAACTATACAAAGAATAAATTATAAGAAAAATATTTGATGACTCTCCATAGATAACACAACTTACTTGCATTGTGATACTCACTCACATGCTACACAACTATAGATGGCGCACCAAAGCCATCAACAAAATAGCACCACTCAATGTTATGAGGTGTGAAGCCTAAACATTGATAGCCATAAAGTGGTTAATTCTCTCTAGCATGATAAACTTAAAGATGGAGATGATGTTAAGCTCTAAATGTAAGCTACAAGGGTAGTTTTCTTACCATTCTATTTTTATGTTGGAGATGAACCCTTGCAATGCCCACATACTATTCACACCTCCTGTTGTTGTGATATGCAAGTCATGTGAGCTCATACTTTTGCCACCTTTGGGAGTAGAGGTTTCCATGTTGTGAGTGAATGAAAGTAGAAGGAGTAGAATCTTGTTTCATGCTGTAATGGAGGTGAGAGAAGGGAGAGGAGCTAGCTTGGTGTGAAACTATCTGGTGGGCAAGGGGAAGAGATGGGGGAGGAGCTTGCTTGGTGCTACAACGGAGGTGGAAGAAAGCTAGCAGAGAGATAGTGCTGGACTATGTGGTTGTTGCAGCAATGAAGAGCTTGGAAAAGGGTTTGTAGAGAGAGAAAATCACTTTTTAGCTATAGAGTAGGTTTGGAAAGACTTTGGAGGGTGGAAAATGATGTTTTGATTTTTCTTTTGAAAAAATTTAATTTTTTGAAATTTTTAGTGTACGTTTTTTACTTTTGGAGGTCAAAAATACTTTTTTTGACCATGAAATAGGTTTGGGGACCTTTTAAGGAGGGAAAAATTGAAAATTGAAATTTTTAGTGTATTTTTAAATCCGGGCCAAAAAGTGAGGGAAAAAAGGTCAAAGTGGTCGCCCCCCCCCCCCCCCCCCCATCCCTTTCCCCTAGCCACCTCCCTTACCTTCTCACTAGGTAAGAAGCCATTCAGAGGTGTAGGGCTACCTTGTCCCCCTAGTTTTTGGACAGTATAGAGTGTGTTCACCACCCTCTTCCTATTGGCTTGCCTCTAATTAACCTTAATCCCAAAGGGACCCTGGAGGGTTCATATTTTTCCTAATGAATAAGATTTGGCGCCTTGTGTCTAAGTTCGATGGCACATATGCCCTCCCCTTATGGAGTAAGTATCCATCCTGGATGAAAAAATTCTTCCATCTTTAGAGCTCTTCTTGAGTAAGGGTGCAGCTCGGTGTGGAGTCATTATCTACACGTGCAAAACTCTGTGAGTGTGAGGGATCCCTATGTGAAACAACACTCCACACTTTCTGGTATGACTGATCTTGTGCACACTTACCACATAATGACTCCAAACATTCACTCTTTATTTCCGTGAAAGCAAGTGAATGTATCAGATTAGTGCATCAACTACTATATTATGTTTTCCTTTGCGATAACGTAGCATGCAATCAAAATCTTGAAGGACCTCAACCCATTTAGCCTTTTGACCCTTCAAATAAGTTTGAGCGGCAAACCACTTTATGCTCTCATGATCAAACATAAATTCAAATTCAACACCATATAAATAGTGTCGTCACTTTCATAAAGCATGGAAAATGGAAAAAAGATCTCATTCATAAACATAATAATTCTTTTGAGCTTTGTCGAACTTCTTACTCTCAAAGGCTATAGGTCTTCCTTCTTGAAGTAACACTGCACCGATAGCCTTGTCGCTAGCATGAATTTCAACCACATATGATTTAAGTGGATTGACAATTACTAGAATTGGTGCAGTAGCTACGGCTACCTTGAGAATTTTGAAACTGCACTGTTGGGCATCGTCCCGATGAAAGTTTGTGCCTTTGGACTTAAGCTAATCCATCATGGGAACTTAAATCTTAGCATAGTCATGGATATACTTTCTATAAAATTTGGCCATGCCTAAGAAAATCTAAAGCTCTTCAACCGTGCGAAGCTGGGGCCATCAAAAGATAGCTGCTACCTCGTTAGTATCCATCTTGATGTCGAAATAAGAGATAACATGACCTAAGTAATGTATCTTAGTCAGCAAAAACTCACATTTACTATGTTTAGCATAAAGTGAATGCGTTTGGAATGCTTCAAACACTAATTGTTCAATGTGCTCATTCTCAGTCTTACTATAGATGAGAATATCATAAAGGAAAACTATACATTTTTTGAGATTGGATGTAAGATGAAATCCATTAGCATCATAAACATAGATAGAGCATTAGTTAGCTCAAAATGCATAATTAAAAACTCAAAATGTCCGAACCGTTTTTGAAACGTAGTCTTAGACACATCGTCCTCAGTGATACACACTTGATGGTATCTGAGTGAAGGTCAATATTACTAAAGTATCATGATCGTGGAGTTGATGAAACAACTCATCTACTCTAGGCAATGGATACTTATTCTTGATGGTGGTGATCACATTCAACCCGCAATAATCTATGTACATATGCATATAACCATCCTTTTTCTTCACCAATAAAATGAGGTGAAGCCCATTGCAAAGTGCTAGGTTGATGAAGCCACAAGCAAGGCAGTCAGCTAACTAATGCTCAACCTCCTTGGCTTCATGAGCGCTCAAGCAGTAAGGTGGTTTACTCATCAATTTACTGCCTTGCATGACCTTAATGCCATGTTGCACCTCATGTGCCATAGGGTAAACCCAATGGTAAATCATCCAAAAAAACAATACTGAACTCCCTGAGTAAGTGTGTGAAATTCTATCGTGTAGAAGGAGAAAGAATACTACCTGGGATGGAGAATGTTGTTATTCCACATGTGTTTCTATAGCTGTATACTTTGAAGAAGAATTTAAAGTCAAGCGTTGCACCATGTACATAGATTTCTTCTCTTTTCCCTTCAAAGAATCACCCTCATTGCCATGCAACAAAGGAAAAAACCGCTTGGTGTGCTGATCTGACGAACAATTAAAGCACAATTTATTCTTCTTAGCCCGCTCTAGATTGGCTTGAGATAAAGGTCCTCAAGATGAGTCGTGTGACTTCTTTGACTTCTTAGCCTTTAAAACATACAACAAACCTGAGCGGCTTTGGATCTTGTAATTCGCCCACTTCTCATTCTTTGAAAAAGAGGCATGAATTTTCTTCTCTTGATCATCATTGTATGTTTGAGCATGATCAATAGCCTCTTCAAGATTTTGAGGGTTCTGTGTCTTGATGTGAAGATGATAATCTTGGTCAAGACCTCTAACAAAGCCCCTCATATTCTCAAATCCGTTAAGATCATCTAACTTTAGATTATCTTTTGATACAAGGAGACATATTGTGTAAGCAAGAGACCTATCATCATGAATGCATCCCAAGCTTCCCAATTTTTTGCCTTTTTGTTTCTCATTTGAGAAAGAAATTTGGAACTCTACCCATGAAGTGGGATGTGTTAATAGTGGAAACATCATCCACCATTTGTAGGCCTTGCCTTTGAGGGATAGACTGGTCTCCACCGTCGTCTTATGGTCAGGCATGCCATGTATTCTATGAATGTCACCCCATTTATGAAGGAAAGTATTGAGCAAATCCTTGTTCTAGTCACAGTATGCCCCTTTAAACTCAGGAATTGTAGCATTCTTTAAGAGATTTGTGCTCCCTTCTAGCACTTTTGTATCACTTGCTACCAAAGAGGGAGTATGTGCTGAAGCTCTTGCTATAGAAGCTCAAGATGTTGATGCTCCTGGAGCATGTAAATTGTGCCCTCTAGGGGCTGGCATGTGTACTCCTTGAGCTTGCATGAAATCCTTAATTATTGTTAAAAGCCATAACATTTGAGTTTAAGGCATTGAAGTTGTCTTCTAATTCACTTTAATGAGAAATTAGAGCTTGAAAATTGCCATATCCACAAGCCCATGACCCGGTAAATAATCTACTGGATGATTAACACAATCCTCTTGATCATGCATGCGGGCATCTGTGTTGTCTATAGCCGGAATGACATCATCATGCTCAAAATCAAAGGAGAGATGATAGCCTTCATTAACCTTGAATGGAACACCTTGCTTCCCAAAGATCTACACCTGTATGAGATAGAGCCTTGGTATAACAGATTCTTTGAAATAAATCTTGAAACCTCATGGATTAAGCTTTTCTTTGCTACTATTTTCAGAGACTGCTGCAAGACAGATTGATGCACCTCTAATAGAGCTTGCTCTTCAAGCATACACGAGAGAGGGAGAATCCTTGATTTAACTCGTCACATACATTAAAGAGAGATGAAAATGCAACTGTGTTGTTAAATATGTTTTTGTTGGTTACAATGTTGAGAGTAAGGGTTACGTGTTGTATCATCCGCAGTCAAAGCGTATCTTGATTAGTCGAGATGTTGTTTTTGTGAAAGATGTTGTGTAACCTTTGTTATAATGTACTGAAGAGACATGTGTGAGCTTACAGGATGTATTTGATACACTATTGCCTCTATTTACAGGTGGAAGTTTAGATGTACATCCTACTAAGGTATATGTACAGCCTACATAGGTTTCAAATGACATCACATATTGATAGCCGTTTTTCGTGTAGAAAATAAGACGTAGCTAAATAGATATTTGAGTAGATTACTTAATGGAGAGAGATAGATTTCACACACAAGAGATTATAGAGTAGAGAGAGAGAGAGAGAGAGAGAGAGAGAGAGAGAGTACACACGATATACGTGGTTCACCCAATGTGGGCTACGTCCACGGAAAAGCAGCCACTCAATGGCTTTAGTACTTCAAAACAAGAAGTAGTTTACAAAGGGATTATACCCTTAATGGAGCTCCCGCCTTGCTTCACTCTCACCACCTCACACTCACCTTGTTGCATCAACTTCACACTATGAAATGTGTGTAGAAATGGCCTCCTTTTATAGGCCAAAAGGGCTTCCCTCTCTCATGAGAGGCATCCATGTGTAGCTGCCCTTGTGTAGGTAAGTCCAAATCGGACCCTCCAATCCGCCCATGTGTGGCCGCCCTTGAGAAGACTAGTCCGCTTTTGAATTCGGCCACCCGCCACCGGCCATTGACTTTCGACCATCGGCCAACCGATGGTTGTTTTCCGACCACTTTCCGGCTGCCGTCCGTCCATAATATTCCGGCGAGGAAAAAAAAAAAAGTCTTGGGGGCTACCGCCCCCAAGGCCCCTAAAGTTGTCCCTAATTTTTGGTCGTGAAAATTATGGTTTCCGGCAAGTGATTTTCCTTCACGCACGATGGATTCTCCTCATAATGGGGGCCTTACAAATGTGCGCTTTTACCACAGAAAATTACAAGGGTATATCAAGCTCCATACTTAACAATCTCCCACTTGGAGACTGATCTCCAAACCAAACCTGTGACTGCTTTCCATTCTGGCTTCTTATCCTTGAATGCCGATTGAAGATGAGCAAAAGCTCAACTTCTCCTTGTTGACCACCTTTGTAAACATGTCTGCAAGATTTTCACTTGTATGCACCTTTCCTAGCTTTAGCTGTCCCTCTTCCAAAAGAGTGCGTATGAAGTGATATCTCACCTCAATGTGCTTTGTCCTTGAATGAAAGGTTGAGTTCTTTGCAAGATGGATAGCGCTTTGGCTATCACTGTACAAGACACAATTGTCTTGTTTGAATCCAAGCTCTTCTAAGAATCTGTGAAGCCACATAATTTATTTGCTTGCCTCCGTCATTGCTACATACTCTCCTTCCGTGGTAGAAAGTGAAGCCATTTTCTGCAGCTTTGAAGCCCAGCTTACTGCTGTGCCTCCAACCGTGAACACATAGCCAGTAGTGCTCCTTGGAGTATCTTTGTCACCTGCCATATCTGCATCAGCATACCCTTCTAGAAAAATATCAGTTCCTCCAAAATACAAAGCATTTGTTGTTGTCCCTTTTAGATACCTAAGTATCCACTTCATAGCTAGCCAATGCTCTTTACCTGGGTTGTCCATGAACCTACTCACAACTCCCACTGCATGTGCAATGTCTGGCCTTGTCCAGACCATAGCATACATTAGAGAACCTACCGCTGCAGCATATGGAACTTTAGACATATAGGCTATCTCCTCTTGTGTCTTTGGACACATATCCTTCGTTAGCTTAAAATGACCAGCTAAAGGTGTAGAAACTGGTTTTGCATTTTTGATTGCAAACCTTTCTAGTACCTTCTTGATGTAATCTTCTTGAGATAGCTTTATTGTCTTCTTCGTCCCGTCCCTTGATATTTTCATACCAAGTATCCTCTTTGCAGCACCTAAATCTTTCATTGAAAAAGATTTAGATAGCTCCTCTTTTAGGTCTTTGATGTCCTGCATGTTAGGACTTGCAATCAACATGTCATCAACATACAACATCAGGATGATGAATTTCCCATCTCCCAAATTCTTCGTGTAGACGCAGTGATCAGAGTTGCATCTTGTGAATCCATGATCCCCATTAGGATGATGAATTTTCCATTTTCTTCCTTCAGCTTGTACACCCATTTGTTTTGAAGTGCCCGCTTACCTTTAGGTAACTCAATCAACTCCCATGTTTGGTTGCGATGTAGTGAGTCCATCTCCACTTGCATGCTCTTCGTCCATTCTTCTTTGGATTCATGTTGCATAGCTTCTTCGTATGATTCTGGATCTCGAGAATCTGAGATCAAGAGATGGTTGAAGGAAGGAACAAACCTTTCTGGAGGTCTACTTGCTCTTGTAGATCTTCGGGGAATAGGTTGAGGCTCCTCATTTGGTTGACGTTGTTGCACATTGTCACAATTTGCAGTCCTTGAGTCTTCATTGTCCTCAAGGTCCATGTACTCATCACCTGTTTCTTTTGTTTTTTTTCTTTCCAAGTAATCTTTGTACATATTTTGTTCGTTAAAAATTACATCCCTACTCCTTAAGATTTTACCATCTTCAGGATTCCATAGGCGATACCCAAAGTCACCTTCTCCATAACCAATGAAGAAACACTTTTTGGACTTTGCATCTAGCTTTGATCTTAGGCTTCTATCTATGTGCATGAAAGCCTCACACCCAAACACTTTGAGAAATGCATAATTCACCGGTTTACTTGTCCATGCCTCTTCTGGAACTCCCCCATCCAATGCCGTTGAGGGTGACCGATTGATTAAGTACATAGACGTACTTACAGATTCCGCCCAAAGCTCAAGCGGTAGGCCTACATGTAGCCGCATGCTTCGTGCTCGCTCCATGATTGTCCTGTTCATCCTTTCTGAAATCCCATTTTGTTGAGGTGTCCTTGGGGTTGTCCTTTGCCTCCGAATGCCATTGCTAGCACAAAAGTTTTCAAAAGCTTGGCCGCAATATTCGCCTCCATTGCCGGATCTGAGGCACTTAACCTTGGTACCTGTTTCATTCTCCACAAAGGCTTTCCACCTTTGAAATATGGAAAATACATCAGATTTATTCTTCATGACATAAACCCATGTTTTTCTAGTCGCATCGTCTATGAATGTTACATAGTACTGATGGTGTACTTGCAGGACCCCAAACATCAAAATGAAACAACTCAAGTTTTTTATTTTTTCTTTCATTTCTTGATTTTTGAAATTTTACCCTCTTTTGTTTACCATAAACACAATCTTCACAGAACTCTAAGTCCACTTCTTTCAAACCTGGTAGAAGCTTCTTTGTTTGAAGGATTTGCATTCCTTTGGCACTCATATGCCCAAGCCGGTAGTGCCACACCGCACTGTCAACTTCTGTAGTTGCTGCACAAGATGAAGGTCATGCATAGACCATGGATAATGGCCCAGGAATAGAGGTTTTACCCTTCCATTTCACTCCACACATTAGAGTAAACATTGCAATTAGTAAAAAAATCCATTTTCAACAATGTATGGTGTTCATGTTTGGTGCCCAAAGAGTAGGAGAAATTCTCATGTCACCAAACCCTGTCATCCTACCTCTAATTGATTATCATAGGTCATTTGATGTGAATATTTTTATTTTGTTGTAGAATAGATTGCAATTTAGAAAATATTATTGAAAAAACAAAAATGTGCGTCACTTTGGAATCAATTCAATGGAGAGCCAACGCATAATGTCTGGATATCCTCTTTTCTTTGGAGAGCGTGGAGAGGATGCAGAATTATTTTTGGCGAATTTCAAGATGTCTTGCTGTATCAAGAGGAGTAACTGATCAAGAACGTGTAAAAATTTTTGAGGTGGTCCTTAGGAAAGATGCTAGCACCGATAGCCGTTTTTTGGCTCTCCGTAATTGCCATAGTGAGTTAACCCACCCTACCAAAATCATCCAAACACTGTGGCTATCCCTACCATTTCACTGTATATAGGTGTGTGTGAGTTAGGGGACTTTTCCCATATCTTTTTAAAAACCCTTAATTAGCTAGTCACTGGGCTAGTTGAGCCAAAAAAATAAAAAAAATAAAAAAATATAAGTATATTATGGCCCATTTGTGTGTAAATATTTCATTGTATATAGGGCCTAAATAAAAGGATTTTTCATAATTATTTTGGTATTTATTTAAATATTTCTACCTATGGTGTGTCATTTATGCTATGTACATTGACTCACCATTACCATATTTTTTCTTACCATTTTGCATACTCTTTATTCCATATAAAAATAATTTCATGCGAGCTTCTCTTATTTTTGGTGTAACTCCATCCCAACAAAAATCCAAAAAAACTAGTTTTATTTATGTGTATATTTTTTCACTATTGTGATTTTTCCGTCCTACATCTATTCTCTTTTACTCTCATAAATTAGAACACCAAAAATATTCATCTTTTTATAGTAGACTTATAATGAGAGAGATTTATTTTGACCCCTTTATATTTTTTCCACCTATATTATTTATATTAAACCTGTACATATTTTTTTAGAACCCTCAATATTTGATTTTCTTAGTTGTACTATTCACTTATATCATGATCTCAACAATATCTTCAATTATAGAGCTACCAAAAAAGGTCAAGGGTATGTGGCATGCATGCATGCACCATGGGGAGCTCACTCTTGGAGATATTCAAAAGAATCATCCAAAGAAGGACCTCACAAGGACCTTGTGTAGTGGAAAAAACAGTCGGTTTTGCTGAATTTTTAAAGATCACATGCTCCCCGAATTTGAAAAGGTGATACAAACAAAAGTTGTAGCTCGTGAGCTGAATTTTTACCTCAAATTTTTTCATATTTTTTTGAGCTACAAGCTGTGAGTTATGATTTTATTGGTGGACCCCAGTTTGCCCTCGCTATGCAGCCACACTCCCTCTTCCACTTTATCATTCTCCTCTTTCACACACACTTCTTCCTCTCGTTCCCACACCCAAACCTGCAACTCCCATGCCCTAATTTACCCTCTTCACCATTGCCACATCTCTCACACCTCCATAGCCTTCATCCTCCATTTCTACACCCTATGTGTCCCCCTTTCTCTCTACATATATGTCCATATTACCATACTCTCTTCAGCTTTGTAAAGAACTTCAAAAATCAGCAAAAATCCAAGGATAACTTCTGCAAATGAAGGCTTTTATCATGAGTTTTCCAAGGTTTGAAGGTAACATAGCTTCATCGACACGCGCTACTTTTCCATGCTGACCGCTTCTTCTACCGGTGCTGTAAAGAGGTGAATGTCAACTTCTCCAAGCTTCAACCTTGCTTTACAAGCTTATCCCTTCTCTAACTTTTCTCATCATATATCTCACCAATTGGTGAATGATGTTGTAAATATTTTTTAGTGATAATTACTAACTACTAACCACTAACCTTATTGTAAAATGCACCCTCTACTAGAGTAGGCCCTCCCAAATTATTCACTCAATCCCTCTCTCCTTTCATCCTCAATAATTCTCTTCCCTTGAGCCCACATCCATGTGACTCAAAGGACAAGAGAGACCCACTCTCATTAAAAAAAATAAAAATATGCATAATCTTTTATTCCTTCAAATAAACTTGATTAGGCCTAATCCAAATCGGGGCTTCTAAAACCTATAAATAGAGCCCTTCTCTCCCTTGTAAATGATGACATGATCACACTACACCGCACCATTCTCAACGCATAACACACCACTCTTCAAGCCTAGATGTGTAGAGTGTGTGCATTGTGAGTGCTCTATTCCATCACTACACATAGGTGCATGGAGAAGCTTGAAGTTAGTTATGCCATCTAGAGGAGTGGAGTGATACTATACTCTGCAATCACACTTGTAGCCTACTCTTGTCCATAAATAAAATTCATAGTTTTGGGTGCACATGTATGCTGCAACTACGACTCTTCTCTCCAAATTGACTTGATAAGTTGGCTCATCAGGTGGTTGAAGGTATATTGTCCTTGAAGTTTGTTGTGCCATTTCATGCTTGGTTGTTTGAGGGCTTGTTGAATTGTTTGCCTAAAAGGTAAATTGTAAAAGGGTGCTCGGTGAGAGGGCCCCCGTGACCCTAAGACAATTTGTGTATTGGCAACAAGGTCAAGTTTTGTGTTGTCTCTCTATTTCTCATCAAGCTTTGTGTGCATCTAGTCTTTAAGGCTAAGACTGAGTTGCTCAAGTTGATTTGTGCTCTTTACCTCTCTCTGGCGTGGTGAATGTTTGTGTTTGGTGTGTGTGGCTATCTTGCATTCCCCTCTCTTTGTGTGTTTGAGTACAAGGAGATATCACGTGCGTCCTAGTTCGCATCTACAACTAGGTGGTGCCCCTTTTCTTGTTTGGTTTCTGGCTGTGGGTTGTTGTTGTCTCTGATTATGCTTGCCCCAGTCCCAATTGAGTAGCACGAGAGCCTCGAAGGGTGTTTAGAGGCCGCTCTTCTTGTTGCCTGCCCCGGACCGCCTCAAATTGGTGCCCCCACAGAGGAACGGCTCGTGTATGTTTTGTGTAGGTTCAACCTTTAGCATAATCAAGTAGCTTGTATGAATCACGAGAATTTGTATGATCCCTTCATTCCCATTGCAAGGCAAAAGGTACACATAATTGTTAGTACTAAGTTGCAATTTCAGCGAGTAATTCGTAGAATTTTAGGTCCTCTTAGGTTGACCGAGATAAACACTTCAGTAAATACTTTTATTTTGCCTCTCATTAGGTACGACCTTAGTTTGGACGTCTATATTTTTGTTTTGTTTTAAGCATTAGGTCATGCATAGACAATGGATAATGGCCCAAGAGTAGAGGTTTTCCCCTTTCATTTCACTCTACACATTAGAATAAACATTGCAATTAGTAGAAAAATCCATTTTCAACAACGTATGGTGTTCATGTTTGGTGCCCAAAGAGTAGGAGGAATTCTCGCGTCACCAAACTCTGTCATCCTACCTCTTATTGATTATCATAGGTCATTTGATGTGAATATTTTTATTTTGTTGTAGAATAGATTGCAATTTAGAAAATATTATTGTGTAAATCTTTTAAAGAAAGAAAAAACAAAAACGCGTCACTTTGAAATCAATTCAATGGAGAGCCAACGCCAAATGTCTGGATATCTTCTTTTCTTTGGAGAGCCTGGAGAGGATGCATAATTATTTTAAGCAAATTTCAAGATGTCTTGTCGTATCGAGAGGATAGTAACTGATCAAGAACGTGTAGAGATGTTTGAGGTGGTCCTTAGGAAAGATGCTAGCACTTGGTTTGACTCTTTGCCTGAGGAAGTTAAGGAGAATTACACAGAAGTTTGGAATCATTTCAAGAAATAATTCTTTGATTCCCAAAACACTCAAAAACTATGGCAAGACATTGTTTCTCATAAGCAAAAAGACTTAGATGACTACTACTTGTACAAGCAAGAGTTTCTACGTCTTTGGGCTGTATGGGTGAGAAATGTTGCTAGCCCTGGTGATGGTGCAGAGTTCCTAAAGAAGGAGAGGTTCATAGCCGGACTCTTTCCTGACCTTAAGGTAAAAGTTGAGACGGGTGCACCTGCTACCTTTGATGCAGTTGAAACTAGGGCGACTGAGAAATATAGGAAACTCAAGTGCTTAAGGGGGGAGGTTCCAATAGAAGGTCTTAGACCCAAAGGTAAGTCACAAGCATCAACATCTAGGGAGCTTCCTGAGGTAATGGCGGAAGTGATTGAGAAGTTAAATGAATCCTTAAGCAGCCAATCAATTCACCTTGCACAAGCTGTAGGTCCAAAGGGACAAGCAAAGAAGTCTGAAGAGCGAGATCCACGACCTAGGAGAGTCTTACAATGTTGGAATTGCGGAGAGTCTGGACATGGGATGTATAATTGTCCTTGGCCCCGTGGGGAGCGATGGAGACCTAACTTAAATTACCCAGTGATGAATGCAGGTGAAGGAACTAGTCAGCAACCACGGCTTCTACAAAGGCCAAATGGAGCAAGATCACCTCCACAAGGGGTAGAAGGAGTTCCACCTTTGCCAGATCCAAATATGCATGTGGTAGAGGTGACAAAATCAAATGAGGTTGACATGGAAGCAAATGGCATTAAGCGTGGCCGTGGAAAAGGGAAGGTAAAAGAAGGAGTCACGTCACAAAGTGATCATGGACGAGAAAAGAAGGCAAAGGAGACCAAGGAAACTAAGAGGACTCGACGTCGTATAAATCTCCAAGACTTCCCTCTTGGACATGGTATGGCTCCATACAACCTATTGGAAGACATGAGAGGTAAGGGTCCAGATATCTCATGGCCTCAGTTTCTTGCATTATGGCCACAAGTTAGGAGGGATTTAACAAAGGCAGTTAGCACTAGGAGAAAGATAAAAGAGAGTGTTCTTGTTGTAGAAATTGCACATGATGAAATGAATGAGGATATTACACCTGTGCTAGATTGTTACATCAAAGGAAGATTGGTTAGGAAAGGTCTAGTGGATGGGGGTGCACAAATTTGCATCATGACAGAGGGACTCATGCAAAAACTAGGCATACACATCCATGAGACACCTGAAATTAAAGTCAAGATGGCAAACAATAGCAATGCTAGGTGTATAGGCATTTGTAAAAATATCTCTGTGGAGGCCTTTGGCATTAAGAAGGCAGTGGATTTCTATGTCATGTATACCAAAGGAAATGGTTACCCATTTATCCTAGGGAGACCATGGCTAATGAAAATACGAGCTTTGCAAGATTGGGAGAGTGGAAAGCTAATTTGCAGGAATGACAATCATAAGAAGGTTGTCTTTGACATGAAGGAGCAATGCCAAGAGGAGCTCCATGAAGAATCATCTCAAAGTGAGACGGAGGAAGGCTGGACCGATAGCACTTCAGAAGGAGAAAGTAGCGGCAACATTACTGAAGAGGAGTCTTCCATCGAAGTCATGGGGGTAAGGTTTAAGCCAAACAACCAGGAGACCTCTTGCCCAGGTGTGGAAGAGGTAGGTTCCCAAGAAAACCAAAAAATGGAAGATGAAAGAATGCTAGAAGGTATGTTATCTACAACACTTACAAAGGATGAAAGAGAGGAGTTCAAATGTGTGCTAAGGAAGTTTCCTAGGTTTTTTGCTAAAGACTACACCGACGTGCGTGGGGTAGATGTTGTTCAACACAAGATTGAGTTAAAGCCTGAGGCCACACCTAAAGCTCAAAATCTACGAAGGCTAGGAGTTATAAACGAGCAGGCTCTACTCAAGGAGGTTAGAAAGCTTCTACCAGCAGGTTTCATTTATCCAACGGAGAATTCAGAGTGGGTCTCTCCCGTTGTTGTCACTCCCAAGAAGAATGGCAAGTGGATGGTGTGTGTGGATTACCGTCGACTCAATGAGGCAACAAAAAGAGATCACTTTCCCCTCCCATTTCAGGATGAGATACTAAATGAGGTAGCTGGTCATGAAAATTACACTGTGTGTGATGGCTACTCGGGTTACTTTCAAATAGGTATCACATTGGAAGATCATTTGAAAACAACCTTCATCACTCCTTGGGGTTGTTATGCTTTTAGAGTCATGCCATTTGGCCTGACAAATGCTCTTGAAACTTTCCAACGCTTCATGAACATGGTGTTTCAAGCATTCTTTGGAGAGTCCATTAGGGTTTTTATTGATGATTTTTGCATTTATAACTCAAAATCATTGCATCTACAAAGGTTAGAAGAAGGTTTAAAGAAGCTCTACGACATGGGAGGTCAACTCAACCCCGACAAGTGTCACATAGGTGAGGATGAAGTGATCTTGCTTGGTCACAAGGTTTCCTATGAAGGCATTGAGGTGGATCCTTCAAAGGCAAAGGCTCTTATTGAGCTCCCATCACCCAAGAATCTCAAAGAGGTCATCTCATTCATTCAAAAGGTGAAGTATATGTCACGCTTTATTCACTTAGCTTTGGAGTTGCTTCATCCTTTGCAAAAGTTGACACAACAAGTAGAATTTGCATGGTCTGATGAGCTTGAAGAGTACTTTTGTAACATTAAAGTCATTTTGTCAGAGCTACCAACACTCATGCCTCCTTGTTGGGAGTACATATTCTTTGTTAGCTCTAGTGTTGGGAAAGAAACAATTGGTGCGGTTTTGCTACAACAAGATCCCCACAGTACCAGAATGTGACCCATCTACTTTGCTAGTAGGGTCATGAATGCTTTGGAGAGAGGCTACACAGAGGCAGAACTCATGATGCTTTCTCTCATGTTTGCGGTGAGAATTTTTAGATCCTACCTGCTACCAAAACCTTTTGTTATTCTTACTGTAGGAAATTTGTTCCCTTGGGTGTCATCTCAAATGAATCTTAGTACTAGCATCTCAAAGTGGATTATGGAGTTGCAAGAGTTTCAATACTCTTTCAAAGTAGAAGATAGTGTGCGTGCACAATTGGCAGGGATCCTTACTTATAGGGTACATGAGAAGGAGATTAAGGTGCCTGAAGTAAAGACCCTACCATTGCATCCACCTCAAAGTATTCCTAATGCTTTTACCTTGTTCTTTGATGGAGCTTTTCGAGGAGCCACAGGAAAAGCAGAGGGAGGGCTAGTATTGCTCAACCCAAGTGGAGAAGTGGTCATGAAAGAGAAGGTCAATCTACCAGGTTCAACTAGCAACAATGAAGCAGAATACGACACACTACTTCATGGTTTAAAGATATACATTGGCCAAGGTATACAACGTCTCGTGGTAAAAGGGGATGCACTTCTCATTGTGAAGAAAATTTTAGGCATTTGGGCATGCAAGAATGAAAGCTTAAGGACAAAAGTTCATGCCATTCGTAGATTGTTTAATCAATTTGAAGAAGTGCAACTATATCATATTCCTAGGAAACAGAATGAAGATGCCGATTTACTTGCACAACAAGCGGTTACATGTGTTGAGAAAGAAGTGCAGGTCATCATGGTGGCAGCAACTGTCAAGCAATCGAGATACCAGGGATTGGAGTCATTGACTCCCATTAGTATCTACATTTTGGAGAGTGAGTTTCCACAAGAGTTCACGAAGGCTCAGAAGAGGAGACTTATGAAAAAGGCAAGCGCGTATCTCTTTCTAGAAGGATCCCTTTATCAAAGAGGGAAGGATCAAGTGTGCAGAAGAGTACCCACTATTGAGGAAATCCCAGTCATTCTAAAAGGTTTGCATGAGGAAGCGTGTGGTGGTCATTTTGCACAGGAACTCACTGCAAGAAAGATTTTGCTTGCCGGATATGTTTGGCCAAGCTTGCACATTGATGTTCAACATTGGTGTAAAAGCTGTCACAACTGTCAGATTAATGGAAACAAGCGTCTATTACATGTTCCACGTCAGTTAGTCCTTGCAAATGGTCCATTTGAAAAATGGGACATTGATGCTATGGGTCTATTGCCTAGGACTAAAAATGGGAAATAGTATATCTTGGTGTCCATAGATTACATGACGAGATGGGTAGAAGCACAAAGTGTGCAAAGGTAAATGAGAGGACAGTAAGCAAATTTGTCTACACTCACATTTGTTGTAGTTTTGGAACACCTTTGGAGATTGTTTTTGATAATGGTCCAGGGTTTAGAAAGGGCTTGCTCACAGAGGTCTGTGAAGAACTTCACATTCTACATCGTCATAGTACACCCTACTATCCCCAATCCAATGGTCTGGTAGAAAAAGCTAATGGTGTCATTGCAGGCATCATTAGAAAGATGATGAGAAACAAGACAAAGTTGTGGGATGACTTCTTGGATGGTGCCTTGTGGGCGTATCGAACCACATATAGGGAAGCCACGGATTTTACACCATTTCACTTGGTCTATGGTCAAGAGGCTTTACAACCAATTGAGCTCAACATCCCAACAATACGACTTCATGGCAAAGCAACACAAGATGATCAAGAAGCATGGATGGATTGACTTCTTACCTTAGCTGAGCTTGAGTGGAAAAGAGAAGTAGCATACGAGTGCTACAAGAGGAAAGCTACTCAGGCGAACGAGAAGCTTGACAAGAAACTAAAGGACGAAGGCATCAATGAAGGAGATCTTGTGCTAAGGTATGACAATCGACTCGACAATCGTTTTGATGCCAAATTTGAAACTAGATGGCAAGGGCCACACATAGTTAAGAAGGCTTTCAATTCAAGTTACTATCAACTTATGGACTTGAATGGGAAAGAGCACTCCAGGAAGGTAAACGGGTATCGCTTGAAGCCTTATTTGAGTCGCCTTCTACCAAAGGATCTACCAAAGATCTGTCAAAAGGTAGCTATCTCATGTAGGTATTGTTCTGTGAAGCATGAGTGTAACTCAAACCAAAATTCTTAGGGGCCAAACAATGAAGACCTCGTCAAGGACTCTGAGGCACTCTCTTTGGAAAAGATGCTCTATGATGGTACATGAATATACCATCATCCTGGGGGAGGGCTAATGATAGCCGTTTTTTGGCTCTCCGTGATTGCCATAGTGAGTTAACCCACCCTACCAAAATCATCCAAACACTTTGGCTATCCCTACCATTTCACTGTATATAGGTGTGAGTGAGTTAGAGGACTTTTCCCATATCTTTTTAAAAACCCTTAATTAGGTAGTCACTAGGCTAGTTGAGCCAAAAAAATAAAAAATATATAAGTATATTATGGCCCATTTGTGTGTAAATATTTCATTGTATATAGGGCCTAAATAAAAGGATTTTTCATAATTATTTTGGTATTTATTTAAATATTTCTACCTATGGTGTGTTATTTATGCTATGTACATTGACTCACCATTACCATATTTTTTCTTACCATTTTGCATACTCTTTATTCCATATAAAAATAATTTCATGCGAGCTTCTCTTATTTTTGGTGTAACTCCATCCCAACAAAAATCCAAAAAAACTAGTTTTATTTATGTGTATATTTTTTCACTATTGTGATTTTTCTGTCCTACATCTATTCTCTTTTACTCTCATAAATTAGAACACCAAAAATATTCATCTTTTTATGGTAGACTTATAATGAGAGAGATTTATTTTGACCCCTTTATATTTTTTCCACCTATATTATTTATATTCGACATGTATATAATTTTTTAGACCCCTCAATATTTGATTTTCTTAGTTTTACTATTCACTTATATCATGATCTCAACAATATCTTCAATTATAAACCTACTAAATAAGGTCAAGGGTATGTGGCATGCATGAATGCACCATGGGGAGCTCACTCTTGAAGGTATTCAAAAGAATCATCCAAAGAAGGACCTCATAAGGACCTTGTGTAGTGGAAAAAAAAGTCGGTTTTGCTGAATTTTTAAAGATCACATGCTCCCCCAATTTGAAAAGGTGATACAAACAAAAGTTGTAGCTCGTGAGCTGAATTTTCACCTCAAATGTTTTCATATTTTTCTGAGCTACGAGCTGTGAGTTATGATTTTATTGGTTGACCCCAGTTTGCCCATGCTATGCAGCCACACTCCCTCTTCCACTTTATCATTTTCCTCTTTCACACACACTCCTCCCTCTCCTTCCCACTCCCAAACCTGCAACTCCCATATCCTAATTCACCCTCTTCACCATTGCCACATCTCTCACACCTCCATAGCATTCATCCTCCATTTCTACACCCTATGTGTCCCCCTTTCTCTCTACATATATGTCCATATTACCATACTCTCTTCAGCTTTGTAAAGAACTTCAAAAATCAGCAAAAATCCAAGGATAACCTCTGCAAATGAAGGCTTTTATCATGAATTTTCCAAGGTTTGAAGATAACATAGCTTCATCGACACGCGCTACTTCGCCATGCTGACCGCTTCTTCTACCTGTGCTGTAAAGAGGTGAATGTCAACTTCTCCAAGCTTCAACCTTGCTTTACAAGCTTATCCCTTCTCTAAATTTTCTCATCATATATCTCACCAATTGGTGAATGATTTTGTAAATATTTTTTAGTGATAATTACTAACTACTAACCACTAACCTTATTGTAAAATGCACCCTCTACTAGAGTAGGCCCTCCCAAATTATTCACTCAATCCCTCTCTCCTTTCATCCTCAATAATTCTCTTCCCTTGAGCCCACATCCATGTGACTCAAAGGACAAGAAAGACCCACCCTCATTAAAAAAAATAAAAATATGCATAATCTTTTATTCTTTCAAATAAACTTGATTAGGCCTAATCCAAATCGGGGCTTCTAAAACCTATAAATAGAGCCCTTCTCTCCCTTGTAAATGATGACATGATCACACTACACCACACCATTCTCAACACATAACACACCACTCTTCAAGCCTAGTTGTGTAGAGTGTGTGCATTGTGAGTGCTCTATTCCATCACTACACATAGGTGCATGGAGAAGCTTGAAGTTAGTTATGCCATCTAGAGGAGTGGAGTGATACTATACTCTGCAATCACACTTGTAGCCTACTCTTGTCCATAAATAAGATTCATAGTTTTGGGTGCAATTGTATGCTGCAACTACGACTCTTCTCTCCAAATTGACTTGATAAGTTGGTTCATCATGTGGTTGAAGGTATATTGTCCTTGAAGTTTGTTGTGCCATTTCATGCTTGGTTGTTTGAGGGCTTGTTGAATTGTTTACCTAAAAGGTAAATTGTAAGAGGGTGCTTGGTGAGAGGGCTCCCGTGACCCTAAGACAATTTGTATATTGGCAACAAGGTCAAGTTTTGTGTTGTCTCTCTATTTTTCATCAAGCTTTGTGTGCATCTAGTCTTTAAGGCTAAGACTGAGTTGCTCAAGTTGATTTGTGCTCTTTACCTCTCTCTGGCGTGGTGAATGTTTGTGTTTGGTGTGTGTGGCTATCTTGCATTCCCCTCTCTTTGTGCGTTTGAGTACAAGGAGATATCACGTGCGTCCTAGTTCGCATCTACAACTAGGTGGTGCCCCTTTTCTTGTTTGGTTTCTGGCTGTGGGTTGTTGTTATCTTTGATTGTGCTTGCCCCAGCCCCAATTGAGCAGCACGGGAGCCTCGAAGGGTGTTTAGAGGCCGCTCTTCTTGTTGCCTGCCCCGGACCGCCTCAGCACTTGGTTTGACTCTTTGCCTGAGGAAGTTAAGGAGAATTACACAGAAGTTTGGAATCGTTTCAAGAAATAATTCTTTGATTCCCAAAACACTCAAAAACTATGGCAAGACATTGTTTCTCATAAGCAAAAAGACTTAGATGACTACTACTTGTACAAGAAAGAGTTTCTACGTCTTTGGGCTGTATGGGTGAGAAATGTTGCTAACCCTGGTGATGGTGCAGAGTTCCTAAAGAAGGAGAGGTTCATAGCCGGACTCTTTCCTGACCTTAAGGTAAAAGTTGAGACGGGTGCACCTGCTACCTTTGATGCAGCTGAAACTAGGGCGACTGAGAAATATAGGAAACTCAAGTGCTTAAGGGGGGAGGTTCCAATAGAAGTTCTTAGACCCAAAGGTAAGTCACAAGCATCAACATCTAGGGAGCTTCCTGAGGTAATGGCGGAAGTGATTGAGAAGTTAAATGAATCCTTAAGCAGCCAATCAATTCACCTTGCACAAGCTGTAGGTCCAAAGGGACAAGCAAAGAAGTCTGAAGAGCGAGATCCACGACCTAGGAGAGTCTTACAATGTTGGAATTGCGGAGAGTCTGGACATGGGATGTATAATTGTCCTTGGCCCCGTGGGGAGCGATGGAGACCTAACTTAAATTACCCAGTGATGAATGCAGGTGAAGGAACTAGTCAGCAACCACGGCTTCTACAAAGGCCAAATGGAGCAAGACCACCTCCACAAGGAGTGAAAGGAGTTCCACCTTTGCCAGAACCAAATGTGCATGTGGTAGAGGTGACAAATTCAAGAGAGGTTGACATGGAAGAAAATGGCATTAAGCGTGGCCGAGGGAAGGTAAGGAGAAAGAAGGAGTTACATCACAAAGTGACCATGGACAAGAAAAGAAGGCAAAGGAGACCAAGGAAGCTAAGAGGACTCGACGTCGTATCAACCTCCAAGACTTCCCTCTTGGACATGGAATGGCTCCATACAACTTGTTGGAAGACATGAGAGGTAAGGGTCCTGATATCTCATGGCCTCAGTTTCTTGCATTATGTCCACAAGTTAGGAGGGATTTAACAAAGGAAGTTAGCATGAGGAGAAAGGTAAAAGAGAGTGTGCCTGTTGTAAAAGTTGAAATGAATGAGCATATTACACATGTGCTAGATTGTGACATCAAGGGAAGATTGGTTAGGAAAGGTCTAGTGGATGGGGGTGCACAAATTTGCATCATGACAGAGGGGCTCATGCAAAGACTAGGCATGCACATCCATGAGACACTTGAAATTAATGTCAAGATGGCAAAAAATAGCAAGGCTAGGTACGTAGGCATTTACAAAAATGTATTTGTGAAGGCCTTTGGCATTAAGAAGGCAATGGATTTCTATGTCATGTCTACCAAAGGAAATGGTTACCCATTTATCCTAGGAAGACCATGGCTAATGAAAATGTGAGCTTTGCAGGATTGGGAGAGTGGAAAGCTAATTTGCAAGAATGACAATCATAAGAAGGTTGTCTTTGACATGAAGGAGCAACGCCAAGAGGAGCTCCATGAAGAATCATCTCAAAGTGAGATGGAGGAAGAGACTGATAGCACTTTAGAAGGAGAAAGTAGCGGCAACATTACTGAAGAGGAGTCTTCCATTGAAGTCATGGGGGTAAGGTTTAAGCCAAACAACCAAGAGACTTCTTGCACAGGTTTGGAAGAGGTAGGTTCCCAAGAGAACCAAAAAGTGGAAGATGAAAGAATGCTAGAAGGTATGCTATCTACAACACTTACAAAGGATGAAAGAGAGGAGTTCAAATGTGTGCTAAGGAAGTTTCCTAGGTTTTTTGCTAAAGACTACACCGACGTGCGTGGGGTAGATGTTGTTCAGCACAAGATTGAGTTAAAGCCTGAGGCCACACCTAAAGCTCAAAATCTACGAAGGCTAGGAGTTATAAACGCGCAGGCTCTACTCAAGGAGGTTAGAAAGCTTCTACCAGCAGGTTTCATTTATCCAACGGAGAATTCAGAATGGGTCTCTCCCATTGTTGTCACTCCCAAGAAGAACGGAAAGTGGACGGTGTGTGTGGATTACCGTCCACTCAATGAGGCAACAAAAAGAGATCACTTTCCCCTCCCATTTCAGGATGAGATACTAAATGAGGTAGCTGGTCATGAAAATTACACTGTGTGTGATGGCTACTCGGGTTACTTTCAAATAGGTATCGCATTGGAAGATCATTTGAAAACAACCTTCATCACTCCTTGGGGTTGTTATGCTTTTAGAGTCATGCCATTTGGCCTGACAAATGCTCTTGCAACTTTCCAACGCTTCATGAACATGGTGTTTCAAGCATTCTTTGGAGAGTCCATTAGGGTTTTTATTGATGATTTTTGCATTTATAGCGCAAAATCATTGCATCTACAAAGGGTAGAAGAAGGTTTAAAGAAGCTCTACGACATGGGAGGTCAACTCAACCCCGACAAGTGTCACATAGGTGAGGATGAAGTGATCTTGCTTGGTCACAAGGTTTCCTATGAAGGCATTGAGGTGGATCCTTCAAAGGCAAAGGCTCTTATTGATCTTCCATCACCCAAGAATCTCAAAGAGGTCATCTCATTCATTCAAAAGGTGAAGTATATGTCACGCTTTATTCACTTAGCTTCGGAGCTGCTTCATCCTTTGCAAAAGTTGACACAACAAGTAGAATTTGCATGGTCTGATGAGCTTGAAGAGTACCTTGGTAACATTAAAGTCATTTTGTCAGAGCTACTGATAGCCGTTTTTCGGCTTTTCATAATTGCCATAGTAAGCTACCTCACCCTACCAAATTCACCCAAACACTATGGCTATCCCTACCATTTTACTGTAAATAGGCGTGTGTGAGTTAGGGGGCTTTTTCCATATCTTCTTAAAATCCTCAGCTAGCTAGTTACTGGGCTAGTTGAGTCAAAAAAATAAATAAAATAAAATAAAATAAAATATATTATGGCCCATTTGTGTGTAAATATTGCATTATATATATGGACTAAATATAGAGATTTTTATAATTATTCTGGTATTTTATTTAAATATTTATACTTAGGTGTGTGTTTTATTAAACCTGTGTATGCCTTCTTTCATCCTCTTACACCATAAGTATATTTTTTGCCAATATGTACATACTCTAACCTTATATTTTTCCTTTATACAAATCACTCCCACATTTTCACCCTCACCCTCGTGAAAACAAAAAATTGATTTCTACTCATTGGTCACGTTTATTATATTATTTACTTGCATACCTTTTCCTCTTTCACCCAAAATAATTCAAAGAGGGACCATATCATATGATTCCAATATCTTTCCATATCCATAACTCCTCCATATTTTTATTATTATTTTTACTCATTATTCTAACAGCATGTGCTCATTGAGCTAAAGTCCATGAATAGTCCATACACTAGTCCCACCATGTATATATTTCTTTATTCACCAATAATCCTCCTCCATGCATGTGTCAAATGCAACTTGGATGCTTTGTATTATGATATGACAAAGGAGGGGCTCACTCTTGGATGCATTGTACAAATTCAATAAAGGAGGGGGCCACTGAAGACTTTTTGTGAAGAAAAAACAGGTCTTTTGGTGGGATTTTTAATATCCATCTCCACTCCGAATTTGGAACGGTGGTCAAAAGAGAAAATGTATCCCACGCTTTGAATAATCACCTCAAAGTTTTTCATGATTTTTGGAGCTACCAACGGTGAGATATGAGTTTTTGAGTGGACCCCAATCTGCCCACTTTTCTCACAAGTAGCCTATAGTCTTCTCTCACCTCTTTCCACACTTCTACACACACACACACACACACACACACACACACACACACACACACACACACACACATTTCTCTCAATCCCTCACTCAAACCTGTACCTTCAATGGTTTCTCTCACCTTCTTCACCATTAACCTCCCCACTTACTCCCATAGCTCTCATATGAGCTCTCCATGTACATACACCATCTCTATGCCTCTCTCTATTATCTCCAAAGTACAATTCTATCTTACTCCTTATATATATACATAAATTCAGCATGTGTACCATGCTTAACCTCTGCAAATCAAAAGATCTCATCAACGGAATTACCATTTTCATCACGATGATCAACCTTGGCGGCGGTGGCGTAAAGAAGAGAAGACGAAGAAGAAGATCGATAGTCATTTTGAGAACCTACACAAGTAAGTCCAAAACTTGTTCAAGCTTCACCATCACAAGGATTTGGTCACTTCATTCAACCATCTTACTCCAACCATCCACCCCATTCTACCCATTGTAAATATATCATTAACTTTCTAGTGATTACTAACACTAACCACTAACATACTAACACAAAATAGCATTGACCTAACCATAAAAGACACCTCACCTCAAGACATGTACAAATTAACTCTCTCACTCTCTCTCTCTCTCTCTCTCTCTCTCTCTCTCTCTCTCTTCTTACTTACTTTCACCTTATCTACCATCAATAATGCTCTCTTTTGAGCCCACACCCATGACTCAAGCAGACAAAGAAGGCCCACAATGTTTTGATATTCAAAAAAATCATAATCCTGATTTGTTAGCTTGTAAATTAGGATTTCCAATAATCTTAATGAGGGGTCTCCAACCTATAAATAGGCCCCTCTCCTTCTTGTAAAACAACCTCCAACATCTCACATAGCACCCCAACACTCTATGCGTGAGGAGAGACTTAGGTGTAGCAACCACTTGTGAGCTTCACTCTTGGTGTGAGAGAAGCCTTCAAGCTACACATTGCAAGTGAGAGAGCGTGAGTTCCACAAATCTCAAAACCACTATTGTATATGCTCCTTCATCATCAATAAATTGAGGTTTGGTGCATCAAAGGCGTGATTCGACGTTCAAATCTTCGTCCTTCCATTTGTGCAATACGGTTTGGTGAATTCAAGGTGACTTGTGTATTTGAGTTTTTATCGGTTGATCTTGATTTTAGAAAGTGTTTTAGTGTGTTTTTCATTGCCAGTTTTGTATCCATTGTAAGAGGGTATTGTGGTGAGAGGTCTCCCACACCCTAAGACAGTGTGTGTGTGTGTTTTGGCAATGTTTAGCAATCACTAAGCATTGAGTGAGTTTTATACAAGTTCTACGATAGCATCATAACGAACCATCTCCATTTGCAAGTCACAAATAAGGTATTACACAAGATCCTTTTCTCTCTCTCTTCCCTTTGCTCTAGCTCTCTCTGGTCCAGTTTGTGTGTGTTTTGGTGTGAGGTTGTTTGTGTGTGTTGTGTGGTGCATCTTTTTGGTTGTGCCAAAATCTCTCTTGCGTCCTAGTTCGCATACCATAACTAGGTGGTGCCCCTATCTTGTTTGGGTTTGGCTGTGGGTTTGTTGCTGTGTTGTGCTTGTGGTTGCCCCAGCCCCAATTGAGCAGCACGAGAGCCTTGAGGAGTGTTTAGAGGTCGCCTCTCTTGTTGCCCGCCCCGGACCGCCTCAATTTTGGTGCCCCCACTGAGGACTGACTTTGTGCTTATTGTTGTTGTATTGCATGACTGCTTGAATTTCAGCATAATCAAGTAGATTATATGAATCATGAAAACATGTATGACCGAGTTTAATTTCAAGGAAACAAAAATTGATCTAGAATATGGTTCGGATTATGCATAACATAAGAAAGGAAAAAAACATTTTCACATAAGAATCTAGAATTCATGCTGAAAGACCTTTCAAAACTTTGTGTAGTTAGTTGATGATTGTTTGGAACTAATCTTTGTGTGGTTCTAGCATTGAGAGACTATGACACGCTATACCTTTGATGATATCCCAATCTTCTTCAGAAATCCAGAAGAAGATGTTGATGATTTTCTTGCTGATTTTAGAATGGTTTGTCATATCCTTGGTAAAAGGGATGACATTGAAAAAGGGGATTTTCTATTGCTATGCCTTAGAGGCAACGCTGAGCAATGGTTTTGGAGTATGTCTTCTCAGATTGAAGATGGATATACCCAAATTTCCAAAGCTTTGAAGGCCAGATTCTCTAAAGTTCCAAAAACGGAGAAAGCATGGGATTCACTACGGAGACTTCAACAACATGGTGAAGACTACTATGCTTATGAGGATATTTTTTCTTGTCAATGGGAAGGATGTGGATTTAGTTCTACATTTCCAGATTATGTAAAAATGGATCAATTTATTTCGGGTTTGTCTCCTTTCCTAAAGACTAAGGTTACTTGTAGTGGACCCTCTACCTTTGAAGAAGCGGTCACTATTTTCCGAAGGAAGTTTCACAAGTACTTCTACATCAAAAATGGTTTCCATCATGCTGGAAGAACCAACCATCATGAAAGTGTTTCTATCAAGGAGTCATCTCCTTTGCCATACTTGTCTCCTTCTACTCCGACAAATGTTGAAGAAGTTACTTACATGCCAACTGATTATTCAAGTGCTAAAGTGTGTGGCCAAGATTCAAATGTGGAATCTCTTTCTTCTACCTTTATCACAAGCATGCAAAAATCGACACAAGATATCTCAAATGGCATTGATGATTCAATAATGGATACATCCAACCTTTTGGCGGAGGATCAATTTCTAGTCCGAGCAGACGAAGCTTTTGTGCAACATGACTCTATGGAGAATGAAGAACTTGAAGGTAACCTTGATCTTATGGAATTTTCTGAGAGTGTATCTTGTCTAAAAGAAGAGAGTGAAGAAGAAGATGAAATCATAGGTGGAGAGATCATAGACCACATTGATCATAAAGAGATGATTGTGTACATGGAATGCCAACTCCAAAACAAAGTAGAAGAGTGTGAGTTGAATCTAGGTGAGGATAATCTTGAAGAAGTGTTTGAGGATGTTGAAAAGCATTGGTATGACCCATGTATGTTAAGCATAGAGAAACCTATCATGAAAGAAGCCAAATGTTTCACAAAATCAAACAGTATTCCATCAACCTTTGAGGTGGTACAATGTGAGGAGTTACAACCTTGCCAAAGGGGGGGCTTAGAAGGGGATGAAGAACATGGGAGAGTAGAAAAAAATAAAATCATAAAAGGAAACTATCAGAAGGGTATCATTCTCTCCAATGGTGTTTTAGTGGGTGGCTCTATATTCATGGGACAATCTCTTAGCAAGAAAATCCAAGCTTTTGAAGCCCCAATCATCTTCACATTGGGTTTCACCTCTTCAAGGTCAACTTCTTCTCTCTTCACATATACCTTTCATCGGGGACACCATACCTTCTTAAGTGGAAGAGGACATGAATACTTGTTGATAAACGGATGTTTCCAAATCTTCTTCACTTGGTTCTTTGTTGTATGGAGGTCGCACATTGTGATGCTTCTGGTCTTCATCATAGATGAAAAACTTGTTGATTACTACATGTGGATATTTCATCAATCAGTACCAAAATCTATTCTCTTCCAATGTGTTGGAAGCAATAGAAACCTTCATCTATTATCTACTTATGTGGTAAACTATTTGCAATATCTTCCAATAGCAGCTGGAAGCATGGATCAAGCTTTCCTAAATCATAAAGGTCATAGAATTTTTTACTTGATGAGCCTACCCAGGTTGAATGAAATTTATGAGCTACAGTTCAGGAATTTGCTCATACAAGATCTTGAAGATCGTAGCAGATACATCAACTTTACACAAGAGGAAGAGCAACGAATCTTTTATATCACATTCATAGTGATAGATGCAATGATGGACAACAGTAAAATCTACAAGTTTCTTCAATCAAAATCAGTAAGTGATTCCATACCATACATCTCGCTTTGGGAAAGATATTTCAAGATCTTTGATCCTGGGGGGTGCTTATGGAAACTTTCTCGATGGAGGAGGTTTACTCCGTCACTTCATTTCATCATGCTATTGGCTCGAGAACCTTTCATATCACACAAGGTTTTTTAATCATACAACAAAGGTTCTTCAAAGATGAGAGCAGACAAAGATAGACGTTACACAATCTACATGTTGTATGATCGGATAAATGGTACATGAATGTACCATTATCTAAGGGGGGGGCTAATGATAGCCGTTTTTGGCTTTCCATAATTGCCATAGTAAGCTACCTCACCCTACCAAATTCACCCAAACACTATGGCTATCCCTACCATTTCACTGTAAATAGGCGTGTGTGAGTTAGGGGGCTTTTTCCATATCTTCTTAAAATCCTCAGCTAGCTAGTCACTGGGCTAGTTGAGTCAAAAAAATAAATAAAATAAAAAAAATTAAAATATATTATGGTCCATTTGTGTGTAAATATTGCATTATATATATGGCCTAAATATAGAGATTTTTATAATTATTCTGGTATTTTATTTAAATATTTATACTTAGGTGTGTGTTTTATTAAACCTGTGTATGCCTTCTTTCATCCTCTTACACCATAAGTATATTTTTTGCTAATATGTACATACTCTAACCTTATATTTTTCCTTTATACAAATCACTCCCACATTTTCACCCTCACCCTCGTGAAAACAAAAAATTGATTTCTACTCATTGGTCACGTTTATTATATTATTTACTTGCATACCTTTTCCTCTTTCACCCAAAATAATTCAAAGAGGGACCATATCATATGATTCCAATATCTTTCCATATCCATAACTCCTCCATATTTTTATTATTATTTTTACTCATTATTCTAACAGCATGTGCTCATTGAGCTAAAGTCCATGAATAGTCCATACACTAGTCCCACCATGTATATATTTCTTTATTCACCAATAATCCTCCTCCATGCATGTGTCAAATGCAACTTGGATGCTTTGTATTATGATATGACAAAGGAGGGGCTCACTCTTGGATGCATTGTACAAATTCAATAAAGGAGGGGGCCACTGAAGACTTTTTGTGAAGAAAAAACAGGTCTTTTGGTGGGATTTTTAATATCCATCTCCACTCCGAATTTGGAACGGTGGTCAAAAGAGAAAATGTATCCCACGCTTTGAATAATCACCTCAAATTTTTTCATGAGTTTTGGAGCTACCAACGGTGAGGTATGATTTTTTGAGTGGACCCCAATCTGCCCACTTTTCTCACAAGTAGCCTATAGTCTTCTCTCACCTCTTTCCACACTTCTACACACACACACACACACACACACACAGACACACACATTTCTCTCAATCCCTCACTCAAACCTGTACCTTCAATGGTTTCTCTCACCTTCTTCACCATTAACCTCCCCACTTACTTCCATAGCTCTCATATGAGCTCTCCATGTACATACACCATCTCTATGCCTCTCTCTATTATCTCCAAATTACAATTCCATCTTACTCCTTATATATATACATAAATTCAGCATGTGTACCATGCTTAACCTCTGCAAATCAAAAGATCTCATCAACAGAATTACCATTTTCATCACGATGATCAACCTTGGTGGCGGTGGCGTAAAGAAGAGAAGACGAAGAAGAAGATCGATAGTCATTTTGAGAACCTACACAAGTAAGTCCAAAACTTCTTCAAGCTTCACCATCACAAGGATTTTCTCACTTCATTCAACCATCTTACTCCAACCATCCACCCTATTCTACCCATTGTAAATATATCATTAACTTTCTAGTGATTACTAACACTAACCACTAACATACTAACACAAAATAGCATTGAGCTAACCATAAAAGAAACCTCACCTCAAGACATGTACAAAGTAACTCTCTCACTCTCTCTCTCTCTCCCTCTCCCTCTCTCCTTACTTACTTTCACCTTATCTACCATCAATAATGCTCTCTTTTGAGCCCACACCCATGACTCAAGCAGACAAAGAAGGCCCACAATGTTTTGATATTCAAAAAAATCATAATCCTGATTTGTTAGCTTGTAAATTAGGATTTCCAATAATCTTAATGAGGGGTCTCCAACCTATAAATAGGCCCCTCTCCTTCTTGTAAAACAACCTCCAATATCTCACACAGCACCCCAACACTCTATGCGTGAGGAGAGACTTAGGTGTAGCAACCACTTGTGAGCTTCACTTTTGGTGTGAGAGAAGCCTTCAAGCTACACATTGCAAGTGAGAGAGCGTGAGTTCCACAAATCTCAAAACCACTATTGTATATGCTCCTTCATCATCAATAAATTGAGGTTTGGTGCATCAAAGGCGTGATTCGACGTTCAAATCTTCGTCCTTCCATTTGTGCAATACGGTTTGGTGAATTCAAGGTGACTTGTGTATTTGAGTTTTTATCGGTTGATCTTGATTTTAGAAAGTGTTTTAGTGTGTTTTTCATTGCCAATTTTGTATCCATTGTAAGAGGGTATTGTGGTGAGAGGTCTCCCACACCCTAAGACAGTGTGTGTGTGTGTTGGCAATGTTTAGCAATCACTAAGCATTGAGTGAGTTTTATACAAGTTCTACGATAGCATCATAACGAACCATATCCATTTGCAAGTCACAAATAAGGTATTACGGAAGATCCTTTTCTCTCTCTCTTCCCTTTTCTCTAGCTCTCTCTGGTCCAGTTTGTGTGTGTCTTGGTGTGAGGTTGTTTGTGTGTGTTGTGTGGTGCATCTTTTTGGTTGTGCCAAAATCTCTCTTGCGTCCTAGTTCGCATACCATAACTAGGTGGTGCCCCTATCTTGTTTGGGTTTGGCTGTGGGTTTGTTGCTGTGTTGTGCTTGTGGTTGCCCCAGCCCCAATTGAGCAGCACGGGAGCCTTGAGGGGTGTTTAGAGGTCGCCTCTCTTGTTGCCCGCCCCGCACCGCCTCACTATCAACACTCATGCCTCCTTGTTGGGAGTACACATTCTTTGTTAGCTCTAGTGTTGGAAGGGAAACAATTGGTGTTGTGTTGCTACAACAAGATCCCCACAGTACTAGGATGCGACCCATCTACTTTGCTAGTAGGGTCATGAATGCCTTGGAGAGAGGCTACACAGAAGCAGAACTCATGATGCTTTCTCTCATGTTTGTAGTGGGAAAGTTTAGATCCTACATGCTACCAAAACCTTTTGTAATTCTCACTGCATAAAATTTGTTCCCTTGGGTGTCATCTCAAATGAATCTTAGTTGCAAGAGTTTCAATACTCTTTCGAGGTAGAAGATAGTGTGCGTGGACAATTGGCAGGGATTCTCACTTATAAGGTGCATGAGAAGGAAATTAAGGTGCCTATAGTAAAGACCCTACCATTGCCACCACCTAAAAGTATTACTAATGCTTTTACCTTGTTCTTTGATGGAGCTTTTCGATGAGCCACAGGAAAAGCAGGGGGAGGGCTAGTGTTTCTCAACCCAAGTGGAGAGGTGGTCATGAAAGAGAAGGTCAATCTACGAGGTTCAACTAGCAACAATGAAGCAGAATACGACAAACTACTTCATGGTTTAAAGATATGCATTGGCCAAGGTATAGAACGTCTCATGGTAAAAGGGAGATGCACTTCTCATTGTTGTGAAGTAGAATTTAGGCATTTAGGCATGCAAGAATGAAAACCTAAGGACAAAATTTCATGCCATTCGTAGGATGTTTAATCAGTTTGAAGAAGTGCAACTATATCATATTCCTAGGAGACAAAATGAAGATGCCGATTTACTTGCACAGCAAGCAGTTACATGTGTTGAGAAAGAAGCAAGCAAGATACCAGGGATTGGAGTCATTGACTCCCATTATTGGCTAAATTTTGGAGGGTGAGTTTCCACAAGACTTCACGAAGGCTCAGAAGAGGAGACTCATGAAGAAGGCAAGCACGTATCTCTTCCTAGAAGGATCCCTCTACCAAAGAGGGAAGGATCAAGTGTGCAGAAGAGTACCAACTATTGAGAAAATCCCAGCCATTCTAAAAGGTTTGCATGAAGAAACATGTGGTGGTCATTTTGCCCAAGAATTAACTGTGAAGAAGATTTTGCTTGCGGGGTATGTTTGGCCAAGTCTGCATGTGGATGTCCAACATTGGTGTAAAAGTTGTCACAATTGTCAGGTAAATGGGAATAGAAGATTGGTTTATGGTCCAAGGCAAATCGTGCTTGCAAATGGACCCTTTGAAAAGTGGGGCATTGATGCTATGGGTTCTCTGCCTAGGACAAAAAATGGTAAACTCTACATTCTAGTGGCTGTAGACTATATGACTAGGTGGGTGGAAGCACAAAGTGTGGCAAAGGTAAACGAGAGGACAGTGAGCAAATTCGTCTACACTCACATTTGTTGTAGATTTGGCACACCTTTGGAGATTGTTTCTGATAATGGTCCAGGGTTTAGGAAGGGCTTGCTCACAGAAGTCTGTGAAGAACTTCACATTCTACATCGTCACAGTACACCCTACTATCCCCAGTCAAATGGTCTGGTAGAAAAAGCTAATGGTGTCATTGCAGGCATCATTAGAAAGATGGTGAGAAACAAGACAAAGTTGTGGGATGACTTCTTGGATGGTGCCTTGTGGGCGTATCGAACCACATATAGGGAAGCCATGGAGTTTACACCATTTCACATGGTTTATGGTCAAGAGGCTTTACAACCAATTGAGCTCAACATTCCAACAATGCGACTTCATGGCAAAGTAGCACAAGATGATCAAGAAGCATGGATGGATCGACTTCTTACCTTAGCTGATCTTGAGTGGAAAAGAGAAGCAGCATACGAGTGCTACAAGAGGAAAGCTACGCAGGCGAAAGAAAAGCTCGACAAGAAACTAAAGGACAAAGGCATCAAGGAAGAAGATCTGGTGCTAAGGTATGAGAATCGACTCGATAATCATTTTGATGCCAAATTTGAAACTAGATGGCAGGGGCCATACATAGTCAAAAAAGCTTTCAACTCAAGCTACTATCAGCTTACGGACTTGAATGGGAAAGAGCCCTCCAGGAAGGTAAACGGCTATCGCTTGAAGCCTTATTTGAGTCTCCTTCTACCAAAGGATCTACCAAAGATCTGCCAAAAGGCAGCTATCTCATGTAAGTATTGCTCCATGAAGCATGAATGTAACTCTAGTCAAAATGCCGAGGGGCCAAACAATGAAGATCTTGTCAAGGATTTTGCAGTACTCTCTTTGGAAAAGATGCTTTATGATGGTACATGAATATACCATTATCCTGGGGGAGGGCTAATGATAGCCATTTTTTGGCTATTCAAAATTGTCATAGTGAGCTACCTCACCCTACCAAATCCCCCCAAACACTATGGCTATCCCTACCATTTCACTGTACATAGGCGTGTGTGAGTTAGGGGACTTTTCCCATATTTTCTTAAAAACCCTCAATTAGCTAGTCATTGGGCTAGTTGAGCCAAAACAAATAAATAAAAATTAAAAAAAGGTATATTATGGCCTTTGTGTGTAAATATTTCATTATATATATGGCCTAAATATAGGGATTTTTATAATTATTTTGATATTTTATTTAAATATTTATACCTAGGTGTGTTTTATTAAACTTATGTATGCCTTCTTTCATCCTCTTGCACCATAAGTGTATTTTTTACCAATGTGTATATACTCTAGCCTCATATTTTTCTTTTATACAAATCACCCTCACATTTTCACCCTCACCCTCGTGAAAACAAAAAAATTGATTTCTACTTTCTTAGTCATGTTTATTATATTATTTTCATTTACTTGTATACCTTTTCCTCTTTCACCCAAAATAATACAAAGAGGGACCATATCATATGATTCCAATATCTTTCTATATCCATAATTCCTCCATATTTTTTATATTATTTTTACTCATTATTCTAACACCATGTGCTCATTGAGCTAAAATCCATGAATAGTCCATACACTAGTCCCACCATGCATATATTGCTTTATTCACCAATAATCCTCCTCCATGCATGTGTAAAGGGCAACTTGGATGCTTTGTATTATGATATGACAAAGGAGGGGCTCACTCTTGGATACATTGTACAAATTCAACAAAGGAGGGAGCCACTAAAAGACTTTTGCAGGCATAAAAAACAGGCTTTTTGGTGAGAATTTTGGCACCTATCTCCGCTCGCAATTTGAAAAAGAAATCACAACAGAGAAAATGCAGCCCACGATCTGAATAATCACCTCAATTTTTTTCATGATTTTTGGAGCTACCAGCAGTGAGAATAGATTTTTTGAGTAGATCCCAGTCTGCCCACTTTTCTCACAAAGTAACCCATAGTCTTCTCTCACCTCCTTTCCCATTTCCACACACATACACTCATTCCTCTCCATCCCTCACTCAAACTTGCAACTTTCATGACTTACTTCATCTTCTTTACCATTTCCATCTCTCCTTACTCCATAGCTCAAAAGATTATCATCTCTACACACATATAGCTCAATTTCTCTCTCTAGAATCAAATTCATATTACCATAACCTCTTCATCCTTTCATAAAAATAGAAAAAATCAGCAAATAACCAAGCTCAAGCCCTGCAAAAGGAGGAGTTTGATCATGGAGAATTAAACTTCTCCATGGTCACAAGAACTGCACCGACAAAGTTCCACAACCGCTTCATTCACTGGAGGAGAAGGTGGAAAATTTCATTTACATCTTGTGGTTTCCACCAAATTGTGTATATTCTCATACTTCTCTTACTTTTTATCATTGTATAAATCATATAATGCACCTTGAGTGCATATGCCATGTAATTTTACCCCATCCTCAAACTACGAACACTAACTGTTAACCCTTTTTTTGTAAATTGCACCCACTCTACTCTACCATGGAGTAGGCAACCTCACATAAAAAATCACTCACCTCTCTAGAATCTTCTCTATTTCACCTCAATAATTATCTCCTCTTGAGCCCACATCCATGTGACTCAAGAGGCAAGAGAGCCCCACTCTCATAAGAACATATAAAAAATATCATAAACATGGTTTTCTATGAAAATGTTGATTAGGTATAATCCTAATTAGGGCTCTCCTCACCTATAAATAGAGCCCTTCTCCCTTTGTAAATGGTAGGATCCCTACACTATTGCTCACTACTTTGAGCGTGCCATTCACCATCTTAGTTTTAGGGAGTGAGAGTGAGCTCTCTATGCACCGTTACATGTGGTGTATAGGAAAGCTTCTTTGAGTTAGTTGTAACATTGCAAGGGAGCGAGTGATTCATAACTTCCAATAAAAGTTGTACCTACTCTTGTGCATCAATTTAATCAATAAGTTGGGTGCAAATCGCGGGCTAAAACTCTCTTGAGTCTCTCCAATTCACGCTTGGCAACCTCATCTCGTTTGGTTTAAGGTGACGCGTTTTCATTTTGAGATTCTTTTGTAGTATCTGCTTGTATGTGACTCAAGAGCTCTTGTGCTTATGTTTGTTGCTTGGGAAAACATTATAAGAGGGTTTTATGGTGAGAGGTCTCCCATAACCTTAAGATAATGTGTAGATTACAACATCATTAAAATTAATCGTGTCTCTTGACTCTCCTCCAAGCTGTTCATACACCCACGTCAATCATTAAAAATTGAAGCTAAATTCTTGCACAAAGATCGCTCTTTTTTTTGTGTGTGTATGTGTGTTTGGTGTGTGTATTTGTAGCATTTAAATTAGTGATAGTGTACCCTTCCTTATCGCTTGTATTGCTAAGGGATTCTCCTCTTTTGCGTCCTAGTTCGCTCTCTAACTAGGTGGTGCCCCTATCTTGTTTGGGTTTGGCTGTGGGTTGGTTGTTGTGTTGTGCTTGTGGTTGCCCCCAACCCCAATTGAGCAGCATGGGAGCCTTGAGGGGTGTTTAGAGGTCGCCTCTCTCGTTGCCCGCCCCGGACCGCCTCAATATCAACCTGTTTTTGATGCAGATTTAGAAGATGAAATTTATGAGGATTGACTGAAAATGACAAGACTTTGCATGATAGTAAAATTGATGCACCTATGTTTAGTTGTACTGGTTCATACCTCTTATGCATTATATTGTTATGCTTTGGCACTGTCTAGTATGTGTGATGAGGAAAAACCTCTATCATTTGATGAGGCACAAACTTCAAAAAAATGGTTGACTATAATGCAAAGTGAATAGGACACTATGATGAAGAATGATACATGGTCTTTATGTGATTTTATTCTTCGCTATAAGGTGAGACTTATTGCAAAATTTTATGCTCAGGAAAAGGGCACTGATTTTGATGAGACTTTTGCCCCTACTTGTCATATGACTACCATTTGTAGCATTTATGCATTGGTAGCTCATAATGGTTGGAATGTACATCAATTGGACATTAAGACTGCATTCTTGAATGGAAATTTTCATGAGGAGGTGTATGCAATGCAGCTACATGGTTTTGTTCAAAAAGGGTAGGAAACAAAGTTTGCAGGTTAAATTTTTTTTGCATGGTTTAAAGAAAGCTCCACAAGCTTGGTATGAGAAAATTCATGCATATTTTATTGCACATGGTTTTTAGGATAGTCCAACTAAGAGCACTTTGTATGTAAAATGTGCGGATGATGTACATATAATCATTGCTCTCTATGTCGATGACATGCTGTTCATAGAAACAAATGAGAGTCATATTGCTGATTATCAAGCTTCCATAGCCCAAACCCTAACCGTAATTCCTCCATTTCTAGTGATTTTTTTTCATAATCCTAGAGAGAGATAATTAGAGTTTAGCCTAACCTCATGCAATCATGAGAAATGGGTTTACTAAATTTCTTATTTTTGTTGCTATTTTTGTATAGCTTGCCCATCTTATTTACCCTTATCCACTCTTATATCTAGAGAGAGGTGGATTTTTAAGCATAAATATGGCTTAATCTAGAGAGATTGATTAGGTGCAGAGATTAATTATCGATAAACCTTGGCACTGAGAGATTTTCTGTCAGTGTTTGTGAGCACTTTGGTTGAGATTGTCACTTGAGATATTGTCCAAATACAAACGGAACTCTGCCTAAATTTTGTCAAAATCCTTTGGAAGAAATTGAGAGAGTGAAGATGGAAAAAAGTTCAACTCAAGTCACACAGATTGTTGGAGAGAAGCTGACCAGAGAGAACTACAACATATGGTCTTACAGGATGGAGAACTTTATCATGGGCAAAGGTTTATGGGACTACATTACTGGTGAACAAGAGTGTTCCGAGGTTGGTTTGCAACAAAACAGAGAGAATGTTGAAGCACATAAAACATGGCAAGCAGGAGTAGAAGCTTACAAGAAGTGGATCGAGAATTTAAGGAAAGTGATGCATTGGATTTCACTATGCATTAGTGACTTCTTTATACCACATGTGAAGAAGGCTCAATCTCCAAAGGAAGCATGGGAGATACTAGAAAGAATGAATAGATCCAATACAAAACCACAAAAAGTTCACTTGAAACAAAGGTTACATTGTGTATGGCAAGGAAATAGACCCATATCAGATTATGTGACAGAGATAAAGCAAATACAGGAAGATCTTGCGAGCATTAATGTTGAAGTTCCAGATGATGACTTAGTTTCAGTGACATTGAATGGTTTGGGACCGGAATACAAGTCATTGGATACATCTATATCTGTTTGAGGACACATGCATGATTTTGAAGAGTTAGTAAACCTTTGTTTGCAAGAAGAGGTGAAGTTAGGCAAGTCAGGTCCTTCTACATCAAATAAAAATTCCAGAGATCAGGTTTTTTTCTCTAGAGGCCGTGGAAACAATAGAGGTGGAAGAGGAAACTATGGTCGTGGAAACAATGCTGGAAGAGGTCAATGGAAAAACCAACAAAGTTAAAGTTACAATGATTACAGCCAAAGAGGCAGGGGGAGAGCCCGACCTCGTGGACGTGGACGTGGATGATTTATACATCCTCAAGGAGATGGATATTGTAATAGATGTGGCATTTATGGTCACTTTGAAAGAGAATGTTACACAAGGCTAAATCAAAATCGTGATCGTGGTGGAAGAGGCCGAGGTTATGGCAGACATGGAGGAAACTTTGCTGGATACAATTCTCATGATCAAAATATATATGACAATAGATCGAGTGGACATTTATTTCCTATGGAGCATGTTGTCGAAAGCATGGTGGAGCCACATCATATAGATGATTGGTGTTTAGATAGTGGTGCCACAAATCATATGACATATCATGGTGAATGGTTTGACAGAAAAGAGAAGTTAGAAGAGGATGAGTTTTCCGCTATAGGTGATGATACTATGCATCGGATTACGCATGTTGTTTCAGCTCCATTGCTAGAAAAAGACGGGACATACAACACATTGGGATATGTTCTATATGTGCCTTCAATCACAAAGAATTTAGAATCAGTTGGACAAATGAAAGATCAAGGGTTGCAAATCCGTTTTAATCGTCATGGCTGCTTCATAGAGGAGTTTCACAAAGGAAGACCAGGCAAGATATTGGCACATGGAAGAAAGAAAGGTCGCTTGTTCTCATTGGAAGCTGGAGATCCATGTTTACACAACGGTATGTATGCAAACAAATCAGCCACTCAAGATGATTGGGCAGAGTTATGGCACAAGAGGATTGGTCATGTCAATTTTAGAAGATTAAAGCATATGCAATCAAATCAAATTATACGTGGATTACCAAAGTTTGGCAGATTGAACTTTAATCATGTTTGTGAACCTTGTCAATTTGGAAAGCAACTTCGTTTACCATTTCCAAAGAGAGGGAGAATTAGCCAAAGTCCTTTGGAAATTGTTCATTCAGATATTTGGGGACCTTGTGATCATGCTACACCAAATGGTTGTCGATATTTTATCACATTCACAGATGATTACAGTAGAATGACATGGGCTTACTTTCTAAAGGCAAAGTCAGAGGCATTTGAGGTATTCTTGGAGTTCAAAGTTATGGTTGAGAAAGAGAATGGTTGTCAAATTAAATGCCTACGTACAGATGGAGGTGGAGAGTACATGTCACACAGTTTTGATGATTACTTACGTGAACAAGGCATAAGAAGACAGATTACTTGCAGATACACACCACAACAAAATGGAGTTGCTGAGAGAAAGAATAGAGTCATAGCAGAGATTGCAAGAGCCATGATGAATGAGATGAATATGCCATTAACATATTGGGCTGAAGCAGCTCATACAACAGTACACATTATGAATTGAGCACCAACAGCTGTGCCATTCATGAAATTTCACCTTATGAGAGACTTATGGGATCAAACCAACAGTTTCCTACATGAAAGTTTTTGGATGTGTTTGCTATGTTCATGTGCCAAATGAAGCAAGAAAGAAGATGGAGCCAAAGGCAGTGAATGTATATTCTTGGGTTACCCAGTTGAAAAGAAAGGTTACAAGTGTTATGATCCTACAACAAGACAAGTTTATGTCAGTAGGAGATGTCAGATTTTGTGAGCATGAACCATGGTATAAACCAAAGCCAGCGATGATAGAAGATGAGTATGAAGAGCAAGAGAATGTGCGTCATGTTGTTGATAAGCCAAGACCATCAACAAGAACTATTTCAGGACCACATATGGCAGAGGAGAGTACAGGAAGTGTCAACCCATGGAGCGGTCGTTTGCGAGATAAGAAGCAAGATGAGAAAGACAAGAAGAAAGTGGTTGAGGAGAGTTCTGGAGATGAAAGCCTCGATGAAGAGCATGGTTTACCACATTTGAGGACATCTAGCAGTAAGCATACTGAGAAATATGTACCCCCATATGCAAGAGTTGAAGAGAAGAGTGCACCACAATTGAGAAGATCAGAGAGGGTGCATTATCCAGTTGATAGATTGACATACAACGGTTACATGCGTACACATTATGCATACATGGTTTCACGTGTGCAACATAAAGAGCCTACATGTTTTCAAGAGGAAATTGGAAAATTAGAATGGGAGTCAGCTATGGATGATGAGATGGATGCTCTTGTGAAGAATGACACTTAGGATTTGGTTTGCTTGCCAAGTGGAAAGAAAGCAATTGGTTCAAAATGGATATACAAAGTCAAGTGCAAGTCAGATGGTAGTGTGGAAAGATACAAAGCAAGGCTTGTGTTGCTAAAGGTTATGGACAAACAAAAGGTCTTGATTATGATGAGACATTTAATCCAGTTGCAAAGATGACAACAGTCAGATTGGTGATAGCAATGGCAAGTATGTTCGGTTGGAAGTTACAAAAAATGGATGTCGATAATGCATTCTTGAATGGTGACTTGGAAGAAGAAGTTTATATGATACAGCCAGAGGGTTATCAACATCCAAAGTTTCCATATTCTGTGTGTAAGTTGAAGAAAGCATTGTATGGTTTGAAGCAAGCATCTAGAGCTTGGTGTGAAAAGATAACCAGATTCTTGAAGAAGATTGGATTTAATCAGTCTACTGATGATCACTCATTGTTTTTGAAGCATGTTGATGGAGAGATCGTTGTTATTGTTATCTATGTTGATGACTTGATTCTCACTGGAAGTCATGATGATCAATTTTGCATGTTAAGAAGAGTTTGTTGAGAGAATTCAACATGAAGGACCTTGGTGAGTTGAGATATTTTTTGGGAATTGAAATTTGTCGACACTTTATCAGTAATTTGGATGATACAAAGACAATACGCGTTGGATATGCTTGAGAAGTATGGAATGACAGCGTGCAAACCGGTTGATACACCTCTTGATCAAAATGTGAAGTTGTTTGATGAGGGACGAGGATGTCACTATGTACCGCAATATGGTTGGAAGCCTTATTTACTTCACAATAACAAGGCCAGATTTGAGTTATACAGTGGGTTTTGTGAGTCAATTCATGCAAAAGCCATGCAAGAGTCATCTCGATGCAGTGAGACGGATTATGAGATATGTGAAAGCCATTGTCAGTTATGGAATGTTTTATGAAAAGAATGGGAAGATTTGTCTTTATGGTTACACAGATGCAGATTGGGCAGGAGATTTTATGGATAGAAGATCTACAAGAGGTTATGCATTTTCCATTGGCAATGGTATGATACGTTGGAGTAGCAAGAAGCAATTAACTGTAGCATTATCAAGTACAGAAGCTGAATATCGTGGAGCAGCTTTGGTAGCATGTGAAGAGTCATGGTTGAGAGTACTTATGGTAGACTTTGGTTTTGACTATCTTGACAGTGTCATTATATATTGTGACAATATTAGCAACATCATGTTGGCAAAGAATCCAGTTTACCATGCTCGCACCAAACACATTGAAGTACATTATCACTTCATTAGAGAAAAAGTTTTGGCACGCGTGAGATTGATTTGGTGTATGTGAAGACAAATGATCAAGTTGCAGATATATTTACAAAAGCTCTTGGAAAGGAGAAGTTTTGCTACTTTCGTGAAGCATTGGGAATCCATCATATGAAAGCTCATTTTGAGCTTGAGGGGGAGTGTTAAAGAATATGATGTTAAAGAATATGTTCGTTGTGCTATGGGCAGCCGGACACTAACTATACTATGTTGTAAATATACTTTGGATAATAGTTCAAAAAGTGAAGAAGAGTGAGAGAAGCACCTTGAATGGTTGCTACAGGGTAAGCATGCTTTGAATCAGCTCTTGCTTGGCATTATGTTGCACATTGAGTTGCATCAGCTCTTCAATTTTCTCATAAGGTCTAGAGATATCTTCATTATTTGTAAGGCAAAGAAATGTTTGTCTCTCATCATGCTCTTCTTCAAGAAACAAGTAAGGAACATCTATAGCACTATCTTCCACCTCACTGCCATCATCCCCATTGTCACTACAAAACTATGAGAACGTTTGCCATGGCATTGTACCGTACTTTGTAGAGAGAGAGTCCAAAATGGGTTGTCCAAAGAAGAGAGAGGGGGCTAGGATGCCAAACTTTTGATGTTTAAATTTACCACAGGTATTAGCATTTGTTATTACCACATTTATTATCGCATCTACTATTGCACACATTACTAAACCATTGCTTAGCACCAAAACATTCAGATTTAGATGTTTTTATCTAATTTGCTCATAAAAGAATATAAACAACATAATTTTTATTTTTTGGAAAATCGACAAACAATGGTATTAAAATATGAGACAATGGTTATTTGAATAAATCAAGTTACACAAAATGTGTGATCGCTTTGTCACTAATGTTGACCCATACGTAATACACGGCTCACGTGAAGCTTGGGAATCAAGAAATACGAGAAGAGCATGACTTCACATGCAAGGAAAGGGGTAAAATATGAGTAGTTAAAACAAAAAAAAGAGGATAGTTACACAAGCCCAAGGGGGGGGGGCGGGGGTGCCAATTCAAGGGGGGTTGATTTTTGGCCAAGGAAGAGGCTCAACAAGGAGCCTTGGTACGGTCTTTTGCAGTAGAGAACACACAGGAGTTCTAAAGAGGTCTCTTGAAGGAGAAGCCAGCGACTGATTTGAGGTCAACGAGGGCACCAAAGCAAAGATTTTTGTCATGCTATCAGTGAGAGGAGATCTACAAGGAGGCAAAAACAATGATTGCCAGGTTGTTTTATACTCGTCGATGTTGTGTTCTAGGAAGCCGGTTGTAGTGAGTTTCATGGTTTTTTTTTTTTGGGTCAAAATTGAGCCAAACCATCCCTTCCCCCACATTCTTGTCTTTGCTTTGCTCCAGCTATATTGTGCCTATGTGTGGGATGTGGGTGCCTCCCCAAGCCTCTTGTGTATGTGAGAGAGAAAGAGAGAGTGGTGTGTGCAATGAGATTGTTGTAAACGGGCAACGTTGGTGTGGTGTGCTTTTAGTTGGTGATGTGAAGCATGCGTGCAAATGGTCATGTGAAAATAGTGGTTTGCATGTGGATTGTGTAAGTCTTGAATGTGAACTTTATTTGATTGGGGTGCAGAGAGTATCATGAGCTATAGAGAGGAAATTGTTTTTTTTTTTTGAGTGTGTTCCCCTTTCCCCCTCTCCGATGTGTGCCATGTTGCTCTCCTCTATCAAATGTTTATCACATGTTATCTCTATCTAGCTTGCCTTTGCCTTTTATCTTCTCATGAGTTTTTGTTTTTGTCTTTGGCTTCAAATTCTAAATCAAAACAAAGCATCGTGTCACATTTATAACATTTCTTTTTGGACCTTGTGGGTGTTGATGGAGCTAACATAGTATTGGTACTATTGTCCTTGTCAAGCTTGCCTTTGCCTTTGGCATTGTCCTTTAGCGAACTTGTCCATTTTCTTTTGGTTTCACAATCCTCAGTCAAACAAAACAATGGTCTCTTCAAGAACTTCACACGTGCATAGGCCGCTAACATGAATTGGTTGATCTGCTTTCCATAGCTGATGGTTGATATTGGTCATCATCATCGCTGGTGTTGGAGCAAGGGGCACATACTGAAGGTTCAAGATATGGATATATTTGGGTTCCTTCACTACTATGAAAATCTTTAATTGTTTACCGCGATTGATTATCACGTTTTGTAGAGAGAGAGAGAGAGTCCAAAATCAGTTGGAGAGGGAAGAGAGAGGAGGGGAGGTTCATTTCAAATATTACCTCATTCATTTCCGCGCTTATCACACAATAGTTGCCTCTATTATTGCCACAAAATTATTGCATTTATTTTTGAAACCCCATTTAGTGCCTTAACATTCAAACTTTGGCTTAAACATTCCCTCCCCCTCAAATTTTAGTGTTTTCCTCCCCCTTAGTAAAAATTAAAGAACATTATATGAAATTTTCAAATTAAAAAAAGAGATATAAAACATGGAACAATAGTTAGCTATGTGCGATTACACTTAATTACAACTAAACTAATCATTATCACTTGATTAACATAATTTAGCATGCTTCACAAAATTAGAGAGAGGAAGAGAGGGGAGAGAGAGATGAATGGATGACACGACCAAAAAAATTCATAATTAAAATATACAAATTGTTTATAAATCATCTTCCAAAAGATCCCTACAAGAAGCGTTATCCAGAGAGAGAGAGAGAGAGAGAGAGAGAGAGAGAGAGAGAGAGAGAGAGAGAGAGAGAGAGAGAGAGAGAGAGAAATGAAATGAAATGATATATTAACGTCTTTAAAAGTCCAAAATGACCTATGAAGCTCCTCTCCTCAATCATGGGCGTCTCGATCTCCCGAGCTCCAATGCTCGGTCAACGGGAGTATAGTGGGTGTGAGTAAGAGCTAGGATTTGCAATGGTGGTTGCTCCTCTATTTGTGCCTACTGTGAAGCTCCTCTCCTCAATCGTGGGCATCTTGATATCCCTAGCTCCAATGCTTGGTTAATGAGAATACAACGGGTGTGAGTATGAGTTGAGATTTGCAATGGTGGTTTCTTTTCTATATGTCTAGTTTACAGTGTGAAGAAATCAATATTTTGTCTTTGGGATTGTCTCTCTCCAAGTCTCCGAGCAGTAAACTATCTCTATGTCTATGTAACTCAAGTAGGTATAGTCCAAGACATCTGTGATCCTGATAGCTCACAACTCTAGAGAAAGGTTCAAATCCTTCCCTGAATAGACAATGGAAGTGACCCCGTATGTCGCATCAATGAATTATTCATTCTGCACTGACATATATAATACATCTCCATCTCTGGCTCTGTATGGCATAGGAGGGGGTCACGGTGCAAGACCTTCCGAGCAAACGGAAAATCGAGCTAGGTTTATTGAATGGAATCATAGATGCATCAATGAATTATTCACCTTACCATATAGAATTATATTGTACACATCGTCATTGCCATAGGACAAGCTATTAATGGATTCCCTTGAGATGTGCAATGTTGCAGGCTCCTCTTCTTCCAATGAAAATTAGCTTTGAGCTTAAAAAAATTACTCCAGTGGAGGATATAAGGAAGTTGAGGCTGATAACTGCAATTAAAACTCCATATATGCGCTTTGATTTGGAGGCATACGACAAGCTGGTACACTCGCTGTGGAGGGGGTTATAGTCGGTGGAACAACGTCAGGGGAGGGCGAGTTGATGGGCTGGGATGAGCATATAATTCTTATTGGTCAGCACTGAACAGGGTTTTGTAGTAGAGATGCATGCAACTCTTCATATCAATCTATACTACGGGAAAACTCATGAGGTCCTACTTTTCCACTTTAATCAGAGTGTTCTCTCCATGTGTCCAACTATGATTTACAATGTTCCTACAAGCACTAGGAAGGACATTCTCCCTAGTGTGGTAGAAAAGCTTAAAGATCTACCCAATTTTGTTGGTGTGAAGGAGTGCATTGGCAACGATCACATAAAGGGCTATAATTGGTACAGAATCCGGTGTAGTTGTTTGGAGTAGAAATGATGATCATGCAAGGTGGGAGTTTGGTGCAAGAGGTGTCATTTTTGTTGTTAGAAACTTGATTCCTTGGCTAATGCATGATCTCATTATCAAAGGGAAGGACAAGGGACTCAATAAAAATGTGTTGCGAGTGGCTGTTTGTTGAACCCAATTCTATTGGCCTTAAGACAACTCTTGCACAGTTGGACATTGTTCGACAAATTTTTTGTTTACCATATGAACGTTCCTATAAATATAAAGAAAAGAAAGGAGTTTGTGGACTTGGTCAAGAGCATAGGTTGTGAACATTTCATTGGTGATAGAGATGTGCATGTTTGAGTGACGAGGATTTTCTTATGCTGCAACGCTGGTGCAGCTAAAGTTGGTCCGAGCTAGGAGATGGTCGATGCCAGGCAGAGGCAGCATGTGAGTGCAGTGCAAAAGGCTAGGGCAGGTACCAAAGCCGTAGGTAGCCAAAGGATAGCGATAAAGTATGCATGATGCGGTTTTTTAGGCCAAAAGTGCAACGTAGTAGGGCAGATGGGGACAGGTGGCCCGGGCTGATGTCAGTGCGTACATGTGTGAGCTCAAGTTATGGAGCATGCCTGTCTTTTTGGATTGCGAATCGGAGCTCTAGATGGTTAGATATGGTAAGTTGAAGATTTTCCGGGGGCCGCGTCTGATCCCACTTGACCGCATTGGGAAATGCGCCATCTGGTGTTTTTATGAGCTTGGTAGGTGTTTAGTATGCAGTATGTATCGTATGATGCTAGTAGAAAGTGACTGCATGTCGAATGGAGTCCGGAGCGGTGAGATACTGAAGTCAGAAGATGAGGTGTAGTTTCTCGGATTGGGCTGCATGTGATGTGGTCAGTTTTTATAACCTCGGTTCGAGGTCTTCCTAGCCTAGGGATGAGATGAGGACTATGCGTCTTGTAGCCGAAAATATGAAATCTCAGTGAGCCTTGATTACTTGGAAGTTGGACCACTAGGTGGTGTTTGACAGGTTCTGCAGGCTGGCGGAAGAAGGCTAGAAAAAAAGCTTTTTTATATCAATATGTTTAGAGGTTTTTTTGGAGCTTATGGCCATGAGCCCTGGGAATGCCACGTGGCCGGGCGTATGAGCCCACATGCAGAAGACGGAGCGACGGGCGCGCAGTATATATGCTGGGGCGTGGCCCCTTTGTAGAGTACACAAGGTGAAGGGGGAGCGTGAGCTCCTTGAGGTCGTGGCTATGGCGGAAAGCGCCTTTGGCGCTGCGCAGATGGTGATTGGCCAGCGGTTTTGGCGAGCATGTCGGCGACGCGGTGGTGCGCGCCCAAAGAGGCGGCGGAATCCGGCAGTTGGACATGATGACGTGGCGCCCCAATAAGGGGGTGGTCCCGCGAGGCCAAAGTTTTGAGGAGAAGGAGGAGGGCAATAGCGACATCGCTATTGCCCCCCCCCCCCCCCCCCCCCCCCCCCCCCCCCCCCCCCCCCCCCCCCCCCCCCCCCTCATGTAAAGGGAAAGTCCCACAGCAGCAGAGCTGAGCAAAGCTAGTGAGAGTGAGAGAGTGAGATAAAAGAGCTCGCCATGTGTCGGAAAGAGGCCAAACATGCTAAAAATGGATGCTCCCCCTCTATAAAGGAGTTTTTTTTAATCATTTTGGAGGGCTTTTTGTCGCCTCGTGAGGCTTGGGAGCCACAGGGAAAAGAGCCAAGAGTGATTTTTGTCTGCAGAGGGCCGAGAGGGTGCCTCCCACTATGTATTTTGTGAAGCCGAGTGCGGCTATAGTGTTTTTTTTGAGCAAGGAGTGAGTTCCCCCCATTGAAAACGGGCGTTTCTTGTCGTGCTATTTCCTCCCCCCCCCTTTCTCCTGCTCTGTTCTGTTACATGTGATGCCGGGTGTGTGATGGCGTGTGCACCCCCCCGATGAATGTGTGTGCAAAGAGAGAGAGAGAGAGAGAGAGAGAGAGAGAGAGAGAGAGAGAGAGAGAGAGAGAGAGAGAGAGAGAGAGAGAGAGAGAGAGAGAGAGAGAGAGAGAGAGAGAGAGAGAGAGAGAGAGAGAGAGAGAGAGAGAGAGTGTGGTATGTGTTCAAGGGTAGGCGATGATTGCAGCCGTTTTGTGGGTGCGGGTTGATTGGTGGTCTATTTGAGTGCGTGTGCACTGCGGTGCGTCAAGTTGTGTTTGATCGTGTGTGCGATAGTGTGAATTCTGTGAGTCGAAGGTGCTCACTAAGTGGATTGGGGTGCTGTGAATGACCTGAGCTATAGAGAGGCCCTTGTGTTTGTGCCGGGCGTGTTCCCCCATTCCCCCTCTCCATCTTTTGGTGCCCCGACGGAGGAGTATGCTGATGCTCCTAGTTGAAGTCGAAGCAGTGAATTTTTTGATGCCAAAGGTGCAGCCTTTGAAGAGCAGGTGCTGCTAGTGATGGCTTGGGCGGGATTTCCCATTTTCACTGGGGTTGAAGATGCGAAAACTTGGCTTCAAGACTATGGATTGTTTGTGTTGGAAAGCGGTCTATCGAGAGAAGATGGTGCGGTACAGGTGTTCCCGCTCTTGGTTCATGGTAAAGAAAAGCTATGGTTCGATAGCCTTGGTGAAGAAGAAAAAGCAGATTGCGAAGCCTTGGAGGTGGCTTTTTGAAGCAGGTTCATAGCGGATGCATAGCTAGATGAAGTAAAGCGAAAGTTGGACGGATTAAAGCAAAGCTTGGAGGGAGATTTTCAAGTGTTTGAGTGGGAATTCGAGGCCCTTTGGGGGAAGTTAATCAAGGTAACTGCTGCAGAAAATGCCAGTTTTTTGAAGTTGTGTAAGTTCATGGATTGCCTGCATGAGGAAGTGCAAGATAAGGTGGAGTTAGATGGACCAATGTCGTATGAAGAGGCAGTAGCTCTAGCGAGAGGGCGTACCAAGAAGATTTTGAAGAAGCGTGAGGGTAAGCGGTGTTTGCGAGATGCAGTGTGAGATGGTGGTAGCCAAGCCAAGAATCGTGCAAACAGAAGTGCAAATGCAAGAAGAACCAAGGGTTCTTTGGCTACAAAGAGATAGGATGGTTCCTATGCTGAAGATGCCGGCTAGAGCGGTTCCAATTATGAAGGAAATGCAGGTGGTTCCAAAGTGGACAAAGAAGGTGCTGCCAAGTTCAAGTGTGGCTGTTGAAGCTCCATTGAAGTGCAGTAAAGAGCAAGGAGTGCGGTTTGCAGACGAGGTTGAAGTGGTGAAGCTAGAGGAGATTCCGGAGCTTGAAACCGAAGTGGAGACTGGGTCGAGTGATAGTAGTTCTATGGACGTGGATACAAGTTGGGAGACCGAGTCATCCCAATCCAGGTATGATGAGTTTGACCTCCTACATGTGAGTGGAGAGGCAGTGAATGTGTGTAAGGAGCATCATGAAGTGCAAGCCAAAGTGCGTAGTGAAGATCAAATGGAGCAGTCTAGCCCTACGTGTGGTGGAGAGCAGGTAAAGCTGGTGTGCAGTGCCATGCTAATGGCCATGCTGGTGAAGATAGCAGTAGAGTATGCCATAGTGGTGCAACAGGTGCAAAGTTTTGCCAAAAGGGTTAGAGCAGCGGTACCTATGGAAGAGAACGAAGACGAGGTTTTAGAGGATGAGTTTCTCTCTTCCTTGGTAGAGAATGATGATGCAGTGGTAGAAGAGCAGGTGGCGGAAGCGAACAAGCAGGTGGTGCTTATTGACCTTGAAGGACCAATTGACGAGGAGGAGCTCGACGATGCTAGAATTGACTTTAGGGCAAGTGAGAAGAGCAAAGCAGAGTCAAAGTTAGAGGTGCTTCCTATGCAGTCAGTGCCTTCTATGACAAGTGATGCGGACTCCAAGGCAGTGTCCAAGCTTTGTAAGGAGGTTTGTAAGTGGTGGTTGAAGGGAATGCTAATCAAGGTAGCTGTGCAACATGCTGTTGAGCAGGTACAGGATCTGCTAGACGAGGATCTAGCTTTACATGGATGGGAGGGCGGGTCAGATGTGTCAGGTATGTCACGAGTGTTGATTGAGCAGGGTGGTGAGCACGAAGGTGCCTTATATGGTGTTCTTGAAGCTGCTTTGTTGCAAGTGAGCAATTTGCCAAGGAGTGCTTGGAGTGGTAGAAGCATGATGTTGGCAATTTGGTTATGCAGTTGGGTATGGGCCTTGGTGTGGCACTATGCCAGGTTGTTGCAAGTGGATGGAAGGGACCAATGCAAGGTGTTTGACCCAGGTGGGTGACAGGTAAAGCAGGGGGCTGGGCAACCTGCATGAGCAAAGACAGCGGGTAGCGGGTGCCAGTTTTGTACATATGTTGGGTGTTTTGTAGTTTACAGAGAGTTTGTTTATGGTGTGCAATTTTTTAGTGCAATAAGGCCATGTGTGGTTGAACATAAATGTTCAACGAGGGGTTGGGCAATGATGGTGCAACTAAAGTTGGTCCGAGCTAGGAGATGGTCAATGCCAGGCAGAGGCAGCATGTGAGTGCAGTGCAAAAGGCTAGGGCAAGTACCAAAGCCCTAGGCAGCCAAAGGATAGCGGGAAAGTATGCCTGATGCGGTTTTTTAGGCCAAAAGTGCAGCGTAGTAGGGAAGATGGGGACAGGTGGCCCGGGCTAATGTCAGTGCGTACATGTGTAGAGCTCAAGTTATGGAGCATGCCTGTCTTGTTGGATTGCGAATTGGAGCTCTGGATGGCAAGATATGGTCAGTTGAAGATTTTTCGGGGGCCGGGTCTGAGCCCAATTGACCGCATTGGGAAATGCACCATCTGGTGTTTTCATGAGCTTTCTAGGTGTTTAGTATGCAGTATGTATCGTATGATGCTAGTAGGAAGTGACTGCACGTCGGATGGAGTCCGGAGCGGTGAGATACTGAAGTCGAAAGATGAGGTGTATTTTCCCGGATTGGGCTGCATGTGATGTGGTCAGTTTTTATAACCTCGGTTCGAGGTCTTCCTAGCCTAGGGATGAGATGAGGACTATGCGGCTTGTAGCTGGAAATATGAAATCTCAGTGAGCCTTGATTTCTTGGAAGTTGGACCACTAGGTGGTGTTTGACAGGTTCTGCAGGCTGGGGGAAGAAGGCCAGAAAAGAAGCTTTTTTATATAAATATGTTTGGAGGTTTTTTTGGAGCTTATTGCCATGAGCCCTGGGAATGCCACATGGTTGGGCGTATGAGCCCACATGCGGAAGACGGAGCGACGGGCGTGCAGTATATATGCTGGGGCGTGGCCCCTTTGTAGAGTACACAAGGTGAAGGGGGAGCGTGAGCTCCTTGAGGTCGTGGCTATGGCGGAAAGCGCCTTTGGCGCTGCGCAGGCGGTGATTGGCCGGCGGTTTTGGCGAGCATGGCGGTGACGCGCGCCCAGAGCGGCGGCGGAATCCGGCAGTTGGACATGATGACGTGGCGCCCCAGTAAGGGGATGGTCCCGCAAGGCCAAAGTTTTGAGGAGAAGGAGGAGGGCAATAGCGACATCGCAATCCCCCCCCCCCCCCCCCCCCCCCCCCCCCCCCCCCCCCCTCCCCCCCCTCATGTAAAGGGAAAGTCCCACAGCAGCAGAGCAGAGCAAAGCGAGTGAGAGTGAGAGAGTGAGATAAAAGAGCTCGCCGTGTGTCGAAAAGAGGCCAAACATGCTAAAAATGGGTGCTCCCCCTCTATAAAGGAGTTTTTTAAAATCATTTTGGAGGGCTTTTTGTCGGCTCGTGAGGCTTGGGAGCCACAAGGAAAAGAGCCAAGAGTGATTTTTGTCTGCAGAAGGCCGAGAGGGAGCCTCCCACTATGTATTTTGTGAAGCCGAGTGCGGCTATAGTGTTTTTTTTGAGCAAGGAGTGAGTTCCCCCCATTGAAAACGGGCGTTTCTTGTCGTGCTATTTCCTCCCCCCCCCCTTTCTCTGCTCTGTTCTGTTACATGTGATGCCGGGTGTGTGATGGCGTGTGCACCCCCCGATGAATGTGTGTGCAAAGAGAGAGAGAGAGAGAGAGAGAGAGAGAGAGAGAGAGAGAGAGAGAGAGAGAGAGAGAGAGAGAGAGAGAGAGAGAGAGAGAGAGAGAGAGAGAGAGTGGTATGTGTTCAAGGGTAGGCGATGATTGCAGCCGTTTTGTGGGTGCGGGTTGATTGGTGGTCTATTTGAGTGCGTGTGCGCTGTGGTGCGTCAAGTTGTGTTTGATCGTGTGTGCGATAGTGTGAATTCTGTGAGTCAAAGGTTCTCACTAAGTGGATTGGGGTGCTGTGAATGCCCTGAGCTATAGAGAGGCCCTTGTGTTTGTGCCGGGCGTGTTCCCTCATTCCCCCTCTCCAACGCTACTGATAAGCAAAATGATGATGGTGCCTACAGTTTTGTTGAGCAGTAATATAGAGATCATAGGCACTTAAAAATCACATTAATTATGTAAAAACCCATGAAGATTTCTGTCTGTTAGAGAGATAGGGAGGCTGCATGCAAGGAGTACTGAAACGGAGGTAGACTATCCAATCTGAATCCATGTGAGTGAAACCATGCTGTCATATGATGTCTCTGGAGAGATCCCATAAACTATGCATCAAGGATACTAGTAAGCGCCTCCACCACGAGAAAATAATCTCCTTGCCCTCACCTTATAGCCTCTTTCCTTCACATGTTCTGGCCATGCTTGCCTAGATCCTCTACAACCCTTGCTTTCCCTATCCTTTGATGATACCCCCCTTTTCCTCGGCCCACTAGTTTCCCCTGATGATCATGCCCCACCGTAGCTTAAACTCATGCAAGCACAACTCCTACCTTGAAGCCAACTGTTGTGAGCATAGACACACAGGTGCTTCTCACGCAGCCTTTTTCTCCCTCTCTCTATCTTACAATCACAAAGGAAACCCCCTCACTCCTTTGCAGTGCTATGCGAGCTCAGGGGCCACTCAATCGCTCTCTGTTTGTTCCTTGACTTTGTAGCGCACTCTCCTTTTGAGCCTACCACACCCTCCTTTTATATTGATTTGCAAGTGGGAGCCTTGGCTCAAATATTCTCATTAAGCATTGAGGCCTTAGCAAGGCCTTAGCCCAAATCATCTAGAGGCTACGGGTCTACTGTGTGTCTGAGAGAGAGAATAAGCCAAAAGTTGATATGTTCACTCAGTCCACACTTGCTGCAAGCGCGCACAATCTTGTGCAGAGCTAACAATCGGCAATGCCTCAGACCAATGCCAAGCCTAAAAAAGAAGGGGGCTAAAGTGCTCCCATCATCCACTATGACGAGACACGGGAGTACAACAACTGAATAACAAAAAATTGCAAGTACACAGAGTAGACACAGGAAATTAGATTTGTATTGATATCGATTCACAGGTACAAGAAGATCGTAGCTCGTGTCAAACCTCCCGACTACCCCTAAGCTATCTCACTCTCAATCTTCTGCACAGTTCTCAATCCCAATCTCACTCTCACTCTCACTCTCAATCGCACTCTCACTCTAATCACAATCTCAAGGCGCCATCATAGTAGAATAGCCTCGTTCTAAGTACGGGTCGTCTTCTTCACGCCAAAAAGTGGCTATTTTCGGACTCAGCTCCAGTGTTTAAGAAAACGGTCCAAAATAGGCTCGAAGAGAGGCTTCCTGTACACAAACGAGTAAGAACTGCTAAAACACACCCCACACACGTGAGTCCACAATTCTCGGCCATTTTCAGTGAGCCGTAACTCCCAAATGGTTCCAAATTTGATCGGGGGGGCTGTTTCATATGAATTTTTTCATCTCGTCGAGCTCTTCGATGGTTGTGGGATGCAAAAAAACCATATACTGCTCAGTTTGGCCGAAAAATTATGTGCAAGTTGACAATTTCTACAAAAGCAGCCTAAAACAACATTTTCTCACTTTTTTCCTGATCTACGGGCTGAAACGAGCATCAAAATGAAGGAATCTGAAAAAACTCAAAGAAGAAATATTTTTCCTCGTTTTGATGACTACAATTGTTACATACAAAATTTTCCCAAATTTTGACCTTAGCACCCTCAAAAATGGCTCCCAAGAGGTGTCCCGGGTCAAAATTTGAAACTTCACGGGAACGATTAGAATAAAGTCCTATACTATGGAAAAACGTTGAAATGAACAAACTCTACTCCAAAAAATATATATACATCAAAACTTTGCAAAATAAGTCCTATTACATTCTGCCCTTGTCAAAATTAACTTTGTCCTCAGAGTTGGAAGGAGGGGTATTCAACATGCAAAACATCTAAATCTACCTAGGAGGCATCTTCTATGGGATACATATCCCACTTAACCAAAACTTCAACAAGAGGTCTACTCCTAAGCTGTCTAGCTCTACAATCAAGAATTGTCTCTGGTTCTATTTTCAATATTGATCCATCATCTCGAAGATTATACCTCTCCTGCAAAACATGACGAGGATTAGTCACATACTTCTTCAACAAACTTACATGGAAACCGGATGAACTTTCACATGCGCAGACAATTCAAGTTTATAAGAAAGAGACCCAACCCGCTTCAACACCTTAAAAGGACCAGCAAACCTAGGAGACAATCACCTATCCTTACCAAGAATCATATTAGTACGCTTGGAAACAACCTTTAAGAAAACCAGATCTCCTACATCAAAAGATGATAGTCTCCTATGTCTATCATAATACACTTTTTACTTTTTCTGGGCTTCCTTAATGTGAGGTCTAATTTTGGAAAGCTCTAGGTCCATTTTCTCAAGCATTTTCCTTGAGATTTCTACTTTGTTTCAGGTTTTGAAAAATTTAAGGGAGTTGAGCAATTAAAACCATACACAGCTTCTTAATTCTGTTCAATGGCCTAAAAAGTAGTCTTCCAAAAGTTTGAGGTAAATTAGAATCATGGACACAATGTTTTTGGGTATAGCATGCAATCCAAAAATATCATTGACAAACAATTTAGCAACATGCAAGGAAGTATCAGTCTTCTTCATTGGAAAAAAATGTATCATTTTTGTCAATCCATCAACCACAACAAAAACTGTGTCAAAATTTCCTCTAGTTGCAGGTAATGCAGTGATGAAATCCATTGATATAGATTCCCGCTTTTTATCAAGAACATCTAGAGGCTCTAACTCACCAGGTAATCTCTTTTATTCAACCTTCACCTGTTGACATTCTAGAAATTCACTCACATACAACAAGATATCAGCTCACATATTCGGCCAAAAGAAAGAGCTTTTAACGTTATCATATGTTTTGTTAAACCCAAGGTGTCCCGCAAATGGAGTGTTGTGACTTTCCGCGTTTTAAAGAATAATTTGCAGACACACACAAGCGATTGTGATAATACAAGTTACCCTTATACAAATGAAATTTCCCCTCAAACATCTCGCGCACATGAGAATTTAGAAATGAGATAATGTTAGAGTAAAACGAATCATTAGTCACTTTATTTCAAACTTGATCAATTAAATCACTACGCACCACAAAAACCAAATTACACATAGGCCTTTGACTCAATGCATCGATAACCTTGTTCTCTTTCCTAGCCAAATATTTTATATCAAAATCATACTCACACAGAAGCTACAACCAATGCTTTTGCCTATTGTTAAGTAATGGTTGCGTGAAAATATACTTTAAGCTCTGATGATCAGTTCTTAATTCAAATTTCACACCAAGCAACAAATGACGCCAATGCTTCAATGCATGAACAACAGCTCCCTATTCCAAATCATGCACATGGTAATTCTCTCATGTCTTCTCAACTTCCTAGATTCATATGCCACAACTCTCCCCTCTTGACACAAGACACATCCCATTTGTTCCCCACTTGCATCACATGTTACCACAAAAGGTTTCCTAACTTTTGGAATTTTCAAAATACAATTTTCAGCCACCCTTGTTTTCAATGTTTCAGATGCAGTTTGGCATGATTCAGACCAAAAGAAACCCTTATTTCTCTTTGTTAATGCAGTTAAAGGGCTTGTAATCTTGAAAATATTTAATATGAGCCCATTCATACTGTGCTAACCCGTTGGCCATTCCACAATTGCCTTGACTTTATCAGGATCCATATGAATGTCCTCTTTTGAAATTACCTTTCCTAGATACACAATTTTCTCTTTGGCAAAGAAACACGTACTCAGCTTGGCATACAATTGATGTTCACACAATACTTCAAGAGTTTTCCTTAGATGCAATTCATGATCCTTTTCATTCTTATAATAAACAGAGATGTCATCCAAAAATACCAAAATAAAGTCATCAAGAAATGGATGAAAGATATTGTTCATCAAACACATGAATGTCGCAGGTGCATTAGTTAAACCAAAAGCAAAAACTGTAAACTCAAAGTGTCCATATCGTGTACAAAAAGCAGTTTTGAAAATATGTCCTTCCTTAATTCTGATCTGGTGGTATCCAAATCGCAGATCAAGCTTTGAAAATACTTGCACACTGCTAAGTTGACTTAGCAACTCATCGATGTGCAGAAGGGGATAGTTATTTTTAATGGTTCGTTTGTTAAGACCCCTATAGTCAATGCAGAGTCTATAAGTCCCATCCTTCTTCCTTTGGAAAAGAACAAGGCTACCCCAAGAGATACATTGGGCATGATTAACCCTTTCTTTAACAAGTGGTCACGTTGGAGTTTTAGTTCTTTAAGTTCATCGATGTTGAATGTGTAAGGGGCCCTAGAGTATGGTTCAGATTGTGTGGATATAGGTCTATCCCATGGTTTAATGATCTAGGAGGAGGCATACCGGGCAGGTCATCAAGAAAAACATCCTTGAATTCATCAAGGAGCTTCTCTACATACTTTGTATTTTCCCCCTTCCCATTTCAGGTTCATCTTTTAATTTGTTTGCAAAGATTAAGAAGGTCTCACAACCTTGTCTCAACCCCCTTATCAGTTTCATGAAAAAAATCAAAATGGACATACTATTTTTTTCTCCCTTGAATAGTGTGACTACTCCCATTTGAAGATTTAAATGAGATTTTCCTTTCTTCACAATCAATTAAGAAGTGATTTTCATTCATCCAATCCATGCCAATAATTACGTCATTCACCCCCATGTCTATGACATAAAAATTTCCTTTATGATTCTGACCATCAAAGAAAAAGATAGATTTTCAATTAGGCCTTTTGTCAGACTTTTCTTTCCACTGGCTAATTCCACAGGTCTTTTAATTTCTTGGGTTAATTTTAGATTTAGTTTCTCTACCGATTCTGTGGACAAGAAGCAATGCGTGCTACCCGAATCGATTAGGAAGTTCAATTTCAGATTTTGGATTCTACCCACAAATTTGATCACAGAAGCTTTCAGATGTCACAGTGAAGACGTAAAACACCACAAAGGAGGGTCAAATGACCTACCTTTATCATCCGCTTCAGCGATGGTCTCTATTTCAGCCATCTTAGCCGGCACACTGCCTTGTCAATTTCTTTGTTCGGACATTCAAACGTTCGGTGTCCTTGCTCTCCACATCGGAAGCACAGTCCTAGTCTTCGAGCTCTTTCAAGAAATTCGGGGTCATGTTTCCATCCACGTGGAGGTTGATTCTTTTGATTTTCATTTCCACTTCCATTTCTCCCATTAGGAAAGTTTCCTTGTCATTGTTGTCCATTGTTACCTTGCCTGTTAGGGAAAGGTTGGTTGGGTGGGTTTCGAGGATTTGCTGCAATATTATTCTGATGATGGCCCGTTGAAATCATCATCCTAGTTTGGTTGAGTTGGTCCCACTTCTCATAATGTTTTACCTTTTCCACCGCATCCAAGAAATCAACACAACCTACACCCTTCACTTGGAACTTGAAAATATCTCGCGAACCTTCAATAAAATTCATCTTTAATGCATCTCCCGTGACCTCTGGAGAATATTTATGCAAATGCAAGAATTTATTCTTGTACTCGTCCACAGACAAAGGTGTTTTGTCTCCTTCTTGCTGCTTGAAACCATAAAATTCCATCTTTTTTTTCCAACTTCTGCACGCAACTCCTTCCAGGCAATCACACTTTCGTTGGTACAGGTCTGCATGTACAATTTCCACCATAGCTTTGCGACATTACAAAGTTGTAGGATAGCAATCTTTGCCTTTGCTTCTTTGAAAAACTCCTGCAAAGCGAAGAAGTCTTAAAGTTCCTCAATCCATGCTTCCAAGTCTTTGCCCGTCTTTCGTATCCCATCGAATTCATTCAGTCTAGCCTTCTTGGAAACTTGTTTGATTGTAGCTTCTCCCGCGTCCTCATTATCTTCTTCCTTGCTTCTCTTTCGTTTGTTTTTCTTTGATCCTTCATCACCAGATAGATCTACGTAAATTTCACCACCCCACCATCTTCTCCTCCGCTTCCACCAGCCACTCTCTTTCCTTTATCGACTCTCTTTCCTTTATCGCCTCTCTCACATCTGTTAAGATCTTGGGTGAGCCGTCGAATGAATTCCTCTTGTTCCTGCAATCGTTGCTCGTATGCATCATTGCCGCAGAATTGAAACTGCTCTGATACCACTTAAGACGAGACACGAGAGTACAACAACTCAATAACAAAAATTTGCAAGTACACAGAGTAGATGCAGGAAATCAAATATTTGTATTGATATCAATTCACGGGTACAAGAAGAGTGTAGCTTGTGTCAAACCTCCCGACCACTCACTCTCAATCTTGTGCACAGTTCTCAATCCCAATCGCACTCACTCTCAATTGCACACATTCTCAATCACAATTTGAAGGCGCCATCACAGTAGAATAGCCTCCTTCTGAGTACGGACTGTCTTATTTACGCCAAAAAGTGGCTATTTTTGGCCTCAGCTCTAGTCTTTAACAAAGCGGTCCATAGGCTTGAAAAGAGGCGTCCTACACACAAACGCATAAGGATCGCTAAAACACACCCCACACACGTGCGTCCACAATTCTCAACCATTTTCAAGGAGCCGTAACTCCCAAATGGTTCAAAATTTGACCGTGACCATCTAATGTGAATTTGTTTGTCTCGTCAAGCTCTTTGATAGTCATGTGATGCAAAAAATCCATATCGTGCTCAGTTTGGCCAAAACTTTACCTATAAGTTGACAATTTTTACAAAAAGAACCTAAAACAGCATTTTCTCAGTTTTTTCCTAATCTACGGGCTGAAACGAGCATCAAAATGAAGGAATATGAAAAAAATCAAAGAAGAAATATTTTCCCTTGTATTGAGGACTACAACTGCTACATAGGAAACATTTCCAAATTTTGACCTTAGCACCCTCAAAACTGGCTCCCAAGTGGTGTCCCAGGTCAAAAATTGAAACTTCACAGAAACGATTAGAATAAAGTTCTATACTGTGGAAAAACATTGAAATTAACAAACTTTACTCCAAACAAAATGTATATATCAAAAATTTGCAAAATAAGTCCTATTACATCCGCGCACGCGCAGATGATAGGAGGGCTCCAACCCCTCCCCTTTTTTGTCAAGACTTTTTTGCAACGAGTTCTCCGCATGCATCAATTATGTGGCCATGGTGATGCCTACATATGGCTCGGACCCAATGGGGCTTGCCTCTTGCCCGGTGGTATGGGGCCATTGCTCGACCATGTATCATGGCTGACCATGTTTTTGAAAGGGATAAGCATCTCCACTTACGACGCAAAGGGGGATGTAGAGTGTTAGAAAACATGCCGCAGCTAAATAGATACTTGGGTAGCTTACTTAATGGAGAGAGAGAAATTTTTGCACATGAGAGATTATAGAATAGAGAGACAGAGAGAGAGAGAGAGAGCGCACGATATACGTGGTTCACCCAGTGTGGGCTACATCCATGGGAAAGCATCCACTCAATGTATTTAGCACTTCAAACAAGAAGTAGGTTATAAAGGGATTATACCCTTGATAGATCTCCCGCCTTCCTTCACTCTTGCCATCTCACACCCACCTTGTTCCATCAACTTCACACTCCAAAATGTGTGTAGAAATAGCCTCCTTTAATAGGCCAAAAGGGATGCCCTCTCTCATAATATGTAGCCGTGTGTAGTCGCCCTTGTGTAGACAAGTCCAGATGGACCATCCAATCCGCCCATGTGTGGCCGCCCTTGAGAAGACAAGTCCACCTTTGAAATTGGCTACCGACCATTGATTACCGAACACCGCCCCACCGACCAAACGATCGGTTGTTTCCTGACGACTTTTCGATCGTCGTCCGACCATAATATTCCAGTAAAAATGAATATTTCGATGAATCCAGTCTCGAGCTTTGCTCGAGACTACTGACTGTGAAAATTTTGGTTTTTGACGAATGATTTTTCTTCACGCATGATGCTTCTCCTCATAATGGGAGCCTTATAAATGTGCGTTTTTAATACAAAAAATTACAAGGGGTAAATCAGGCTCCATACTTAACAATCTCCCACTTGGAGATTGATCTCCAATCAAAACCTGTGATTGATTTTCATCCTGGCTTCTTATCGTTGAATGAAGATTGAGGATGAGCAAAAGCTCAACTTATCCTTGTTGACCACCTTTGTAAACATGTCTGCAGGATTTTCACTTGTATGCACCTTTCCTAGCTTTGGTTGTTTCTCTTCCAAAAGAGTGCGTATGAAGTGATATCTCACATCAATGTTCTTTGTTCTTGAATGAAAGGCTGAGTTCTTTGCAAGATGGATAGCTCTTTGGCTATCACTATACAAGACAGAATTATCTTGTTTGAATCCAAGCTCTTCTAAGAATCTGTGAAGCCACAAAATTTCTTTGCTTGCCTCTATCATTGCTACATACTCTACTCCCATGGTAGAAAGTGAGACCACTTTATGTAGCCTAGAAGCCCAGCTTACTATTGTTACTCCAACCGTGAAGGCATAGCCAATGATGCTCCTTCGAGTATCTTTGTCACCTGCCATATCTGCATCAGCATACCCTTGAAGATAAATATCAGCTCCTTCAAAATACAAAGCATTTGTTGTTGTCCCTTTTAGATACCTAAGTATCCACTTCACAGCATGCCAGTGCTCTTTACCTAAGTTGTCCATGAACCTACTTACAACTCCCACTGCATGTGCAATTTTTGGCCTTGTCCAGACCATAGCATACATACATAAGAGAACCTGGCACTGTATATGGAACTTTAGACATATAGGATATCTCCTCTTGTGTCTTTGGACACACATCCTTGATTAGTTTAAAGCGACCAGCCAAAGGTGTAGAAATTGTTTTTGCATTTTGCGTTGCAAACCTTTCTAGTACCTTCTTCATGTAATCCTCTTGAGATAGATTTATTGTCTTCTTCCTCCTCTCCCTTGATATCTTCATGCCAAGTGTCCTCTTTATAGCACCTAAATCTTTCATTGAAAAAGATTTAGATAACTCCTCTTTTAAGTCTTTGATGCTTTGCATGTTAGCACTTGCAATCAACATGTCATCAGTATACAACATTAGGATCATGAACTTCCCATTTCCCAAATTCTTTCTATAAATGCAATGATATGAGTTGCATCTTTTGAATCCATGATCCAACATCCAAAAATTGAACTTCAAGTACTACTATCTTGATGCTTGCTTTAAACCATACAAGCTCTTTTTTAATGTGCAAACCATTTTCTCCTTACCTTTTACTTCATACCCCTTTGGTTGAAGCATGTAAATCTCCTCCTCTAAGTCACCGTGAGGAAATGTAGTATTTGCATCTATTTGTTCAAAATTTATATCATGATCAGCCACAAGGATTAAGACAAGTCTAATTGAGTTTATTTTTACAATAGGAGAAAATATTTTATTGAAGTCAATACCTTTCTTTTGAGAAAAACCTTTTACCACAAGCCTAGACTTGTACCTTTTCTTCCCCCCTTCTTCTTCCTTTAGCTTGTACACCGATTTGTTTTGAAGTGCACGCTTACCTTTAGGAAACTCAACCAACGCCCATGTTTGGTTGTGATGTAATGAGTCCATCTCCACTTGCATGCTCTTTATCCATTCTTCTTTGGATTTGTGTTGCATAGCTTCCTTGTATGATTCCGACTCTCCAGAATCTGAGATAAAGAGATGGTTGAAGGAAGGTATAAACCTTTCTGGAGGTCTACTTGCTCTTGTAGATCTTTGAGGAATATTTCAGCAAAGCCAATCTCGATCTTTGCTTGAGACTGGCCGCCATGAAAATTTTGGTTTTGGACGAGTGATTTTTCTTCACACACGATGGCTTCTCCTCGGAATGGGGACCTTACAAATGTGCGTTTTTAATACAAAAATTTACAGGGGGTAAATCACACTCCATACTTAACATAGAGCTCCCCCATCATTTGCGTGCAAAAGTTTTAAAAAAAAGGGGGAGATGAAGCCCTCCCATGATCCACACGCACGCGAATGATGTGGGAGCTCCACCTCCCTTTTTTTTTTGAATTTTTTTTGAAAAAACGCAGATTTCTCATTCAAGCTTTAATTTACTTGCATTCAATATTTAATAATGTACATTAAAAAAAGAGGGGAAGGTAGAGCTTCCACATCATCTATGCCGTGCGGATGATGGGGGAGCTCTACCTCCCCCTTTTTCTTTTGCAAATCCATCTAACTCTACGGTACTCCGCCATTTTTTGCAAATCCCTTGAATTCCATCAAACTTATTTTACTTGATTGTTTTTACTTTTATTGTTGTTTTTAAATTTTGTTACAGTTATCTTAATTTAATTTTACATAATATTTGATATTAATTACTATATAATATATAGTATATAATAAATGAGGTGCAAATAGCTTAATTACCTCTTGGGAGTGGAAGGCCAATCGTTCTAAGAATGGCACATACATGTGAGCTCTCTCTCTCTCTCTCTCTCAATCACACACACACACACACACACACACACACACACACACACACACACACACACACACACACACACACACACACACACACACACACACACACACACACACACACACACACACACACACACAACTAAAAAACCTAATAAAAGGATGGAAACTTGTTGGCGATGGCCAGAGGTTATGAAAAGAATATTGGTGCCTTAGTTTCTTATTATGCCCACCATTGTTCCACTACCTTCGGATGCATTAGTTGAGCATGTATTCTCACAACTATGTGTGTGCGAGCTTTTCCATCTCCATTCCACTTACAAGGCCTGGATTTTTGGTATTGCGGGTGGTAGAGTCCTTGCCAGACAAGACAAAGAAGTCATGGTTCTTGATGCACTCTATGATGCTAAATCCCCAGAGAGGTGAGCGTTCCATGGGTCAACATGTAATGTGGTGTATTTTAGAAAACACAAAAAGTACTTGAGTAGGTTCCTCTCAAGGATTCCATCTATTGACACACACCAATTGTAGGATATTCCCAACAAGGGCACGATTCATTTCAATGTATGCAAAGAAAGGGCATCTCTTTAGTTGCAATTAATCTATTCTTGCATCTTGAAGGAATGTGGCAGTACATAAGATGCTGATTTTGGCAAAAGAATTGAGGATGATATTGTTAGACGGTTGTTGTTGACAAAGAGCCTCGTGCCTAGCAATGACTTGATTGACATGTATGTTTAGTGTGTACTTGAGAAAGCACAAGTGCTTCAAGAGCTTCTTATTTGGAATGCTGTCTCTTGGAATGCATTGATTGTGGATTATATCGGAACATGGCGAAGAAGCTCTAGGCTATTTTGAGGGGATCACAGGCAAGGGCGTCTCTCCAAATGCAATCACCTATGCTTACATCTTGATAGAATGTGGCATTTGGCAAGATGCTGATATTGGCATAAGAACCCAAGATGATATTGTTTGTTATGGAATATTATAAAGAAACATAATTCTTGGCAGTGCCTTGGTTCACTTGTATGCCAAATGTGCTATAGTTTAGAAAGCACAAATTTTTTTTGTAGAGTATCCTCTCTAAGATGTCATCTCCTGACACACATTTTGTCAGGATATGGCCAGGATGCTCTGGGGTGCTTTTGATGGATGCAAAGCGAGGGTGTCTCTCTAGATGGAATCATCTATGCATGGATTTTTAAGGATGTGGCACTACGCAAGATGCGTATTTGTGCAAAATAATTGAGATGATAATGTGAGTCATATGTTGTTGAGAAAGAATGTCATGCTTAACATGCCTTGATTGACGTGTATATTAAGTGCAGTGAACTTTAGAAAGCACAAAAAGTGCTTGAGGAGCTTCTTGTCTGGAATGTCATCTCTTGGAATTCACTAATTGGGGGATATGCCCTAAAGGGATGAGGCCTAGAATCTATGGGCTGTTTTTAACGGATGACAAATGAGGGCTTTCCTCCAAATGCAATCATCTATGCTTGCATCTTGACGACATGTGGTAACTCAAGTAAAGGTGATGTTCTCTCCCCCCCCCCCTGCCCAAATAAAAAGAAACTCTCAAAAGAACAACACATAGGTATGCTTGCTGAAATCATTTGGATCACATTTACTAGATTTATTTCTCCTTTTCAAACAATAGAATCTTGGTGAGAGTCATTTTGAAGTTTCTTCATTAAAAGGGGAAGCTTCAAGTTTTACAAGTTCAACAACTGTTAAGGTGTCCATCAAGCCACCACCCAACTACACACCTCTAGGCATTGACTCGAAGGAGGTGTAGTGGTGATCATGGCTAGTGCCACCTTTGATACATTAACACATTATCCGCCTTGAACAAATCAAGTTGTGAGTGTTGGGGATTAAATTTTGCGTCTTGATGATTTCAACACTTCTAGCACTCTTTCTAGGTATGCATCACAACTAAATGCATCAACACCTTCTGAATCTACTTTATCAAGTTCTTCTTCTATAGGTCAGTCCTTGTACACATCTTCTTTTAACCCTTCACCGCCAATTGGTGAGATAGCTAACCAGGAACAATTAGGGAGCATAAGATTGCAATAGGAAAAACAGCTCAAAACAAAATCGGTTATTTGGGCTAACAGTCTTATCAAGGACTTGATTGATTTGAACCTAGCAGGCCGAAAAAAATTTGATACTTCTTTTACTGGTGTAGTTTTCTAGTTTAAACTTGGTTACTCACATTATCCTCTGTTTTGGGGCAGCTAAAAGAAATCCTTGAGCAAATATAGGTATCAACTTTGATCAGCTATCAACTAAAAGAATAAAGGATGACACTTTGTAGACAAACAAGAGTACAAAAAGAATGGGAAAAGCGATGGGTTCTGGTTGGAGACTTGGGGTGGTGGGTGCAAGTGTAATAGCTCTCTTGTTATGGTAATGGGGGTTCACAAATAATATATGGGGATGGCTCCCAAGATGGGCATGGGTATGAGCATGGGAGTAGGCCCAAGTAAGGGACCCATGATGGAGATGGGTTTTAATTCAAGGAGACCTAGTGTGGGGTTCAAACAATTAGTAGGTATTGGTAGGAACTCCACCCTAGGAAGTTTTTCAAATCAGCAACAATAGTATGGTGGATTCAAATGAATTGGCCCTAGTAGCTTGCTAGTAATGTCAACCATACCCACATGCGTTCTTCCTTTGTCACATTTATTGAAAATATGGCATGAATAATGGCGAGGTGTTATATAAACACTGAACCAGTGATCTTTGCACTAAACATGGGCTTGTCTTAAAATTGGAATAAATACATGTGATATTTATTTAACTCACAATCTTCTTTAAACCTTCCTATATTGTAAGATGAGAAACTGAAAGGGAGAATTGTAGCATACCTTATGCATTCTTTCTTAAGAGAACTATTTTTTTTTTTGTTGAAATATTGTCAAGGATTAATTAGAATCAAAAGATCTAACAAGGTGAGTAGTAAAGAATATACATTTTTTATTTTTATTATGGATATAGGCTAGAAACAATGAGCATAGTCTAAGCATGGATTGTCCACTGGGAAAAATTTGCAGATGGAATATACTGCAAGATGTGTAAACTTATGAATGACAATTTCAAAATGTACGAGCTCCATTAGACATGAGAAGGGTTGTGATTACTTTTTTTTAATTGGTTTGTATACTTCCTTCACCAACATGCATGAATTGCAGTAGTTATTGGTATTCAATACACCATTAGTACTTAATATTGGCCCCATCATGATTCACACACATTGTCAGGAACTGTAAGCTAGTCTTCTCTTGTTAAAATTTTCTTGTGTTTTTTGCAATAAACATTATAGTTAGGGATGATTTTAGTATAGATTGCAATCTCCACCCCGCATCTTCCTTACGGAAGGCAACATGGTTTTGAATGGCTGCCAAGACATTTAGTTTAATTTTTTGCAAACATGGCTTTTCATCCACTATGTGTTCTCATCCTCCTTTGAGTGTCATCAACATTATGGACAATGATAGGCACATATGCAAGGTTTTCATGCATAAATAGTTATACGATATCATTATATATAATATAGATATATATAAGATACAATGTATTTATAGCTGTATACATGATGATATAGTACATCTATAAGTATATATCTACATATATAGTACAGTTATATATATATATAATAATAATATATATATATATATATATTATTTATATATATACATACATATATATATATATATGTGTGTGTGTGTGTGTGTGTGTATTCTTTGTGGTTCATATGTTGCTAGATATTTAATCTCAAAATTAGGACTTTTTGAAACTTATACATGTTTTTTGGTGTGTACCGTCTGAGTAATGTCTGTTTTTTTGTTAACATTTCTGTGCCGTTAGAAAAGGCTTCAAATTAAAAGTAAAAAAGATTGCAAAAATAGTTTTGATTTGCAAAATCTTAAAATCATAAGCTCGCTAAAAAAACACACTCCAAGTCCACCCACTTGGTCATAACCTTTGCATTGAGAATACAAAATTTATTGATCACTCGAGATAGATTCACATCCATGTTAAATAGTTTTCCCTTTCCACTTGGCAAGTGTGAAGTCATCATTGCATCCTCCTTGTTTGGCTACAAGCTAGGCATTGAGGGAACATCTTGTGCCAGATACTCTAAGATGTAAACAAATGCCTCTTGCACAATCCACCCTTTGGCCATACATGTCTTTGGTTGAGACCGTAGCCGCACAAAATCTTTGAGAGTCTTTGAAAAACTCTTTAAAAGAACATCCATCGTGCATGCACTACTTCGCATATAGCAATCTCCTCAACCACATGAACCAAGAGGTGGATTTGACTAAGAAGAACCCATCAAGAAAATGCATCCTCAATGGCACACACAATGTTTGCTGCAAGTGTTCGAGTAGTAGGCCCGTAGCATCTATTTCAATTTCCTTAGAGCTCATAAAACAGACAAGAATACACTTAGCGCTAGTGAGTAGCGTTAAACAGTAACTTTGCATTTTCACTACATTTCTACTCAAATGTATATATTTTTTATCAAAGTTTTAACCTAGTGTTCATTCTCTCTTTCCGTAATAGCCTTTTTCCATAGAAACACCTTACCCTTCTTAGATCTTTATGCATTTACATCATATTTCTCTCTTCATGCTAAATGAAAATAGTAACTTAATTCTACTCTCCTAATTTTTTAATGCATATTCTTTTAACTAATTACCTTTACTAATTTAAATAGCTATCTACATCCCATAATTTGTAAATAAATAATTTATGGGCACTTATCTTACCCATCTTCTCTCAAGGGTAGGGTTAACCTTGTAGGCCTTCCCTTCTCCACCACTATGTGACCCAACTCTTGGATCATTTACTTGTGTTGGTCAATAAATCTTAAATATAATGTATATCCCCAATAAATCAAACTTTATTGGAGCCTACCTCATTTGTTTAAGGTGGATTCTCTTTTGAAAAAGCATGCTACACCTTGGATGCATGCTAAAGGGTCCCCTACAAGGAGACTTGGTTCAAAAGGTGTTTTGGATGCATATTGAACTCCTTAGCTCATGTATATACTTGAGAACCACTCCAAAATCAGCTTAAACACTTTGAGAAGGTCAACTTTTCCTTTTACAGCACCCAATTCTGAGTTACAAGCTGAAAGTTATGGTGAAAACAAGGTGCTGCGGACACTGTTACTGCAGGTCAAAGTTACAATCAAGTAAACCACAAAGGTGAAAATTTTTCTTGACTTCTTTAACATTCTAAAATACCAATGGGGAGTTAAAAACCACTTGCATGTGGAGCGGTCGGCTCAAGATGCTTCCAGAGACACAACAAACAGGATGGGGACACTCTGTAGGAGCCACTGGAAGGACATCATGGTGGGGCCCACATACATTATCAACCCTTATGGAGCCTCCACGAATTAAAAGGCTATTTTTAATGACAAAATAAGTCCCTTATTTTCATAATTGAAGGAATGGTCAAAACGGAACCTAACTATGGTTAATTACCTACCCTAGTCAAGTTTCACCTGACCCAAGGTCTTGTACAGCTATAAAAAGGCCCTTTGGCAAGCACAAAAACACACACACCTACTCCATTACTGCAAATAAGCTTCTCTAAGGTTAGGGAAGCCCTAATCTCTCTCTCCTCTTGTCTCCCTATCCATTTCCTAAGTTCGCTATCATAAGCGGTGCCATAGAGAGAGCATCAATATGCTGTTGCTACCATTCTCTTGCAAACATTTCTCTTACCATACTCATCCCTAAATAAGGATTGTAGCTTCTATATGAGAGCAAGGATATCAAGTTCAATTATCTATCTAATGGTTTGATCAACAAATTGCTGCAGTCGTCAAACTTTTTCTCTAAACGCGTGTAAAATTGGTAAGCATATCTTGACAGCTTCTCATATTTTGTGCTCATTGGGTTGCTTGTTTTGTTGAGAAAGTTTTTTGTGCACCATGGTGTCTATTCTCTTGGATTCTCTCCTTATGTTGTGTGTAAGTAAGTCTTGGGGCTGCATAGATGGAGAAGAGCTCTATATGCATGCCGCCTTATGTGTGTAAGTAGTCTATTCTTTTGGGAAAGGAAAGGAGTTGTCAAGTATTTGTGCATTATAGTGCTTTGAGCTTTGATAAGAGGTTGTGTGCTTGCTTTTCTTAGAAGTATACAAGCACTAATATGGTGAAGGTCAATCTTTGCATGTGAGTTTGTGCAGTGTTCAAAGGGATTGCTTAAGGAGTGTGTGTTGAATGGTTGAAGGGCATTTTGTGTTGAAGCACATAAGTAATGTGTGAGTGTGTGTATGTGTTGTATATGGTTTGTTTTGATTTCCTTCTTTCTCCATAAAAGAGGGTGGTGCCCATAAGAAATATGCGTGTGTAGGGTCTCACGGAGTGGTTGTCTGGTGGGAGCCTTGAGTTGAGCCCCATCTCAAAAATCCGCTCTCATAAAAGTGGTGCCCCACTGAGGACCTTTCCTAATTGCCTTCTATTCTCCTCATGAACAATAGAGTTGCACCATATGCTTTTCATTTTGCACAACGCATCAGAATTAACATTTGTGTAGATCAACGCATTGTTTTTATGTTTGGAGCAGAAAGACTTGGTGAAATCTTGGCATCTCCAAATCCCATCATCGTTCCATTCATTAATTATGATGATTCATTTGATGTCCATGTTTTTATTTTGTTTTGAGGCTGGGACAAGAGGTGCCTAGATAGAGATCCACTCAAAAGGAAACTTTCTTCAAGAGAAAGAAAAAGGAGAACACATTGTCACATGAACCAACCTGGAGCTGCTTCTCCTTTTACACCCATAGCTCATCAATCTGTGCACATCATAATTGCTACAAAATTTAGATTTCAAGCAACCATTAGGAGAATTTTTGGACGCACTCGCCTTAATGAAATTAATGCCTCAATCAACCCTTTTATTTTTCCTATGATAAATTATGAACTAACACTTGATGTATATATTTCCATTTTGATGTGATCACTCATTGTAGTCAAAACTTTGTGGTACACAAGCCTCCTTGTATTGTAAAAATGTCAAGCACTTTTCCTACCTTTCATTCTAAAAATGGTGAGGATGCACAAGAATTTCTGGATAATTTGGAGATGGCACACCTCATCTCTGGGAGAGATCAAGAAGAGGTAAAGCTGGGTGCTTTTCCACTCGCTCTCAAAGGGGAGGCTAAGGCATGGTACGAGGCCTTGCAACCTCAAAACAAAACCAATTGGGAGAGGCTACGTGCAAGTTTTCTTGCCAAATTTGGGCAAGGAGATACTCCAGAGGGTCTTTGGAAGTGTCTACTTCAACATAAACAGGTATTCCTTGAAGACTACCCATCTTATGAGGCCGTTTTCCTTAACCTATGGGAGGCTACCTTACAAAACCAAGGTGGTGCACCAAACTTTCTACAGAAAGATAGGTTCATGTCTGGCTTGTATCCAATTTTCAAGACCAAGGTAGAGTTAAAATTCCCATCAACATTTGAGGAAGCACGTGAGGTGGCCTTGGTCAAATTCAAGAAGTTAAATTTTCAAGCACATAGAACAAGGGACCTAAATGAAGTCATTGAGAGGGATTCTTCACCAAGCATGGGAGCACAAGTTAGGGGCTCTCTTTCCCAAACTTCACAAATAGGGGAAGGATCACAACACAGACCCTCCATTTTCCGTTCTTTTTAGGGGTTACTAAAATTGGGGACACCCACTCAGAGTTAGACACAGGGTAAATGAAACCAGCTTTGAGGAGTCGGTTAACCTCTATCAAAAGTGCCTCTTGTTGTATTTTTCCTAGACGCCTTAGCTTTTGAGCCATAGGTTTAGTACCTGGTTTTAATTCTATGCCATGCTCTATAACATCCACACCTCTAATTTGTGAGTAATCAGTGATAAACAAATTGGGATACCTCTTGAGCATATCGATGTAGGACCGCTTCTCCTCAGGGGTAAGATCTTTTGCAAGCATCCTCTAAAAGTCTTCAAAGTGCTTGTGGTTACCTTTGTCTCATAGTTGATGTCGAGCTGCTTTCCTTCATGCCAATCGTATACTACATGTTGCCCCTTTTTGAGAATCAATTGTCCTCGTCCCCATTTCTGATCTACATTCACAGCAATGATCCAAGGACTCCCTAGGATGATGGGATAGCCCTCCCCCTTGGCCGGCATAACATACATGTCCACACGTGCATCTATATTACATACAGAAACTTTAACATTCTCGATGATCCCTAGGCACTTCACACTTGCATTATTGGCCAGCCTAGCTTGACAATTAGAGGATTTAGTGATTTCAAGCCCTAGTCTATTCATGGCTCTTTCCGTGATCACACACATTTGTGCTCCACCATCAACATACACATTGGATACCTTCCTACCCCTTACATAAGCATCTACAATAGGTTCCACATCTTGTTGTGGCTTTGAAGTCAATGCCTTTATTGTCACCTTTTCTTTATTTCTTGGGAGTCTTGTGCTTACAAGTTTGGACCAGTGCTTTCTCACCTTGGGTGATAGATGTAGGAGTTGAGGCCAAGAAATATTGGGCTTTTGAGTTTGCAGATCTTCTAAGATGTTGTAGGGTTCCATATTCTTTCCTAATGGAAGATCATTGATGCCGATCTCCCTTCGCCTTGATCTCTGCTTCTTGTCTCCTTCCTCCTTCTTTGACTTTTTCTTCCTCTCCTTCCTTGTAGGTTCTGATTCTTCATTCCTTGTGTCTTCATCCTTGTTGTGTGCTCTTGTGCGCTTTTCTGCTGGCATAACATCAAATTGTATAGGGCTCACCTCTATCTCCTCTCCCAGCTTTATGACGTTTACTCCTCTCTCTTCCTCCACTGGTGGGACAGGAGGGATGTTTGCCACTGGAGGTGGTGGTGGTCGACGAAGAATTTGTGGGGCTTGAGCATGCTCTTGCTACACCATGAGCGGAGGGGGTCTAGGAGAGTATATGTCTCTTGGAAGCCTTCGAGGGTGAGGGCAATTATACATACCATGACCAACTTCGTTGCAATTCCAGCATCTCAACTCTTGTACTTGACGTCGTTGATTGCGATTCCCTTCTCTTGGTTGTCGTTGTTGAGGTAGGCCCTGCACTAGATTCAAGGTGAGACTCTCTAGTTGTTGAGTTCTCAACGCTGCAACAAAGAGGGATCATTTTCCTCTTCCTTTCCAAGATGAAATCTTAAACGAAGTAGCCGGCTATGAATGTTACACAGTGTGTGATGGGTATTCAGGGTATTTTCAAATCAGAATAGCAGAAGAAGATCAATTAAAAACCACTTTCATCACACCTTGGGGTTGCTTTGCCTATAGAGTGATGCCATTTGGGCTCACAAATGCTCCTAGTACCTTTATAAGGTTTACAACTCTTGTCTTTCATCCCTTCTTTGGAAAGTCAATTAGGGTTTTTATGGATGACTTTTGTATCTATAGTAGACAAAGAGTTCATTGCCAAAAAGTTGAGGAGGGGCTTAGGAGGCTTCATCAATTTGGGGGACATCTTAATCCTGAGAAGTGTCACATTGCAGAGTCACAAGTGGTGTTGCTAGGTCATGTGGTTTCTTTGCAAGGAATTCAAGTGGATCCATCAAAAGTAAATGCTCTCTTGTCACTACAACCACCAACGACAACCAAGGAGCTCATGACTTTCAACCACAAAGTAAGGTACATGTCTCGTTTCATTCACCTTCTAGTGGAAGCTATTGCACCTTTGCACAAGCTAGCAAACAAACCCACATTTGAATGGAGAGAGGAACACGAATTATGCTTCACTGAAGTAAAGGGTATTCTCAACTCTCTTCCAACAATAATGCCACCAAATCCAAAGGATACATATTACATCACGCCAAGTGTAGGAATGGAGGCCATCGGTGTAGTTCTCATGCAGAAAGACCTAAAAACATGCTACATGAGGCCCTACTTTGCAAGAAAAGTCATGACCGCTGCAGAGAAGGGCTACACCGATATGGAGAAGGTGGTATTCACAATTATGTTTGCGGTAAGAAAGTTCCAATCATATCTCTTACCTGCACCATTTGTCATTCTCACCATGGAAAACAATTTACCATATGTTGTGCAACACATGAGCCTCTCATCTAGGATAGCCAAATGGGTTCTAGAACTTCAAGATTTTGAATACACTTTTCTTGTGGAAGATAGCACAAGGGCAGGTCTTGCAGACATTCTCACATACAAAGTGAGAATGTCACCAAAGGCAGGAGACAAAGCTACACCACAAAATAATGAGGAGGAGATGGACAACGCACACATTTTGTGCTTTGATGGAGCTTACGAATGACAACACGATCAAGCAGCAAGGGGGGGTTCTTATTCTAAGTCCACAAAGGGAAGTTCTTGTTAAGAAAGGTATCACCTTGGAAAATGTTCATTCTAATAATGAGGCTGAGTATGTCACCTTAAAGTTGGGGCTTGAAGAATGCAAAAAACTTGGCATCGAAAGACTTATAATAAGAGGTGATTCCTTACTAGTTATTAGGCAAATCCAAGGGATATGGAAGTGCAAGAACCCTACTCTAGTGGAGTGGCTTAGACAGGTGAAGGCTTTGATAAAGAACTTTGAAGCTACACAGGTACAACATGTTGTGAGAACCCTCAACAAGGAAACAGATTATCTCGCCAATGAGAAACTTCAGATCATGGTGGGAGGTGTGAAGCTCTACGAACCAAAGTACCAAGGCCAAGAGGAATTGAAGGACATCATATTTTTCCTCCAAACTGGTGAGTGCCCTAAACACTTGGATAAAGTGCAAAGGCATATGTTGGTAAAAAAGGCAACTCCTTACCAACTCATAGGAGAAGATTTGTATCATAAAGGGAAAGATTTGGTGCTAAGAAGGGTGCCCTCTGTTCAAGAAATAGAGAGAATCATCTTTTCAGGCCATGATGATGTCTGTGGGGGTCATTTTTCTCATGATATTACCAACAGGAAGATTTTGCAAGCAGGGTTTGTTTGGCCAAGTCTACATCGTGATGTCCAACATTGGTGTAAGTCATGCAAAGGTTGTCAGATTGTTGGAGATCGACGACTCACTTACGAGCCTCGAGTTCCAATAATTTCGTATGGTCCTTTTGAGAAGTGGGGTGTGGATGCAATAGGCCCCTTACCTCGCACATCTACCGGGAAGGTCTTCATCATTGTGGGAGTAGATTACATGACACGATGGGCGGAGGCAGCAAGTACAACACGAATTACATTCGAGGAGGTATCAAAATTTATCTTTGATCACATATGCAGTAGATTCGGCACACCATTAGAGATTTTGTCAGATCTTGGTCCAGGGTTTAGAGCAGAGCTCCTAGATAATCTTTTGGCAAAGTTAAAAGTCAAACATTTGCATTCTACACCTTACTACCCTCAATGCAATGGGTTGGTTGAAAAGGTGAATGGAATGATATGTAAGATCATTTCTAAGCAGGTTGCAGATCGACCAAATGACTGGGATCGTCATTTGACTGCATCTCTATGGGCATACATAACATCTTTCAAGGTATCCACTCAATTCACTCCTTTTCATTTGGTATATGGATAGGAGGCACTCCTTCCTATTGAGGTGGAGCTTGCAAGCCTACGCATTCTCTCACGGGGAGCAAAGAGGCCAAAAGAAGATTTGCAGGAAAGAATTTTAGATCTTCAACTACTTGAGCTTGATAGAGAAGAGTCCATTGACTATTACATTGCCCAAGACACAAGCCAAAGGGACAAAATCAACAAGAAGCTCAAGGGGAAAGGATTGAAGGAAGGTATGTTGGTTCTTCGCTATGATAACCGACTTGATACTCGACTTGACAATTTTTTTTTGCAAATATGGGAGGGACCTTTGATGATAAAAACAAAGTTTGGGAATGGTAGTTACAGATTAGCAGATTTATCAGGAAAACTCCACAAGACCAGAGTCAATGGATGGAGATTAAAGCCCTACTTTCAACGTATCAATCCGTTGATAGGAAGTCATCCACCTACATCGTCTAAGCTCCAAATTGGCATGGCTCCCTTCGGCTTGGCAAATGCTCCACCTATTTTTAAAGCTTTGATGTGCAAAGAAGAACCAGCCTTGGAATCTGAACATACCCAAGGCAACCCTCCCATCTCCAATTTATGGGATTGAGGTAATGAAAAGCATGTCTAATGGAGTAAAAGAGTGCATATCACTCCTCCTTTTTTTGGAAAAATAAGAAAAAAAAAGAAAAAGAAGAAAAAAGAAAAAAAAGAAAAAACTCTGTTGTTTCATCTAGGAGCATGAATGATCCTAGATGAAGGGGGAGGGCTAATATGAGTAGCGTTAAACGGTAACCTTGCATTTGCACTACATTTCTTGTCAAATGTATATATTTTTTATCAAAGTTTTAACCTAGTGTTCATTCTCTCTTTCCGTAATAGCCTTTTTCCATACAAACACCTTACCCTTCTTAGATCTTTATTCATTTACATCATATTTCTCTCTTCATGCTAAATGTAAATAGGAACTTAATTCTACTCCCCTAATTTTTTATTGCATATTATTTTAAATAATTAAATTTAATAATTTAAATAGCTATCTACATCCCATAATTTGTAAATAAATAATTTATAGGCACTTATCTTACCCATCTTCTCTCAAGGGTAGGGTTAACCTTGTAGGCCTTCCCTTCTCCACTATGTGACCCAACTCTTGGATAATTTACTTGTGTTGGTCAATAAATCTTAAATATAATGTATATCCCCAATAAATCAAACTTTATTGGAGCCTACCTCATTTGTTTAAGGTGGATTCTCTTTTGAAAAAGCATGCTACACCTTGGATGCATGCTAAAGGGTCCCCTACAAGGAGACTTGGTTCAAAAGGTGTTTTGGATGCATATTGAACTCCTTAGCTCATGTATATACTTGAAAACCACTCCAAAATCAGCTTAAACACTTTGAGAAGGTCAACTTTGCCTTTTACAGCACCCAATTCTGAGTTACAAGCTGAAAGTTATGGTGAAAACAAGGTGCTGCGGACACTGTTACTGCAGGTCAAAGTTACAATCAAGTAAACCACAAAGGTGAAAATTTTTCTTGACTTCTTTAACATTCTAAAATACCAATGGGGAGTTAAAAACCACTTGCATGTGGAGCGGTCGGCTCAAGATGCTTCCAGAGACACAACAAACAGGATGGGGACACTCTGTAGGAGCCACTGGAAGGACATCATGGTGGGGCCCACATACATTATCAACCCTTATGGAGCCTCCACGAATTAAAAGGCTATTTTTAATGACAAAATAAGTCCCTTATTTGCATAATTGAAGGAATGGTCAAAACGGAACCTAACTATGGTTAATTACCTACCCTAGTCAAGTTTAACCTAACCCAAGGTCTTGTACAGCTATAAAAAGGCCCTTTGGCAAGCACAAAAACACACACACCTACTCCATTACTGCAAATAAGCTTCTCTAAGGTTAGGGAAGCCCTAATCTCTCTCTCCTCTTGTCTCCCTATCCATTTCCTAAGTTCGCTATCATAAGCGGTGCCATAGAGAGAGCATCAATATGCTATTGCTACCATTCTCTTGCAAACATTTCTCTTACCATACTCATCCCTAAATAAGGATTGTAGCTTCTATATGAGAGCAAGGATATCAAGTTCAATTATCTATCTAATGGTTTGATCAACAAAGTGCTGCAGTCGTCAAACGTTTTCTCTAAACGCGTGTAAAATTGGTAAGCATATCTTGACAGCTTCTCATATTTTGTGCTCATTGGGTTGCTTGTTTTGTTGAGAAAGTTTTTTGTGCACCATGGTGTCTATTCTCTTGGATTCTCTCCTTATGTTGTGTGTAAGTAAGTCTTGGGGCTGCATAGATGGAGAAGAGCTCTATATGCATGCCGCCTTATGTGTGTAAGTAGTCTATTCTTTTGGGAAAGGAAAGGAGTTGTTAGGTATTTGTGCATTATAGTGCTTTGAGCTTTGATAAGAGGTTGTGTGCTTGCTTTTCTTAGAAGTATACAAGCACTAATATGGTGAAGGTCAATCTTTGCATGTGAGTTTGTGCAGTGTTCAAAGGGATTGCTTAAGGAGTGTGTGTTGAATGGTTGAAGGGCATTTTGTGTTGAAGCACATAAGGAATGTGTGAGTGTGTGTGTGTGTGTTGTATATGGTTTGTTTTGGTTTCCTTATTTCTCCATAAAAGAGGGTGGTGCCCCTAAGAAATATGCGTGTGTAGGGTCTCTCGGTGTGGTTGTCTGGTGGGAGCCTTGAGTTGAGCCCCATCTCAAAAATCCGCTCTCACTAGTTGAGGTTATTGTGTACATAAACATTTTTAGCTGAGTGGATTCTTGTGCGGTAGCTTACTAGCTCTTGAAGTTTAAAAATTGCATCCCTCACTTCCTTATCCCGGCATTTGCACATACTCATTGGCAAAATGAACTACAATGTAAATGAGAGGAAGGGAAAGTGAGAGAAAAGATCATACACACAAATCATATGTGTCCTAAAAAACAAAAAATAGAGAGAATAGAGAAAGAGACATTACCTAAAGCATCTTGTGTTAATCATGGGACTTCAACCCATACAATTGAACGCTTACACCTTTCTTCACTTGTGTGCAAGCTCCCTTTGACGACCTCATGTATCATGTTGGTGTGTGAATAGACGTAATTGTACCCTTCACTTGGTCCAATTCTTCTTTGGCTAGCATTCATGGTGCTTTAGAAATCACAATCTTCTCATTGGGGACATGTTGTGGAGTAGCAGAGGTGGGGAGATGTTTCAAGACCCTCAAATCCTCCCTCGCCCCCAGTGAGTCCTTCTTGCCAATAATGTGGTCCAAGAGGGTGTTGGCTACATTCTTGAATATGTGCATGGGATCCAAGAGGTGTTTTATTTTTAGTTCTTTCCAGTATGGAAGTCTTAAAAATATAGAATACCTTGACATACCTTTTGGTGGAGTGCTCAAAGCCGGATTTTTGTTATACTAGCGATCTTCCCAAATAATTTCCCAATCTGCCATCCTACACTTCAGAGGCATCTTCCCATTTGTTGGAGCCTTGTATTTGCTATGACCTTGGGGTAAGAAACAATGGGTGTTTGGATAGCTTACCTTTCACAAGGCATTCGGCCTCTCTGTCACCAATGATGGCCCGCAAGTAGGACATGCATTGTGTCCCGATGTGGACAACCTTGCATACATATCATAGAGAATATTCAAGCTAAAGGGAGAGAAATAGAGAGAAGGGAAAGGGAGATACCAAGAATCTCTCCAAGCCTAGGATAGTTTTTCATAGTCCACATAAGGATTCCCCTCACAATGGCTTCTCTCCCGCCCTTTGCAAGTGAGACATCTACAACAAGGATGCCTCTCCATAACTCCTATAGCTCCTTGGTGAGGGGCTCAAGGTAGACATCAATATTTCCCACTTTGTACTTTCGTGGCACAAGCAAGGAAAGAAGTATATTTCCATTCTTGGTTGTCTCCCATGGTGGAATATTGTAGTTGACGTTTACCACAGGCCAAGTGCTCAATGAAGTAGACTTAGTGCCAAAGGGGTGTTAGGGGCTCACAGCCCTAGAAAGTAATTAATACAAGAAACATGCAGTGTATAGATAAACGAAGCAAGAGACTGCATATTTAAAAACATAACTTCATAATAGATGAATGAGAAACACCATAATAAAGAGGAAAGTACTGCATTCACTGTATATTCAGCATCACCATTGAACTACAAAGCAAAAACAGTAGTACGACAACAAGAGAATGCATAAACTGCATGTCGGTTACATCCAAAAACTGCTACACACCATATGACCCTTTAAGACTTTAAAATCTAACTACACATAAAGTTCTTGTGTAAACAAACCCCTAAGGCTTAAAGTTAAGACCGTAGTTACACTTAAAAGTAAGTGACCTAACAGATAGGCACTAACACCTGGCACACACGGTGGGCAATGTTTCTCACACCTGGCATAACCAATGGGCAATGTTTCTCCAAGATTGTGAGAACCCATCCCTTGATCAGAAACATCAACATCAAGATGATTTTTAACTTTAGGCTGCTTTGAGCTTTCCCCTTCTGTTGCAATTTTGTTACCATATTTACCAAATCTTGCATCCACTTCAGCTTCAAATTCCTTCATTGGAACCTCAACATCTTCTCCAGCCAGTTTCTCATCCACAATAGAAAATACTGGATCTTTGAACTACTGTTGTCCATCTTCAATACCTGTTTCTTCATCTGTAACTACAGTTTGAATTGTGACTCCACCTTCAGTTAACTGTCCCTGAACTTCATTCTGAATTTGCTTCAACATTACAATATTATTCTCAATAATTAATTGTTTAAGATGATGAGTTTTATGTTGATCCAACTGTAACTGAAATTCTTTATACTTTTTCTTTAGTTCATCAAATTGTCTAAGCACCAACAAATTTTCCTCTTTGGCTTCTTCCTCTGCAAAAATCTCATATGGTTTGCTAACCACATCATACAATCTGAGTTTGATTTGATCCCACACTCCTTTAATGTACTCCATTATTGCAGTTATTATTTTGTCATCCCAGCCAACTACCCATGTAGCACACCTAGCCACTCATCTTTCCACTAAGCATTTCTTTCTGAAGTCTTTTCTCTGTATACTGCTAACTGCTTATAAGATGCCAACTCTTGTTTCATGAGCTCTTGGCTGTCAGTCAACTCCTTGACCTACTTCTGCAAAATCTCCATATCAGACCGAGTCTTCTTTTCCTTTTGTGCACCCTCTTTGATTTGTTTCAACTCATTGTGCATCCCTCATTTTCCCTGCTCAACAAGGTCAAATTCATTGGTTGTTGCTCAACAAGATCTTTTACTACACCCAATACAATTTGTACCTCATTTAAAGATACATTTGGGAAACTTTCTTTAGACATGCCAATGTTTTTAACTATAGAATTCCCAATTGCAAGTACAGAATCCTCTCCTGCAAATTTTCCCTTCAATTTTTTGAGTTTGATACCTGTTTTTACTGTCACAAGGACTACATTTCCTTCACAGGAATTTTGAACTGTAGACTCAAAGAAATAAATCACCAAATTCTTGATCTAGCTTTACATTTTGTTCATCCAAAGATTCTTTATTTGAATAACCTACAGTCATCAGTGTGTCCATATCCTTTGTCATATGCAGAGGCTTCTTGTCATGTTGCAGTTTTTGTCTCTTCTCCTTTCTTTGAGCAGACTCTGAGTCTTCAATCATTTTTTTGTTGATAGAAAGCTCTTCCCCTGCAATATAATTTTATTATTGACATATTGAAAAATTGATGCCAAGTATGGACTGACCTCGGTTTTTTTGTCCTTTCTTCCCTGTTTGGTATAAATCTCAAATTTAATCCTGTCCAAAGAGAATATTGGCCCATCCAATTTGTCTACCACCTTCAGCTGCCAGCAATACTCCATATTTTTCCTTGCTTATGTATTCTTATTTGACCAATAAAAACCCTCTTTCAATCAACCACCTGACCTCCTGCTGCCTGACCTGATTTTTCATGCATAACAGTTCGTAGTAGTGTCTTTCACCCTAAGATGGCCCAAAGGCTTTTGACATATCCTTCTTTGTGGCTTTAACTAACTTCATTGTCCTCAGCAGTAGGCACATCAAACACTTGGGCAATCAGGGCTTGAGATAGGTAATCATGAGCAAAAATATGGCCATCATTTGCCTGTAAATACTTCAAGTAAACCATGAGCATCTGATTCTGCCTCCAACTCACCTGAGGTAGTCTTGCAAAATCCAATATCCCTATGCTCCTCAACCATGGTACATTATAATCATTGGACACCAAATCATATTTTAAATCTAGAAAAGTATATTCATGTGTTGGTTCTTCCTTTGCAATTGGCATAGCCTAGAGAGGTGTTAACAAATCAGGCTCGTCTTTTGAACTGGAGTTAGGGATGATAGCTCGTTGATACCTTGATTTACAAAAAGGATTGAGCATGGCTAGAGGTTCACCATCCTCCAAACGCGAGTTAGACCCTGCTCCCCCAAAAGTATTGTGATGGATTGACATATTGTGGCAAGGAGAATAACTCAGCGCAGTAGAAAAATGCAGAGGATTGAAACTCGTAGCACACTCGCTGATAGTCACCTCATTAGCCATGCCACATGAATAAGTTGTCACTATCCTAGCATCATTATTAAACATATGCTCCACTCGACCCGATTATTTCTCCAAAAAATGCTTTATCAAAAAACATTAACTAGTTTGGTAATTACCTGCCCTGACTCATCAGCTAAAACAAATGTATTAGGCCCCACAATTTTAGCTATCTAAAATGGACCCACATACCTTATTTTGAATTTGCCAGGTCAATGTCTTAGCTTGCTATTGTAAACCATCACCAAATCTCCTTCAAATTTTTTTTAAAAACTTTATGTTCCTATTGATCCATGCTTGCCTTCTTTGTTGGAATAATCTCTACAATATACATGCTTTGAACTCTATCTTCCTCCCTTCAGTAATGCTTCCTTTTTGCAATTTACTGACTCTTCAGGTGATAGTTTTTGCTAAATTGCAACCTTAAACTTTGCACTAAAAATTCCATAGGAACTACTGCTTCCAACCCATACACCACCTTGAATGGTGTCATGTCCGTTATAACTTTAAATATAGTTCTAAAAGCCCAAAGTGTTGAATCCAACATTTTATCCCAATATGTTCTGTTCTAATTGACCAATTTCTTAATTCTCTTGATCAAAATATTATTTGTACTCTCTGCTTGTCCATTTGCCTGAGGATAATACATAGTTGATTTCTTATGAAATATCATATGTAGTTTAATCAGTTTCCTGATCACTTTGTTAATGAAATGTTCTCTTCGTCGTCACTGATCAAAAACTAGCTGAATAGGGCATCCAAACCTGGTCGTGATATTTGTATACAAAAGTTTTGCCACATTTCTTATTGTGTTATCTTTGAAACCCGTAGCTTCTACCCATTTTGTGTAGTAATTTAGTTGCAACCAATATGTACCTGTTCTATTTAAACCTTGCAGGTGGCTTGATTGGAAGAACAAAATCTAATCCCCACTTTTGAAATGGTTCCAAAGGAAATATAGTTTGCAAGGGCATCCTATCTACATTCAATAGCTTGCCCTCTCCGTGACATAACAAACAGTTCTTACTGAATTCCTGAGCGTCTTTTATAAAAATTGGCCACCAAAGTCCTGCTTGAAATATTTTCCTTGCAGTAACATCTCCTGAAAAATGTCCTCCAGAATTACCTGCATGAGCTTCTACTAGTACTGCTCGTTTCTCAAATTCAGGTACACATCTCCTAATCACGTGGTCAATTCCTCACTTGTACAATACCCCTGTACTTACTGTGTAAGGTTTTCTTCTTAATGCTAATCTTTTTCTTTAATCCTTAGCCATTGCTCAAGGTAACACCCCTTCAGTAAAAAATTGTAGCATGTCTTCATACCAATCCCTTGACTGCTTTGTCACCTAAACTAAAAACAATTCTCCATTAGGTAATTGATCAGGTACTGCCGAGAAATCAACCTCACTTGTTTTCAATCTACTGAGATAATCAGCCAAGACATGAAGTCTCTTAGGAATATGTATACCACATATTCAAATTCTTGAAAGAGCAGTACCCATCTGGTCAACCTTCCTGATAAATGTAGTTTCTTCACCAAATAAATACGATCGTGATGATCTACATGGAAGATTACCCTATTAGCTAAAAGGTGATGTCTAAATTTTTGCAATGCATAGATCATTCCCAAGCATTCCCTCTTTGTAACTGTGTAATTCTTTTTTGCAGGTGTGAGTACCCTACTTGCATAGTAAATTGGTCTAAACCAACCTCTTCTGGTTTCTTGCATCAATGCTGCACCTACTACCACATGAGATGCATCCATTAAAATATGAAATGGTAAATTTCAATCAGGAATATTTAAAATTGGTGCTATAGTCAACATCTTCTTCAGAATCTTGAATGCTTTTCCTTGCTCTTCTCCCCATTCAAATACTGCATCCTTCTTTGTAAGCTTTGTTAGTGGTGTATAGACATGTGCTAAATATCTCAAAGATCGGTTATGGTACTTCACTTGACCCAAAAATCTACTCAATTTCTGAATTTTCCTTGGTTTTGGTGCTTTATTGATTGCTTCCACCTTCCTTGGATCTATTGATACTCCTTCTTCAAAAATTACATGTCCCAAGAGAACTCCTCTCTTAACTGCAAATGCACACTTGAATGGGTTTAGTAACATCTAAAAACACAATCTCAAGTGCTCAAGATGCTCTTGTTTCTTTTCAAAAACACTAAAATCATCCAAAAACACCCTCATAAATGTTGTAAGGAATTCAACAAACACACGTTGTACCGCTTTCTAAAATGTTGGTGAAGCATTCTTTAAGCCAAATGTCATCACATTGCTAGCATAAACTCCCGACTCATGACAAAAACTATTTTCTCTCTGTCTTCAAGTGCCATTAAGATCTGGTTATATCCACTAAAACCATCCATAAAACTATAAAGCTCATGTCTAGCTATTGCATTCAATAGTGTATCACAAAAAGGTAATGGAAATGGATCAGTTATTATGGCATCATTCAATTTTCTGTAATCTACACTCACCCTGACCTTTCCATTCTTCTTGGGAACTACAACAATTAGAGACAACCAAGTAGCCTCATCCAATGGGTAAAAGAAACCCACAGCCAATAGTTTATCAATATCCTCTTTAACCTGGTTGGCATAGTTAAGATTCATCCTGTACCTTTGTTGTACAACTAGAACTGCATCTGCCTTCAAGTTAATTTTGTGTTGACAAAAGCTAGCATCTACTCCCTTCATATCTGTATCTTTGAATTCTAGAAAAAAATCCTTCAGTTTCTCCCTTAACTCCTCATCCAATTCTGTTGACACCCTTACTGTTTGTGGTTCCTCATGAGTGTTCAGGTTCAGTTCCTGCAGTTCGTCCTGAATGACCCTAGCAGTTCTTCCCATCTAATGTTCAAAATCTCTTTTTGTCTTTTTTATTGCTTCAATAGATTCCAATTCTTCTTTGTCTCCAATCTTTAAATTTTCCAACAACTAATTAGACAATTTGGTAGCTGACTGCTTACCCTGAGCAATTAGTGCCTCCTAAGTCAAAGACTTTAACCCATTATCCTAATGCTGAAAAACAAACTTAATTGCTATCTTTTGCACATCTACTTCAAAAATAGGTACCATTGATGAATTGGTTCTCACAAATTCTCTTCTACATCCTCTCCAATTTCTTCTACCATGTTCAGTCCCTCTGCATGTAGTGCCCTGAAACCTGGTGGTATTACCTTTCTGGCATCCATTTTCATTGTGGCTTTCTTCTTTCCTCTTTTGATCACAATGGAGCCTGCTCCCCATAACTGCTTTACCCTTGCTGCTCTTAACCATGGTCTTTGCAACATGATTGGATAAGAATGAACAGATTCTTCCAACCTGACTACTACAAAGTTGGCTAGAAAAATTGCATTCCCCCAAGAGAGATCTGCTAGTTCCTCAAAATTCCCAAAGGTTGACCTCTCCTTTGGTCTGCCACTTTCACCTAAAAAGGGATTGGATCCCACTTCAAGAGATTCAAACATTTGCAGGTTGACTCCGGGAGTATATTAACTCTTGATCCCCCATCCAAGAGTACATTAGGGAAAAACACCTTTCCAATGGAGGCCCCAACTACTGGTACTCTGTAATCAAGATCCAAATGTTGATCTTCACAAGATTCCCACAAATAGTTTCCTCGGTATACATTCCTGTTACCTGATTCTTTCCTGTCACTTCCTTAGTAAGCCTTTTTAAGAGTTGTTGTGAAAATGCAGGTACCAGCCTCAACATTTGCTTTACTGTGATGGTTATTGGAGCTGTCCACAAAGCATCATAAAATTCATCACCACCAACATATTCTTGCAGTATAGCTGGATTATGTTATAAAGTCCTTCTTACCTGATCATCCAATGATCTTATAACAAAATTCCAATCCTTAGGTGGTACACCCCCTCTTTGAGAGTCTTGCATTTCCTTGAGTGCCCTTGTCCTTACTACTTTTTTATCTTTCCAATTCAAGCTATCCGGGTTGTCAACTTCTTCCAGGGTGGATTTTCCAACCTTAGCCTTTGCCCTAGTGACTACCATGGCATCAATATATCCACTGTGTTTGTTAATATCCTCAATTAGAATACAAGTCGTACAATCACAATTATGATGCATAAGTGTTTCCTTAGCAAGGTTGCTCTCCTGTACCTGCTGATCAGTTTTGTGTTTCTCTTTAGGAAAGTGTTCCTATTTCTCAATCCATTCCTCCAACACTACCATATTAGCCTTACCTAGAGGTCTCTGTTGCTATTAAGGTGGAGGTTGTTGATTTTGTTCTTGAGGCTTGTTGTTATTGTTATAGTTGTATCTGAGGATAGAAATGCCTCTATCATTTCTATGTCTACACCACAATTCACAATCAAGACCTTGTCTATGTCCTACTGCTCCACAATAATTGCATTACAACTGCTACATATTTTTTTGACCTCTATTTTGGTATCCCCAATTATTTTGGTTTTGAAACCTTCTTTGAGGTGCACATCCTTGATATCTCCTATTAGCACCCTGAGGAGCTACCACATATGTAGCTGTCTCCCTCATTTTCTGATTAATATACTCAGGTCTTATTCCCCTGAAATCTGGATTATAATAACAGTTTTCATATTCATGAAGAAATATTTGACAAACCTGACAATACAGTTTTCCTCACTTTCCAAACTGATTCATTCCAATTATCTGCAACTTTTTGTGAATGATTTTGTTGACTAAATCGGCAGTTACTGCTTCCTTTTCCTACTTCTTCCATGTTTTTGCTCACCCTTATCTTTCTTCTGATTTTTCTTTTCTTGATTCTTCTTCTTTTTCTTCTTCTTTTCTGGCCAATCTTCCTCCTTAGTACCAGTTTCTTCCTCAGTATCCTGATCCGAATCTTCATGTTATGACTCGGACTCTTTTGACTCCGAGTCTGAATCCTCAGTCTTCTTCTTCTTCTTTTCCTTTACTTCTCCTTACCTCCATATCTTATTTCAGCTCTTGCAGATGCTTCCACCAAATCAGTAAAATCCTAAGCATTTGCTAATGGGGGTCTCCCTGCTCCTGTACTTCTGAACTCCTTTTTGAGTCCCTTACAAAAATAGTCTCCCAATTTCTCCATAAAAGGTTGTTGTGGTGCTTCCAACCTATCATTCAAGTTCCTAAACTTTTGTGCATAATCTTCTACCAGCAAATCTTTTTGCCTCAATTTCCTCAACTTCTTCAAAATATCTTCAGGTGTTTTATCCTCCCTGATCTTTTCACTACATCCGGATGTAGCACCTCATAACCACTTGCAGACCACCTTGTTTGAAACTGGCCAATATGGCTACTATCAACATCTTGGTACTTTTTCCCGCTGAACTTTGCAGCCCCCACTTTGGGATTTAGTACAGCCATTTCAGGTGTCAGAAGTGTTTTGAGTACTCTTATTGAGAGTGGATTGAAAGGTAAATTACCTGTTCCTAATGGTACAAACTGCAATTATCTTCTTGCCCTTAAGATTGACTGAGTTAGCAGTACATTAACCAATTGTCAAAAAAGTGGGTCTACTGTGGAGGAGTTTTCTATTAGCCTTCTTGGTTTGCAGGTGGGGTGTCCTGGAGCCTGTGTTCAGGTTCTTGCAGTTCAATCCCCTCCCCAATATTTTCCTCTCCTACAGCAAGCCCCCTTACAGGTTCTTCTTGGTCATCGCTATTTGACTCTTCTTCCTGTCTTTCCCTTGCAACAAACTCTCTCCTCAATCTAAACCTTGTGCCATATGAGTGTTGTGGCAAATTGGACCCTTTCCCTCACCCACTCATACATTGTTTCTTCTTTTCTTTCTTAAATATTGTACCAACACTATGCTTTCATACAAATTGTAACATGAAGGTAAATTGTATGCCCCAAAAGGTAAAAATGAAACAAATACAATTGGAGAATTCCCTGAGGTGGTCTATGTCCATTTTCATATCAGTAACCTACTCTACTCCTGACTACCACTGCATAAAGTGCATGTCGGTTACTTTGGAAAACTGCTACACACCATATGACCCTTTTAGACTTTAAAAACTAACTAGGCATAAAGTTCTTGTGTAAACAACCTCCTAGGGCTTAAATCTAGGACCTTAGTGAAACTTAAAAGTAAATGCCCTGACAGATCAGGCACTAACAAGGGGTTAACACCATCACTTACTAACCCAAGCCTCAAGTGTTGAGGATCCAACCCAAACTCTGGCCATTGAGTTTTGATGTGCCTCCATGCAAGTGAATCGGCAGGGACACACATCATTCCATCATTGGAGCGGTGGTTGGCGTGCCATGTGAGAAGCTCCACGACAGGCTTGCTTTAAAACATGACATGTTGAATGTGAGGGATTAATGGAAAATGTCTCAATACCTTGCAAGGTAGGTGCACCCCGCTCGTTCCAATCTTGTAGCATGCTTTCTCGCACACAGAACACGAGGTAGAATGTGCGTGCGGTATAGTAAACTGAGGGCTTCCAATCATGATCGAAGCACCGAGTACTATTCACCATCGTAAAGAGGTGTACTGGCACTCATTAGCAATCTGTCCTCCCTTGTCGCTGCCTGTAAAGTGCATGGATGACAATGCTCCTTGCACACGTCGCATTCATGAGCCAATAACTCATCACACATGTCAAACATGTGCTCATCCTCAACCTCAAAGTGCTCCTGAGATGCTAGAGGAGGAGCTGTTGAAGTAGAGCTAATGGGAGGGTCACCATGCACCACGCCTACTTTGTCCAATAGCCCTTGTCTCTGTCATTTGACCATGCGCACCGGCACACCACCATCGAGCACAGACCAATGAGGCACCTCCTCAAGCGAGGGGTGAGTGGTGCTCTCATCTCTCTGAGCATTTTTTAAAGGATGCCGAATCCCTTCATTCTCCATGTGATTCAAGGCAATGTGCCTCAAGCAAGAGATTGACCTGTTGCACTTGATGCAAGGACAAGGGATTTTTCCTTGAGCCACCGATCACATTCAGGGTCGTCCAGAGGGCCATAATCATTCTAGTAATCTTGTACACGTGCAAAAGAGAGATTATTATTTTAAAAATATATATTTAGCCATATGTGTCCTAAAAATAAACAATTAGTTGAAGAAAATAGTGTCAATTACATATTTCAATAAAAAGAGAGAAATGACTAAAAATATAGAGAGAATAAAGTGTGATGAGTGCTACATTTTTTTATAAATAAAGTGCAATCCGTACTTATACTCAATGGCTTAATTTTTAATCGCAAATGGTATAAAAGGAATTAAAAAATCATATAAAAAACATCTAAAAGTGCTACAAATAAACATATGCTAATTATTTAAGTACATGTTGGCATAAAATATTCAATAGAGATTTTTTAAAAAAAAATAAAAAGAATCTTTTTAAAAAAAGGTTATGTACAAAATTATGTCTATGTAATGGTAGAGCGGGGTGGTTTGTACCCCCCCCCTCCCCTACTACCTCGGATATGTTTGTATCCGTTTGAAATGACGTCCCAATAATAGGTGCGGTAATTCACGTGGTAATAGGCGCGATAATATCCGCGGTAATCACTAGTGCCTAACAAAAAAAGAAGGGAAGAGTATGCCACATATTTCAGGCATTCTTTGGCCTCCTCTTCTCCGCCATCACACCTACACCTTGCCCCCCCCCCCCCCCCCCCTCTACCTCCCACACCCTCTGCCTCTCTCGCCCTTGTCCATCTCTCCCCTTCTTCTCCCCCCCCCCCACACACACACACATTCTTGGGTCATTTACGAATGAGTCTTTGAAGGGGGGCTTATCATGATCGACATAGGATGCTCAACCTAACAGTCAACCATCTCTACAACTTAAGGTAATCACATAACCTCCCCCCCCCCTTCCCTATTGTATGCTACACACACACACACACACACACACACACACACACACACACACACACACACACACACACACACACACACACACACACGTGCACACACACACACTTACATGCATAAAGACAGAAACAATAGGAGATTAAAAAGTGTGCATACCTCATTCATTTGACCAATTGGTGCAATAGGGATTATCGTTGATGATTTTTTGATGTTGGTTTCTTAGTGAAGTAGAAAGATCTTCTTGCGTGTGGTTGTAAACTTGTTTTTTTTGTTTGTAAATGGATACTTGAGTAGCTTTGTTTGCAAATGGATGTAAGAGTAGATTTGTTTACAAATGGATTCTGATTAGAATAGAAAAACAAATAGGTTAAAATAAATAAAAGAGGAAAAACCTTGAGAAGTGCAAGAGGGGGAGTAGAGAAATAAATAGAGTTTAAAAAATATGAGAGAGAGAGAGAGAGAGAGAGAGAGAGAGAGAGAGATGGGGGGAGAGGGGGAGAGAGAGATAGAGAAAGAGAAAGAGAGAGAGAGGAAAAGAGAGAGATAAAGAGGGATAGAGAAAAGAGATATAGAGAAGAAAAGAGAGAGAGAGAGAGAGAGAGAGAGAGAGAGAGAGAGAGAGAGATAGAGAACGAGAGGGAGAGAAAGATAGAGAGAGATAGAGATAGAGAGAGAGAGAGAGAGAGAGAGAGAGAGAGAGAGAGAGAGAGAGAGAGAGGGGGGGGGGGGGGGGGGGGGGGGGGGGGAGGGGGGGGGGGGGGAGAGAGAGAGGGGGGGGAGATAGAGAGGGAGAGAGAGAGAGAGAGAGAGAGAGAGAGAGAGAGAGAGAGAGAGAGAGGGATGTGAGCTTACTAGGAGATAAAGAGCAATGGTTGTAGGCAAAGAAACAATTTTTTGGTGTGCGCAATGTGGGTATGATTCTGCTTGTGTATAGTGCTTTGAAAAAGACCTTCTTTACGTGAAAACGATGGAATTCAAAAATGACTTTCTACTCTCTTTGTTACCATATACATGTGGTAGTGATGTGTGTGAACACACTAGGACCGCCGGGGCATTTTTCCCTCTTTAGGAGGTTTTTCCCCTCATGCATTGTATATACGCCCATCACTCTAGGGCTATCAATCTTTCCATTGCACACTAAGTAATACATTGTCTATAGCTTCCTATGTCATCTCCAAGTTGTGTGCGTTTCTCTACAACCCTGATTCCAATAATTGGTATCAAAGTAGCTCTCGTATCCTCCCGGGCTTAGTCGCCAGATTCTCCAGCACATGCCTACTCACTTTCTCCAATTCTAGTGAGATTTGATGAGCGTTCGAGCTCATTTCACCCTCCGTTTCCACTACACGCAGTTCTGCACTGGCAATTTCATCATTTTGTGCAAAATTGTTGTCAGTGCCATTTTCTGCATAACAGGTGCTAGCTCTCACCATCTTCAAAGGTGTGTGAGGTCTTAGGTCTCAGATGGTGAGGGAATTGATGTTGTGTTTGATAAGTGTTTTCCTTAGTGCATGAAGTTTCCATCTTCATTGCACTAGCTAGTATTGAAGAACACAAAGAATTATATTGTAAAATGTCTCTCTTGATGGGAGAAACCATAATACAAAGCCTTTTGGAGGGGGGACCGGCTCTATATAAATCTGATCCTTAACTGTTGTCAATAGCTTAATTTCTCTCTCTTTTGAAGTATTGTTCATGCTATCTATCTAGGTGATATAATTTTTGTTGCTCTCTCCACCCAAGCACTCTTGTTATTCTCATTAGGAATCTATTCTAATGAAATGCTCACTATGTTCATGCTATTTTTCGCTACACACAAGTTACTAGGACATTAAATGTTACATTTGTATCAGAGCACAAGGTTTCACTTTTCTTGCTCAAGAAGGGAGGTCCTCAAGCTAGCTATAAATGGTTGGTGTTATTTATTGCATGTGAGTAAGTAGAATATGGATTTTTTAGCCTTGCAGTGCACCTACCTTCGTGCAGATAACGGGGCATCACTGTCGAGAGCTATGGTCTTAATAGTGGAGTCCTACGGGGCCTCTACAGCTTAACCACTATTGAGATATTAGAATCTTGACAGGAGCCGGTGTTGTTTTGGTGTTGAACAAATTAATGGTATTCAAGCCACGAGTACAGTAGCTTGAGTACTTTTTCTGAAGGGGTAAAGGGGAGTAACAACTAGGGCTTGAAGTTCCAAAGTACACCTAAAAAGTTTCCACCTAAAGGTTGTTAGAATGGCTGACAATAGTAAAGAGAGTGAAATTAATGTTGATAACTTTGATATTTCTAATGAGCAAGCTACTAATGATGCCCCTATGCTTGTTAACTGCCTTGTTTCTAGGCTTCAACAAGCCATGGGCAATCCATCCCTCTAAAGTGAAGTGCAACGGCAGCTTAGTGCTCATGGGATTCTCCAAGCTCCCCACCATGTGACGAGAGAGCACCTAGGAAGCCGCCTTGCGAGACTTCTAAAAGAGGCCTCTCTCTGAATCGGGAAGAAGAAGAGGATCCATACGAAGGGCTCAAAAATTTTCTCTTGATGATGCATCCCCTTCTCAAAGGACACCTCAAGAGCCGCCACGGAAGGAACGAGAAAGAAGTGAGTCTTCGACCACCTCAACGGAGATGGCTCCACGAAGACGGCAGGCTAAACGCTCTCCATCACTTCCAAAACGGAGAAGAACATTGCACACTTCTCCACACCATAATTTAAAGAGGGATGACAAAAATCAAGAGAAGAAAAAGGCGAGAAAGAGGACACCCTCTTCTCCATCTTCTTCATCCTCTTCCTCTTATGAAAGTGATGGTGAAGAAAAAGGAGATCAAGGCAAGAAAAAGGCGAGAAAGAGGTCACCCTCTTCTCCATATTCCTCAAATTCTTCATTCTCTAAAGAAAGCGATTGTGCAACTTTTGAGCCATCAAAAAGAAGAGGCCATAGGAAATCCTATGCCCCGTGGAAGAGGTCATCCAAGCTCAAGAAGTTCAAAGAGGGAGGGAAGAGCATCTCTTTCCTTACCTATGATGGCACCTTTGGTGCTATGGACAAGTCTTGGACTTTATCCAACAATTTGATGTGGCGTTTGGAGATGTATTCCATGTAGCTATGCACTTTCAAAAGTCCGCCAGGCAATGGTGGTCTAGCCTATGTGCCAACAATGAAGCTCCACGAACATGGAAAGATTTAAGAGCTTTGATTATGAAGCAATTTTTGGCCAACGATGCCAAAGACAAAGTACTCACCGAATGGAAAAGCTTGAAGCTCTCTCCCTATGAATCCATTCATAAATATGTAGACAAGTTTTGGGACCTACAACTCAAAGCCACTGTCTTCAAAAAGTTGGATTTTGGAGAGAAAAAGAAACAATTTTGTGCACGCTTAACTGAAGAAATGGCGGTGTATGTCAACTCCCAAAGGCCACGCACCATATTGGTGGTTATACACCATACTATGGTGGCTTCTCAAATCAATTTACAAACAACGGCTAAGAGAAATTCTAAGCCCACGGAAAACAAGGGTTCGAATGAGCCTAAGGGAAAGGACAATGTCCAAAAGTCTCCTAAGGGCAATTCCAACAAAGCTAAGGAGAAGGGAGTTTACAAAGGCAAAAACAAACTCTCTCCTGAAGAGATTGAGCGTGTGAGCAAGGATAATCACTGTTTCAAGTGCGGCGAGCAAGGGCATGTGTACAGCGCTTGTCCCCAAAAGAACACCCGCCATGAACCTCCTAGAGCTACCTTGTTTGAAATCTAAGAGGAGGAAACTCATCACAAAGGATCTCCTCTATGCCATGCTTGGGGAAAGGTAAGAGAACATGATGCTTTTATTCTCTTTGACCCTGGTTCTACTCACAATTTCATATCCACAGAGTTGGCCACCAAGCTAGGCATACAAGCCTACGAGATGGTGAGAGCTGATTTTTTGAGATGGGGCTCAACTCAAGGTTCCCACCAGACAACCACTCCGTGAGACCTTACACGCGCATATTTCTTAGGGGCACCACCCTCTTTTATGGAGAAAGAAGGAAACCAAAACAAACCATATACAACACACACACACACACACACACACACACAATCACACCTTCCTTATGTGCTTCAACACAAAATGCCCTTCAAACATTCAACACACACTCCTTAAGCAATCCCTTTGAACACTGCACAAACTCACATGCAAAGATTGACCTTCACCATATTAGTGCTCATATACTTCTAAGAAAAGCAAGCACAAAACCTCAAAACTCAAAACACCATAATGCACAAATACTTGAAAACTCCTTTCCTTTCCCAAAAGAAGAGACTACTTACACACATAAGGCGGCATGCATAGAGAGCTCTTCTCCATCTATGCAGCCCCAAGACTTACTTACACACAACATAAGGAGATAAGCCAAGAAAATAGACACCATGGTGCACAAAAAACTTTCTCAACAAACAAGCAACCCAATGAGCACAAAATATGAGAAGCTGCCAAGATAGGCTTTACCAATTTTACATGCGTTTAGAGCAAAAGTGTGACGACGACACCCCAATTGCAACAATTTGTTGATCAAACCAAGAGATAGATCATTGAACTTGATATCCTTGCTCTCATATAGAATCTACAATCCTTATTTTGGGATGAGTATGGTAAGAGAAATGTTTGCAAGAGAATGGTAGCAATAGCATATTGATGCTCTCTCTATGGTGCCGCTTATGATAGCGAGCTTAGGAAATGGATAGGGAGACAAGAGGAGAGAGAGATTAGGGATTCCCTAACCTTAGAGGAGCTTATTTGCAGCAATGGAGTAGGTGTGTATATTTTTGTGCTTGCCAAAGGGCCTTTTTATAGCTATACAAGACCTTGGGTTAGGTTAAACTTGACTAGGGTAGGTAATTAACCATAGTTAGGTTCCCTTTTGACCATTCCTTCAATTATGCAAATAAGGGACTTATTTTTTCATTAAAAATAGCCTTTTAGATCGTGGAGGCTCCATAAGGGTTGATAATGTATGTGGGCCCCACCATGATGTCCCTCCAGTGGCTCCTGCAGAGTGTCCCCATCCTGTTTGTTGTGTCTGTGGAAGCATCTTGAGCCGACCCCTCCACATGCAAGTGGTTTTTAACTCCCCATTGGTATTTTAGAATGTTGGAGAAGTCAAGAAAACTTTTCACCTTTGTGGTTTACCTGATTGTAACTTTGACCTACAGTAACAGTGTCTGCAGCACCTTGTTTTCACCATAACTTTCAACCTGTAACTCAGAATTGGGTGCTGTAAAAGGCAAAGTTGAGCTTCTCAAAGTGTTTAAGCTGATTTTGGAGTGTTCCTCAAGTATACCCACGAGCTAAGGCATTCAAGATGCATCCAAAACACCTTTTGAACCAAGTCTCCTTGTAGGGGGCCCTTTAGCATGCATCCAAGGTGTAGCATGTTTTTTTCAAAAGGGAATCCACCTTAAACAAATGAGCTAGGCTCCAATAAAGTTTGATTTATTGGGGATATACATTATATTTGAGAGTTGTTGACCAACACAAGTAAATGATCCAAGACTTGGGTCACATAGTGGTGGGGAAGGGAAGGCCTACAAGGTTAACCCTACCCTTGAGAGAAGATGGGTAAGATAAGTGCCCATAAATTATTTATTTATAAATTATGGGATGTAGATAGGTATTTAAATTATTAAAGGTAATTAGTTAAAAGAATAAGCAGTAAAAAAACTAGGAGAGTAGAATTAATTTTACTATTTACATTCAGCATGAAGAGAGAAATATGATGTAAATGCATAAAGATCTAATAAGGGTAAGGTGTTTGTATGGAAAAAGGCTATTACGGAAAGAGAGAATGAACACTAGGTTAAAACTTTGATAAAAAAATATATACATTTGAGTAGAAATGTAGTGCAAATGCAAGGTTACCATTTAACACTACTCATATTAGCCCTCCCCCTTCATCTAGGGTCATTCATGCTCCTAGATGAAACAAAAGAGTTTTTTTTTTTCTCTTTTTTTCTTTTCTTTCTTTTTTTTTCTTTTTTTCTTTTTTTTCTTTTTTTTTCCTTTTTTTTTCTTATTTCTCTAAAAAAAGGAGGAGTGATATACACTCTTTTACTCCATTAGACCTGCTTTTCATTACCTCAATCCCATAAATCGGAGATGGGAGGGTTGCCTTGGGTATGTTGAGATTCCAAGGATGGTTCTTCTTTGCACATCAAAGCTTTAAAAATAGGTGGAGCATTTGCCAAGCCGAAGGGAGCCATGCCAATTTGGAGCTTAGACGATGTAGGTAGATGACTTCCTATCAACGGATTGATACGTTGAAAGTAGGGCTTTAATCTCCATCCATTGACTCTGGTCTTGTGGAGTTTTCCTGATAAATCTGCTAATCTATAACTACCATTTCCAAACTTTGTTTTTATCATGAAAGGTCCCTCCCATCTTTGCAAAAACTTTTTGTCAAGTCGAGTATCAAGTCGGTTATTATAGCGAAGAACCAACATACCTTCCTTCAATCCTTTCCCCTTGAGCTTCTTGTTGATTTTGTCCCTTTGGCTTGTGGCTTGGGCAATGTAATAGTCGATGGACTCTTCTCTATCAAGTTCAAGTCGTTGAAGATCTAAATTTTTTTCCTGCAAAGCTTCTTTTGGCTTCTTTGCTCCCCGTGAGAGAATGCGTAGGCTTGCAATCTCCACCTCAATAGGAAGGAGTGCCTCCTGTCCATATACCAAATGAAAAGGAGTGAATTGAGTGGATACCTTGAAAGATGTTCTGTATGCCCATAGAGCTGCGGTCAAATGGCGATCCTAGTCGTTTGGTCGATCTGCAACCTGCTTAGAAATGATTTTACATATCATTCTATTCACCTTTTCAACCAACCCATTGCACTGAGGGTAGTAAGGTGTAGAATGCAAATGTTTGACTTTTAACTTTGTCAAAAGATTATCTAGGAGCTCTGCTCTAAACCCTGGACCACGATCTGACAAAATCTCTAATGGTGTGCCGAATCTACTGCATATGTGATCAAAGATAAATTTTGATACCTCCTCGGCTGTAATTCGTGTTGTACTTGCTGCCTCTGCCCATCGTGTCATGTAATCTACTCCCACAATGATGAAGACCTTCCCGGTAGATGTGCGAGTTAAGGGGCCTATTGCATCCACACCCCACTTCTCAAAAGGACCATACAAAATTATTGGAACTCGAGGTTCGTAAGTGAGTCGTCGATTTCCAGCAATCTGACAACCTTTGCATGACTTACACCAATGCTGGACATCACGGTGTAGACTTGGCCAAACAAACCCTGCTTGCAAAATCTTCCTGTTTGTAATATCATGAGAAAAATGACCCCCACAGACATCATCATGGCATGAAAAGAGGATTCTCTCTATTTCTTGAACAGAGGGCACCCTTCTTAGCACCAAATCTTTCCCTTTATGATACAAATCATCTCCTATGAGTTGGTAAGGAGTTGCCTTTTTTACCAGTCTATGCCTTTGCACTTTATCCAAGTGTTTAGGGCACTCACCAGTTTGGAGGAAAAATATGATGTCCTTCAATTCCTCTTGGCCTTGGTACTTTGGTTCGTAGAGCTTCACACCTCCCACCATGATCTGAAGTTTCTCATAGGCGAGATAATCTGCTTCCTTGTTGAGGGTTCTCACAACATGCTGTACCCGTGTAGCTTCAAAGTTCTTTATCAAAGCCTTCACCTGTCTAAGACACTCCACTAGAGTAGGGTTCTTGCACTTCCATATTCCTTGGATTTGCCTAATAACTAGTAAGGAATCACCTCTTATTATAAGTCTTTCGATGCCAAGTTTTCTACATTCTTCAAGCCCCAAATTTAAGGTGACATACTCAGCCTCATTATTAGAATGAACATTTTCCAAGGTGATACCTTTCTTAACAAGAACTTCCCTTTGTGGACTTAGAATAAGAACCCCCCCTGCTACCTGATCGTGTTGTCGTCGGTAAGCTTTGTCCATCTCCTCCTCATTATTTTGTGGTGTAGCTTTGTCTCCTGCCTTTGGTGACTCTTTCCTTTCTCTCACTTTGTATGTGAGAATGTCTGCAAGACCTGTCCTTGTGCTATCTTCCACAAGAAAAGTGTATTCGAACTCTTGAAGTTCTAGAACCCATTTGGCTATCCTAGATGAGAGGCTCATGTGTTGCACAACATATGGTAAATTGTTTTCCATGGTGAGAATGACAAATGGTGTAGGTAAGAGATATGATCGGAACTTTCTTACCGCAAACATAATTGTGAATACCACCTTCTCCATATCGGTGTAGCCCTTCTCTGCAGCGGTCATGACTTTGCTTGCAAAGTATACTGGCCTCATGTAGCATGTTTTTGGGTCTTTTTGCATGAGAACTACACCGATGGCCTCCATTCCTACACTTGGCGTGATGTAATATGTATCCTTTGGATTTGGTGGCATTATTGTTGGAAGAGAGTTGAGAATACCCTTTACTTCAGTAAAGCATAATTCGTGTTCCTCTCTCCATTCAAATGTAGGTTTGTTTGCTAGCTTGTGCAAAGGTGCAATAGCTTCCGCTAGAAGGTGAATGAAATGAGACATGTACCTTACTTTGTGGTTGAAAGTCATGAGCTCCTTGGTTGTCGTTGGTGGTTGTAGTGACAAGAGAGCATTTACTTTTGATGGATCCACTTGAATTCCTTGCAAAGAAACCACATGACCTAGCAATACCACTTGTGACTCTGCAATGTGACACTTCTCAGGGTTAAGCTATCCCCCAAATTGATGAAGCCTCCTAAGCCCCTCCTCAACTTTTTTGCAATGAAGTCTTTGGCTACTATAGATACAGAAGTCATCCATAAAAACCCTAATTGACTTTCCAAAGAAGGGCTGAAAGACAAGAGTTGTAAACCTTATAAAGGTACTAGGAGCATTTGTGAGCCCAAATGGCATCACTCTATAGGCGAAGCAACCCCAAGGTGTGATGAAAGTGGTTTTTAACTGATCTTCTTCTGCTATTCTGATTTGAAAATACCCTGAATACCCATCACACACTGTGTAACATTCATAGCCGGCTAACTTCGTTTAAGATTTCATCTTGGAAAGGAAGAGGAAAATGATCCCTCTTTATTGCAGCATTGAGCGGTTTGTAGTTAACACAGACCCTCCATTTTCCGTTCTTTTTAGGGGTTACTACAATTGGGGACACCCACTCAGAGTTAGAAACAGGGTAAATGAAACCAGCTTTGAGGAGTCGGTTAAGCTCTGTCAAAAGTGCCTCTTGTTGTATTTTTCCTAGGTGCCTTAGCTTTTGAGCCACAGGTTTAGTATCTGGTTTTAATTCTATGCCATGCTCTATAACATCCACACCTCTAATTTGTGAGTAATCAGTGATAAACAAATTGGGATACCTCTTGAGCATATCGATGTAGGACCGCTTCTCCTCAGGGGTAAGATCTTTTGCTAGCATCCTCTCAATGTCTTCAAAGTGCTTGTGGTCACCTTTGTCATCCTTTGTTTGCTCCTTTGTTGGGTCAACCTCTATTGATGGAGTTTTTGATGTGTTGAAGATGATTCCCATTACCTCCAAAGATGATTCTTCTTCGCTATTGGATGTAGTGGTTGAACTTTCCTCGTCACTTGAGCCAAAACTCTCTTCACTTTCTTCATCTGCCGTGGTCTCATAGTTGATGTCGAGCTGCTTTCCTTCATGCCAATCGTATACTACATGTTGCCCCTTTTTGAGAATCAATTGTCCTCGTCCCCATTTTTGATCTGCATTCATAGCAATGAGCCAAGGCCTCCCTAGGATGATGGGATAGCCCTCCCCCTTGGCTGGCATAACATACATGTCCACACATGCATCTATATTACATACATAAAATTTTACATTCTGGATGATCCCTAGGCACTTCACACTTGCATTGTTGGCCAGCCTAGCTTGACAATTAGAGGATTTAGTGATTTCAAGCCCTAGTCTATTCATGGCTCTTTCCGTGACCACACACATTTGTGCTCCACCATCAACATACACATTGGATACCTTCCTACCCCTTACATAAGCATCTACAATAGGTTCCACATCTTGTTGTGGCTTTGAAGTCAATGCCTTTACTGTCACCTTTTCTTTCTTTCTTGGGAGTCTTGTGCTTACAAGTTTGGACCAGTGCTTTCTCACCTTGGGTGATAGATGTAGGAGTTGAGGCCAAGAAATATTGGGCTTTTGAGTTTGCAAATCTTCTAAGATGTTGTAGGGTTCCATATTCTTTCCTAATGGAAAATCGTTGATGCCGATCTCCCTTCGCCTTGACCTCTGCTTCTTGCCTCCTTCCTCCTTCTTTGACTTTTTCTTCCTCTCCTTCCTTGCAGGTTCTTACTCTTCATTCCTTGTGTCTTCATCCTTGTTGTGTGCTCTTGTCCACTTTTCTGCTGGCATAACATCAAAATGTATAGGGCTCACCTCTATCTCCTCTTCCAGCTTTATGACATTTACTCCCCTCTCTTCCTCCACTGGTGGGACAGGAGGGATGTTTGCCACTGGAGGTGGTGGTGGTCGACGAAGAATTTGCGGGGCTTGAGCATGCTCTTGCTGCACCATGAGCGGAGGGGGTCTAGGAGGGTATATGTCCCCTGGAAGCCTTCGAGGGTGAGGGCAATTATACATGCCATGACCAACTTCGTTGCAATTCCAGCATCTCAACTCTTGTGCTTGACGTCGTTGATTGCGATTCCCTTCTCTTGGTTGTCGTTGTTGGGGTATGCCCTGCACTAGATTCAAGGTGAGACTCTCTAGTTGTTGAGTTAATCTTTGCAAGATCTCTTGTTGTGATCCTTCCCCTATTTGTGAAGTTTGGGCAAGAGAGCCCCTAACTTGTGCTCCCATGCTTGGTGAAGAATACCTCTCAATGACTTCATTTAGGTCCCTTGTTCTATGTGCTTGAAAATTTAACTTCTTGAATTTGACCATGGCCATCTCATGTGCTTCCTCAAATGTTGATGGGAATTTTAACTCTACCTTGGTCTTCAAAATTGGATACAAGCCAACCATGAACCTATCTTTCTTTAGAAAGTTTGGTGCACCACCTTGGTTTTGTAAGGTAGCCTCCCATCTATCCCATAGGTTAAGGAAAACGGCCTCATAAGATGGGTAGTCTTCAAGGAATACCTGTGTATGTTGAAGTAGACAATTCCAAAGACCCTCTGAAGTATCTCCTTGCCCAAATTTGGCAAGAAAAATTGCATGTAGACTCTCCCAATTGGTTTTGTTTTGAGGTTGCAAAGCCTCGTACCATGCCTTAGCCTCCCCTTTGAGAACGAGTGGAAAAGCACGCAGCTTTACCTCTTCTTGATCTCTCCCAGAGATGAGGTGTGCCATCTCCAAATTATCCAGAAATTCTTGTGCATCCTCACTATTTTTAGAATGAAAGGTAGGAAAAGTGCTTGACATTTTTACAATACAAGGAGGCTTGTGTACCACAAAGTTTTGACTACGATGAGTGATCACATCAAAATGAAAATATATACATCAAGTGTTAGTTCATAATTTATCATAGGCAAAATAAAAGGGTTGATTGAGGCATTAATTTCATTAAGGCGAGTGGGTCCAAAAATTCTCCTAATGGTTGCTTGAAATCTAAATTTTGTAGCAATTATGATGTGCACAGATTGACGAGCAATGGGTGTAAAAGGAGAAGCAGTTCCCGGTTGGTTCATGTGACAATGTGTTCTCCTTTTTCTTTCTCTTGAAGAAAGTTCCTTTGAGTGGATCGCTATCTAAGCGCCTCTTGTCCCTGCCTCAAAACAAAATAAAAACATGGACATCAAATGAATCATCATAATTAATGAATGGAAGAATGATGGGATTTGGAGATGCCAAGATTTCACCAAGTCTTTCTACTCCAAACATAAAAACAATGCGTTGTTGGTAAAAAAAATTGCGATCTACACAAATGTTAATTCTGATGCGTTGTGAAAAATGAAAAGCATATGGTGCAACTCTATTGTTCATGAGGAGAATAGAAGGCAATTAGGAAAGTTCCTCAGTGGGGGCACCACTTTTATGAGAGCGGATTTTTTGAGATGGGGCTCAACTCAAGGTTCCCACCAGACAACCACTCCGTGAGACCCTACACGCGCATATTTCTTAGGGGCACCACCTCTTTTATGGAGAAAGAAGGAAACCAAAACAAACCATATACAACACACACACACACACACACACACACACACACACACACAATCACACCTTCCTTATGTGCTTCAACACAAAATGCCCTTCAACCATTCAACACACACTCCTTAAGCAATCCCTTTGAACACTGCACAAACTCACATGCAAAGATTGACCTTCACCATATTAGTGCTCATATACTTCTAAGAAAAGCAAGGAAAAAACCTCAAAACTCAAAACACCATAATGCACAAATACTTGACAACTCCTTTCCTTTCCCAAAAGAAGAGACTACTTACACACATAAGGCGGCATGCATAGAGAGCTCTTCTCCATCTATGCAGCCCCAAGACTTACTTACACACAACATAAGAAGAGAAGCCAAGAAAATAGACACCATGGGGCACAAAAAACTTTCTCAACAAACAAGAAACCCAATGAGCACAAAATATGAGAAGCTGCCAAGATAAGCTTTACCAATTTTACATGCGTTTAGAGCAAAAGTGTGACGACGACACCCCAATTGCAACAATGTGTTGATCAAACCACGAGATAGATCATTGAACTTGATATCCTTGCTCTCATATAGAATCTACAATCCTTATTTAGGGATGAGTATGATAAGAGAAATGTTTGCAAGAGAATGGTAGCAATAGCATATTGATGCTCTCTCTATGGTGCCGCTTATGATAGCGAGCTTAGGAAATGGATAGGGAGACAAGAGGAGAGAGAGATTAGGGATTCCCTAACCTTAGAGGAGCTTATTTGCAGCAATGGAGTAGGTGTGTGTATTTTTGTGCTTGCCAAAGGGCCTTTTTATAGCTATACAAGACCTTGGGTTAGGTTAAACTTGACTAGGGTAGGTAATTAACCATAGTTAGGTTCCCTTTTGACCATTCCTTCAATTATGAAAATAAGGGACTTATTTTTTCATTAAAAATAGCCTTTTAGGTCGTGGAGGCTCCATAAGGGTTGATAATGTATGTGGGCCCCACCATGATGTCCCTCCAGTGGCTCCTGCAGAGTGTCCCCATCCTGTTTGTTGTGTCTGTGGAAGCATCTTGAGCCGACCCCTCCACATGCAAGTGGTTTTTAACTCCCCATTGGTATTTTAGAATGTTGGAGAAGTCAAGAAAACTTTTCACCTTTGTGGTTTACTTGATTGTAACTTTGACCTGCAGTAACAGTGTCTGCAGCACCTTGTTTTCACCATAACTTTCAGCCTGTAACTCAGAATTGGGTGCTGTAAAAGGCAAAGTTGACCTTCTCAAAGTGTTTAAGCTGATTTTGGAGTGTTCTTCAAGTATAACAACGAGCTAAGGTGTTCAAGATGCATCCAAAACACCTTTTGAACCAAGTCTGCTTGTAGGGGGCCCTTTAGCATGCATCCAAGGTGTAGCATGCTTTTTTCAAAAGGGAATCCACCTTAAAAAAATGAGGTAGGCTCCAATAAAGTTTGATTTATTGGGGATATACATTATATTTAAGATTTGTTGACCAACACAAGTAAATGATCCAAGACTTGGGTCACATAGTGGTGGGGAAGGGAAGGCCTACAAGGTTAACCCTACCCTTGAAAGAAGATGGGTAAGATAAGTGCCCATAAATTATTTATTTATAAATTATGGGATGTAGATAGGTATTTAACTTAGTAAAGGTAATTAGTTAAAAGAATATGCAATAAAAAAATTAGGAGAGTAGAATTAAGTTTACTATTTACAGTCAGCATGAAGAGAGAAATATGATGTAAATGCATAAAGATCTAATAAGGGTAAGGTGTTTGTATGGAAAAAGGCTATTACGAAAAGAGAGAATGAACACTAGGTTAAAAATTTGATAAAAAATATATACATTTGAGTAGAAATGTAGTGCAAATGCAAGGTTACCATTTAACGCTACTCAATGGGAGATGTCCTATCCATAGATGGTGCTTTCAAGGGGCAAGTAGCTTTAGTCACTCCCTTAATTGGGAAATTGAGGCTCCATGTCCAAAGCTACGTGGACAAAGAGGGCTTCTTATCTCTCCTTTAAAGCATGAGGATGTAATCCTAGGTGCACGAAGGTTTGATTGCATGGCTGCCAATGTTAAATTCCTTGAAAGGAGAATCTCCTTTAGGTTCAGGGAAAATGATATGTACATAGATGCTAAGGAAATGGGTAATACCATATTCATTCTATATACGCAATCTTTCAATAAGTCAATAAAGAGCTCTATTTCCGTGTACATGAATTTTGTTAAAAGCTCTCAAAATGAACCTAATGTTTTAGCAAAAGAAAATTTACACAATCAAAAGGAATTAGAGTTATCCAATTTTCTCAAGGGGTTTCAAGGTGTCTTTATTGACAACATCCCTTGTGAACTACCTCCTAGAAAGAAAAGTGAATTTTCCTTGCAAGAGATTCAGTATTTAGGTCACATTATCTCTCAAGATGGCATCCAAATGGATCCATCAAAGTTAGAGGTAATAAAAGGATGGCCTAAACCAAAGAATCTTCATGAACTATGAAGCTTTATAGGTATGTGTGCATACTATAGACGCTTCATAGAAAAGTTCTCACAAATTGCGGGACCATTACATGACCTAACAAAGAAAGGATTTGGTATACATGGTCTGCTAAGGAGAACAATTCTTTTGAAAAGATTATCTCTCAACCCGTGCTTACACTACCAGATATCTCAAAACCATTTGAGGTCCAATGTGATGCTTGTGGTGATTGCCTTGGAGCTGTTTTGCTTCAAGAAGGGCACGCCATAGGCTATGAAAGTCGAAGGCTCGACCCTGTTGAGCAAGCTCTAGGCATATACAAAAAGGAACTCCTTGTAGTTCTACATGCCTTAGACTCATGGAAGCACTATTTATTGGGGACTCCTTTCATTCTGCGAACGGATCACCAAAGTCTTAAGTACTTCATGATGCAGACCAAGCTCTCCGGCAAACAAATGAGGTGGGCAAATTTCCTTTTGTAATTTCATTTTTATATTTCTCACATTGCTGGCAAGCATAATCAAGTAGCAGGTGCACTCTCAAGACGGCCGAGAGTGAATGCGGTTTCCATAGCAACTCACAATGATCTATCTTCAATGATAGATGAGTATGCTATTGATCCCGATTTTAGAGATGTGATTTCAGCCCTTGCATTAGGGAAGAAACAAGAACCATTTACTTTACAAGATGGTTATCTTCTCTATGGAAATAGAATATGCGTTACTAACTCACTACGTGAGAAAGTAATGTATGAATCTCATGCTCCTCCTTTTGCGGGGCATAGAGGTATTCAGTCTACCTTAAAGGGAATTGAAACATATTTCTATTGGCCCACCGTGAAAGTGAACATATATACAAGAGTATGTTTCTAAATGTGTGGTATGCCAAAAGACAAAATTTGATAGAGGGAAGCAACTTGGATTGCTTCAACCCTTGCCAATCCCTAATTCACCATGGGAGAGCATATCCATGGATTTTATCTTTGGATTGCCTAAGTCTATCCCATGGGAATACGGGAATATGGATGATAGTGGACAGGTTTAGTAAACAGGCTCATTTTAAACTTGTTTAAATGACTATCAAAGCCCATCAAATGGCAACCCTCTTCATATCACAGATCTTCAAGTACCATGGCTTGCCAATGTCCATAGTGTTGGATAGAAATCCTAGAATGACCAATAACTTCTGGAAGGGTCTCTTTGAGGATTTAGGGACAAGGCTAAATTTCTCTTCGGCCTATCACCTGCGAACGGATGGCCAAAGTGAAATAGCTAACCTAACAATCCTTGATCTACTAAAAGCCTATGTAGCGGAAGTAGATCAAAGGTCCCAATGGGAGAAGTACTTACCCTTAGTGGAGTATGCTTACAATAGCACTATACATACTTCCACGGGAAAAGCACCTTTTGAGGTAATTGAGGGAAGATAAAAAACTCCCCGCTACTTAAGGTAGACGGGAGGATCTTCACTGCGGATGAGTATAGTTCAAACCTACAAGAATCTTTCCAAAAGATTAAGGATGCTTTCTCTATCTCACAACAAAGGCAAAGGGCTATTGCTGACAAGCATAGAAGAGCCCAAGCCTTTAAGGAAAATGATTGGGTCTTACTCAAATTTCTCGAGGCTTGATTAAGGCACATGGTGGGCAAGAATCCTACGGGACACCAAAAGTACTATCCTAAGTTAGCAAAAAGGTACTATGGTCCCTTCCAGATTCTTAGGCCAATCAATGAGATGGCCTATCAACTCAAGTTACCCAGCTATTGCCTCATACACAATGCTTTCCATGTGAGCCTATTAAAGCCTTACAAAGGAGATCCACCTCAAGGAACAACTATTGAAGACCCGCCGGAGATTGAGGACCAAGAAGAGGTGCTGCAGCCCAAGTCCACTCTCCAACATGAAGACAAGCTACTAAGAGGCGGTAAGACTATCGGACGATATCTTATTAAGTTTAAGAATTATCCTTTTGAAGATGCTAGATGGATGCAAGGCATACAATTAGCTCACAATGCTTCCCTAGAGTAAGCAAATGTACAAATGTTAAAAATGAACAAAGTTTTTGTCTTATAAGACTCTCTTTTTCTTTATTGTGCGCAAAAATGAAGTAGTATGCATGCTTAGATCCAGTTTGAGGAGAAGACATCTCCCAAACACCAAGTAGAGCTTGTCACTCTACTATGGAAGAATGATAGGACTAATGTGCAGACATGCTTGCGCGACAGCTTAGGCTCTCAAGCACCAAATGGACTCGTCATCCATTCTGGAACGATGTCGTAGGGTAACATAGTGATCCTCTATCCGCTAGGAGAAGGACTAATGAATATGCTTTATCTTCTCTATCCCATAGTTCAGGATGACTATGATTTCAAGAGAGACGTAATGTCATATAGCTAATATCAAATTCTCCTAAATGATTTTCTCATGTCAAACTCATCATTTAATATGGGGAAGTGCTAGGGGAGAAAAAGCTAGAATATTGGTTAAGCTGAAAGACCGTCCACAGTAGGGATCCAAAGGGAGGGCCATCTGCAAAAGAGCAAGGTGCAACAATGGGCTTAAAAGACCCTAAGGTTTAGTCCATCAAGACTTCCAAAATGCTAAGGTTCCAAAATTCAAAGGTTGTGTCCAAGGTCAAAAGCCTAGGAATTGGATGCTTTCTCATGCATCCCTACATAGGAGGGGGCGAGCCCTAGAAGTAGGATATGAGAGAGAAACTCTCTCTCTCTCTCTCTCTCTCTCTCTCTCACACACACACACACACACACACACACACACACACACACAAGTTCCCTTTACACAAAGGGAATGAGGGACACATGTCAGCTCCCTAGCCCAGATGTCCACAACGTGTACTCAAATTCTATTGGATGTCCTTGGAGGTGGACCAATGAGAATTAGTCTAGAGTAAATCTAGTTTAATTAATTTAAAAACACTTAATATAAGAACCAATAAGAATTAAGCTCTCTAGAAGACTATTGGACAGTCTCCCAAGGGGTCCAATGAGCACTCAACAACCCAATGGCTTGCCTGATTCCTATTGGCTAGGAGACAAAGGCATCTAATGAGAGTTTAGTTGCATTAACTAATTACCTAAAGCTCTCAGAAAAGGGGAAAGGGGGACACATGTCAGAAGCTATCACTTATGCTGCTTAAATTTCATTGTCTAAGCCCAACATGGGCCAATAGGGTGTGAGCATGAGCAAATAGCAAGAGAGGTTGACCAAGAGAGAGAGGGGGCTGAATTTTACAAGGCATTATCACTTGCACACTCACACAATCTCATGTGTGGAGAAAGAAGACTCTCTCTCTCCTTCTCAAGCTTTAATGGAAAGCTTACCACCTACTCCAAGCTTGTGAGAAGGGAGGCCTACACCAACAACTCTTGGATTTGTGATGCAAATCCAACCAAGAGCCAAGCTTCAATGCATGCTCATATCCTCTACCATGCTAATTACTAAGCTAAGATATACCAATATGAGTGATTAAGTGAGGAGATGTACATCTTTCTCGTAAGAATACTCCTTCTTCCTCAGAAAAGGGGAAATGGGGACACATGTTAGAAGCTATCACTTATGCTGCTTAAATTTCATTGTCTAAGCCCAACATGGGCCAATAGGGTGTGAGCATGAGCAAATAGCAAGAGAGGTCGACCAAGAGAGAGGGGGGGCTGAATTTTACAAGGCATTATCACTTGCACACTCACACAATCTCATGTGTGGAGAAACAAGACTCTCTCTCTCCTTCTCAAGCTTTAATGGAAAGCTTACCACCTACTCCAAGCTTGTGAGAAGGGAGGCCTACACCAACAACTCTTGGCTTTGTGATGCAAATCCAACCAAGAGCCAAGCTTCAATGCATGATCATCTCCTCTACCGTGCTAATTACTAAGCTAAGATATACCAATATGAGTGATTAAGTGAAGAGATGTACATCTTTCTCGTAAGAATACTCCTTCTTCCTCTCAATCTACTCTCATACCCCGCTAGCTCTCACCATCTTTGTTGGTGTGTGAGGGAATTGATGTTGTGTTTGATAAGTGTTTTTCTTACTGCATGAAGTTTCCATCTTCATTGCACTAGCTAGTATTGAAGGAACACAAAGAATTGTATTGTAAAATGTCTCTTTTGACGAGAGAAACCATAATACAAAGCCTTTTGGAGGGGGGACCGGCTCCATATAAATCCGGTCCTCAACTATTGTCAATATCTTAATTTCTCTCTCTTTGAAGTATTGTTCATGCTATCTAACTAGGTGTTATACTTTTTTTCGCTTTCTCCACCCAAGAACTCTTGTTATTCTCATTAAGAATCTATTCTAATGAAATTGTCACTATGTTCATACTATTTTCCGCTACACACAAGTTACTAGGCCATTAAATGTTACATTTCATGTTTCAGATTTTCCACTAGGAAATGGGCAATTAAACTATGACTTGAAGGAGGATCTAACAAGTATGAAAGCAGATGTTACTTTTCGATAGCTTATAGAGATGGTGCCTAAGCTAAAGCGACTGTGGAAGAGGATGGTTAGCCCAATGGAGAAAAAACCAGAGAGAGGTTCAGTGAAGGTGTTGGTGATGAATGAGCTACCAGAAATTTTCCCAATAGTAGATGTGTGGCACAAAAGAAAAAATATGGGACAAGGTTATATTGATGGTGGAGCCCAAACATGTGTCATAACACACTCATGCAATGAGAAGATGTGTCTTACACTGACTAGGGTGTTAGGCTTTTAAATCAGATTGGAAAACCATCAGAAAGTAAAATTTTTGGGTGTTGTAAAGAGCTTAAAAGTGGAGGCATATGATGCAAAGCCGGTCGTTCATTTTCATGGATGCCAGCGGGGTTGGGAGCATATCCTATTATACTCGGCAGGCCATGGTTATGTGTAGTGGGAGCCATTCAAGATTAAAGACATAGTACGATTAGCCTCTATGGAAAGACAGATCCAAGAAGCTATATAACATGGACGCAAGGAAACTATTGGAGGAAATTTATGAAGATGAGGATGAGTCTATTGATGAAGACTATTTCACAGTGTCTGATGAGGACAATGATAGTACTACCAGCACAGTGATGAGGATGTTGATGTTGCATTTCTTTTGATGGAAATCCATGAGTCTGGTCTAGTTGCATTTGCAAATGAGATTGAAGGTGAAAGTGAAGGGCCTTAAGTGATTGAAGGGCTGATGCAAACCAAGGTTGAATTGTCAAAGAAGCAGGAATTGATGACACAAATGATTAGTGGGGACCTCTCAGTTGGGGAGAAGGAGAAATATTTGCCCATGCTGGCTAGTTTTCTTGATCTGTTCATTACTTCATATGAAGAGATTAGAGGGTTCAAAGGAGAAGAGATGCATATAGAGCTGAAGGAAGGTGTTAAACTAGTGTGGCAAAGGCTAAGAAGGATGTGATGAGAGTAGATGGAAGCCTTAAGAGAAGAGGTGCACAAGCTATCGAAGGTAGGGTTCATGGTTCCAGTGGAGAGCACAGAATGGGTAGGTCTAGTAGTGGTTAGCCCAAAGAACGATGGAAGTTGAGGATTTGTGTAGATTTTAAACCCTTAAATGAAGCCACTAAGAAGAACCCATATCCTCTTCCATTCATCGATCAAATATTGGACTCAATGGTATTTTATGAGAGGTACAATGTGTGTGATGGTTTTTTAGGCTATTTTCAATTGAAGATTTCTCTTAAAGATTGAACAAAAAAAACTTTCATTACGCCATGGGGTTGTTATAGCTACACGGTATTGCCATTTGGGTTGTCGAATGGACCATCCTTCTATCAAGAGAGAGAAAATTGGGTATTGTCACCATTCATTGGTAGTTGTGTTAAAGATTTTATGGACGACTTTTGTGTCGGCAGCAGTAGGGCTGAACACCATGAGAAGTTGCAGATGGTGTTGGCTTGATATGATGAATGTGGAGGACAATTAAATCCTAATTAATGTCATCTAGCATAGCCAAGGGTGAAGTTATTGGGCCATATGGTGTCAAAAAATGGCATTGAGGCTGATCCAAAAAGGTTAAGTCTATTATTCTTCTTCCATCACCTAAGAGTACAAAGAAATTGGTAGCCTTTATACACAAAGTGAAGTACATGGTGTGATTTATTCCATTGTCTTCACAACTCCTTTATCCATTACAACAAGTGGCAAAGCATGATCCATTGCAATGGGATGACAAGTGTGAAGAAGTGTTTGAAGAGGTGAAAGAGGTGTTAGGGGGGCTGTCAGCCATGCAGGCTCCTGATTGGGAGCAAGTGTTTTATGTAAATCCATCAGTAGGGGATGATTCCATTGGATCCATGCTATTGCAAAAAGGGAAGGGTAGACATTATATGAGGCCAGTGTATTGTGCAAACCGAGTGAAGTTGATAACAGAAAGAAAATTGTTGGAAGTAGAGCTAGTGATGGCCAGTGTAATATTTTCTTCTCGACGATTTCATCATTACTTGTTACCACAACCTTTTATTTTCTTAACAAGTTACACCTTTTGCCACAATTAATTAATGTCACTAACATGTCACTGATGTGGTCAAGATATGGATAAGTGAGCTGCAAGAGTTCACGTTCTCCTTTTTAGTGGAAGATAGTACAAGAGCTACCCTAGCTGATTTGTTGACTTACAAGGAAAATCCCCTTTTTGTTAAGGAAGAGATGGTGATAAGGGTACTTGAAGAAGTTCTATAGATCAACAATGCACATGTGTTGTTCTTTGATGGCTCATACAAAAAGAGCCATGATGCGGCTTCAGGGGGTATAGAACTTTACGATCCAGAGGGGACGCTAGTATGCAAGAGAGGGTTCAAATTGGATGCTCATAGTAACAATGAGACAGAATATGCTACTTTGGAAGCTGGATTACACATTTGTTTGAAGCACGGGATTAGAAGGTTGAACATAAAAGGTGATGCCTTGTTAGTTGTGAAGCAAGTGTTGGGTGTGTGGAAGAGCAAGAACACCTCATTGAAGGAAATGTGTTTTAGAATTAAAGGCCTGTTAAAAAATTTCAAAGCATGGAGCATCAGACACATTGAACGTGCTCTAAATGGAGAGACACATGAAGCAGCTCAAAGCATGATTGGGAAGCTATTTTTCTTAAGGACTAATTTACCTCTTTATCATGGCCGGGAAAGTTTGGCTCAAGAAGAGGATTTTTTTCTAACAGGCCGAACCATTTTGAAGGACATTTGGGTGAAATCATGTTAACCTGTCATGCTTTTTCATGTCCCGGACAATGCTAACTAGCACAATTTTGACATATGCTAACTAGTACAATAACTTGAGCTACATCTCCAAGATCTATGACATATGATATATCAATAGAAAGCACTTGAAACAAGGAATCCAAATGTACAACCTCCGACAAATTTTGATATTATTTGTAAAAAATTTACCGGACGCCCAACTTTTTGAAGATGTGCTAACTTGAAACTGCTAACTAGCACAAAAAGTGCGACAGGTTAACATGCTTTCACCCATTTAGAAGTCTAAGAAGTATGGTTTTGTGTGTAGAGCATCCAAGTACAAATTGATTAGTGATGTCTTGTACATGAATGGGGCTGATCTAGTGTTGAGATGTGTACCTTGGAGGCAAGAGATTTATAAAGTGTTGGAAGAGAATTATGAAGGTGCATGTGGTAGACATTTTGCTCTAAAGATCACCTTGCATAAGATCTTGCAAGAGGGGTACGTATGGCCTAGTTTGAACAAGGATGTTCACCATTGGTGTAGGTCTTGAGATAGATGTCAAGCATTTGGGAAGACAGTGTTGAAGCCAGAGCTATGAAAAACCATTATGGCGTTTGATGTGTTTGAAAAGTGGGGGATTGATACAACAGGCCTGTTACCTATCACAAGCAGGGGCAAAAGCTATATTTTGATTGCAATGGACTATCTCTCTAGATGGGCAGAGGCTATAGCAATAAAAAAAATCAGTGCAAAGGATGTGGAAAAATTTGTGTACGATGAAATATGTTGCATGTCTGGGGTGCCATTGGAGCTACTTTCCGATAAGGGGCCAATATTTAGAGCTAAACTATTAGACTTTTTATGAGCAAAGATGAAGATTAGGCACCATTATACCACTCCTTATTATCCACAATGTAATGGCTTAAATGAAAGCTTCAATGGTGAGTTGGTACAAATTCTTTCAAAAGTGACAGAGAACCAAGGAAATAATTGGGATTTGGAATTGCCTAGTGCATTATGGGCTTACCATACTCTAGTGAAGACAATTACAGGGTTTACTCCATTTCATTTGGTATATAGAAAGAAAGCACTTTTGCATGTGGAAGTAGAGTTGCCTGCGGTAAAGATGTTAGAGAAGTTGTTTGCAAAGTCCAATGATGCATTCAACGAGAGGCTCTTACAATTACAAGAGGTTCAATTGGATAGGATGAGCGCATTGGAACATTATGGATAGATGCAAGATAAGTCTTTAGCAAAGATAAATGAAAAGGTCAAAAGTAAGGGTATCAAGAAACATGACTTGGTTTTGCGCTTCAATAGTAAGCTGGACAAGACATTTCAAAATAAGTTTTAAGTTAAGTGGGAAGGCCCTTTCAAGGTAGTTGACTGTTTTCCGAATGGTACATATCAGCTGGCTAACCTTGATGGGATTCTACATAATTCAAGGGTACATGAATTGCATCTTAAATTGTATCATGCTAGATTAATGGTGGTGGAGCAAGATGAGTTGTCTGCTACAGAACAAATACTGTTTGTGAGGGATGAGGAGATCTGTGATGCGCGCGAGTCTCATATCTCTTTTTGCTACTCATGATCATGAATGATCTAGAAGACTAGGGGATAGGAAAATTATGTTAGGATTTTTTTTTTTATGAAGTGATTTTGCATATGTACATACACATGCGTGGTGCATCAAATAAAGAATTTCCCATTGTCCAGAGCCAGGTGGTTACGTGGTCCACATGTGTACAGGTAGGACATCGTGTACATAGTACATCGATTTTCATTATCACCAGTATCAATGTGCTTTTATTTAAATAATGAGGAGTTGGTAGAGTGTAAAACTTCTTGAGGAATCTTCAGCAGGCCCACACCATGAGGTAATCAGGTGTGTCAGATGGAATCCAGTGGTGTCAGGAGGTCGAATGGGATCAAGACTTGCCCCGTGGGTAAGTGAGGACACAACGTGGGTGTTTTCTTGTGATGAATTATGCAGAAAGGTCATCATGAGGACTATATTTGGGGGCCATTTCATGTGAGTGCGGGTCCAAAGCTTAGGAAAAAAGATGCAGTATTGAGAAAAGTTGATTGCCATGTGTGCGGATGGACACACTACGTGGCCATTCTTTGGCCTGTTCAGGGTTCCTTTGAGGTCAATCAAAAGGCCAAAGGTGCCCAAGGGATGAGGTTAAGTGTGGAAAATAAAAATCCCAAGAAGAAAACCAGAAAAACGTGGAGAGAAGGGGATGAAGAGCCACTACTCAGTTTTTGCTTTTTTCAGAGCTTGTTTTGGCCATAAACTGCTCATCCGAGCTAGGATTTGAGCACTTTGATACAGTAGAATGGGGTTTTTGGCCGTTCCAAATGCAATGGCATTGTCCATTTTGCCAAATTACTCACTATTTTCCTATTGTTTTGGCTGTGTAATTGTCTCCTATGAGTGAAGCCTCTACTCAAATTTGTGATTGTATCTGGCACATTTCATGCATATTGTGTGAGCTATTTGCCCCATTGGTGTTGGCCCAAGCTCTATTGTATCTAAGAATCAAATATCTTTCTCCTTTGAGCTCCTTTGTGTGTATGTGTGTGTGTGTGTTGAGTGGGCAAATGGATAGTCTCTCTCCTCTCACTCCATCGGTGTGTTCCGTGTCTCGGTCAAGTGGGTTGTGTAAGCTGAGTGGTTCCCCACAGTGTGTGTGTGTGTATTATCCCAAGAGTGTGTGTCAGTTGATTATAGAGGCGTTGTGTGTGTTTCCATCTCACTCACAACATCATAAAGTACTTGAGACTTTGATGGTCGGTTCGTAAAATGAATGGAGTCCCCAATAAATAGTGCTTCCATGTGTCTAGGGCATGTAGAACAGATAAAAGCTATTTCACATACATGCCTAAGACCCGCTCATTCGTATTGAGCCTCTGGCTCTCATATGCTATGGCATGCCCTTCTTGAAGCAAGACTACTCCACGGCAATCACCACAAGCATCACATTGCACCTCAAATGGCTTTAAGAGATCCGAGAGCATGAGGACTGGTTGAGAGGTAAGCTTTTCTTTGAGATTCTCAAAAGAATTTTTCTCCTTAGCAGTCTATGAATACTTATCGTTCTTCTTTGTTAAGTCATATAATGGTCTTGCTATTTGAGAAAATTTTCCTATGAAGCGTCTATAGTATGCACACATACTAAAGCTTCTTAGCTCATGTAGATTCCTTGGATTAGGCCATGCTTTTATAAACTCTAACTTTGATGGATCCATACAGATACCATCTTGAGAGATAATATGACCTAAGTATTGAACCTCTTGAATGACTTCTCTTCTGGTTGAGAAAAAGATTGTTCTCCCTCAATGCTTGAAAAATCACTTGGAGATGTTGCTTGTGTTTCTCCAAGGACTTGGAGTAGATTATGATATTATCAAAGAACACTCCAGTGATTTTGTGATAGGGTCTAAATATTTTCTCGATTAGACGATTGAACATGGCTGGTGCATCGATCAAGCCAAAAGTCACGACTAGATATTCATAAAGACCAAATGTTGTACAAAATACGGTCTTTAGGATATCTTCATCCACTATCCTTATTTGATGATAGCCACTTTTAAGGTCAATCCTATTGAAGTAGATAGAGCCTTGTAGCTCATGAAATAGATTTTGTATCTGAGGCATGGGAAATTTGTTTTTTATAGGTGATATGGTTTAGTGTTCAATAGTCCACACAAATACGATATGTACCATATTTCTTTTTCACTAAAAGGACTCGAGAACAAAAGAGAGAGGATCTAGGCCTTATCATCCCTTTTTCTACCAATTCTTGTACTTGCCTCATGATCTCCTCTTGTTCATCTTGGGAAACTTGATAAGAAGGCTTGTTAGGTGGTGAGCTTACTGGTAGGAGCACAATTGATAGTCATCAACCCGTGGTTTTGAAGGTAAGTCCATAGGGATATCATTGATGAGCACATCTTGGAATCATTTTAGAAAATTAGATAGGTACAACTCTTCTTGATTTCTACCATTTACATTAGATAAAACTTAGGATCTTTTAGCGACTTTTTGACAAAAATCATGTATGCAGAAATGGATCTCTTCATTGATTTATCAAAAGCAGGAGTATTTACAAGTGGTATAGTATGACCAGACTCACTAGCATCTATATACATGTTCTTTTCCTAGTAGGTGAAGTAGATTCCCCTTTCTAGGAACTTCGTGTTGGCAGCCATGCGGTTGAACCACGGTGCCCCTAGGATAGCATCCTCATGTTGGAGAGAATAGATGAGGAAGTCTTCTTTGTCGACATAGCTTTGGACATCAAGCCTCAACTTACCAATCAAAGGAGTAATGGAGGCTTGATGTCCCTTGAAAGCGGTGTTGGAAGTTACATCATCTCCCATCTCAAAAGCTTGAATGCCCAACTTGGTGGCTAACTCCATTGATATGAAGTTGTGAGTAGAGCCATGGTCAAACAAGATGATGGAATCATGCTCCCTTACCTTCCTCCAAGCATAAGAGAGAGGTGATCCTTTGCAATGAGCATCCTCTTTTGGAGCTTCAATGGTGGAAGCTCTAGTAGTCTCATTGCAAGCAATTTTTTGGGGAGAACGATAGCTATGTCTTTGCTCCCCACACTTTAAACATTTATGGTCCTTGCAAAAAGCTTCAAGATCTTTGAGAGAGAGTTTATTTCTACCTTTGTAAACTCCCTTCTTCTTGGACCGATTGTTGTTTTTGTTGGAATTGCCTTGGGAAGAATTTTGGGCATTGGTTTTCCCCTTTGCAACATTTTTATCTTTGTTCATGGCCTTGACATTCCATCTAGCCCCTTGTTGGAAATTGATGCATGAAGCAACCATAGTGTGGTGGATTAGTTTGGTAATAGAAGTAGGCCATTGAGAGTTGACGTACTCAGCCATCTCTTTAGTAATTCCACAGAGAATTGTTGCTTCTTCTCGGTGAAGTCTATCTTTTGGAAGACAATATCCTTGAGATGTAAAACCCAAAACTTGTCTACGTATTTGTGGATAGACTCATGAGAGAGAAGCTTCAAACTCCGGCATTTAGTGAGCACTTTGTCCTTTGCATCGCTTTGCAAGGAATTGATTCATGATGGAAACTAGAGTTTTCCATGTCTTTGGGGCTTTGCCGCTGCCACAAAGGCTAGCCCACCATTGACGAGCCAATTTTTGGAAGCGCATAGCTACATGATGTAGCTTGGAGGACTCTGTGAAGCCCTCTTCACCAAAGGCCGCATCAAATTGTTGTTGGATGAAGGCCAATACTTTGTCAGTAGCACCAAAAGTGCCATCATAGGTGAAAAAAGAGATACTCTTTCCTCCCTCCTTGAACTTCTTGAGCTTTTGGAACCTTCTCCCATGCAAGGTATGATTTGCGATGTCCTCCCCTCTTGTATTCTCTACGAGAATAGCCATACTTTCGTCGGAAGAGGAGGAAGGTGAAGAAGAAGGAGAAGAGGGTGACCTGTTTCTTTCCCTTTGCTTCCTTTGTTTACTCTCTTCTCTTTTGAGTGACAAGGAGAAGGAATGTGTGTTGAACGTTTCCTCTTGGGAGGAGTTGGAGACCATCTAGAGTGCCATATTTATGGAGCCTCATCTTTAGAGGATCTTAAAGATTTATTACTTTCTTGATCTTTGGATTCCTCCTCTCGTATGGGAGAGAGTCTTCTTTTGGGGGTCTCCTTAAGAGGCCTCCTAATCTCTCTCATCTCTTGGAGAGGAAGGAAAATTCCATAAGCGTGAAGTTGTTGAATAACCTTGGCTTGCAAGGCAGGGTTGTCCAGAGCTTGCTGCAACCTAGTAACAAGATAATTGACAAACATGGGGACTGTAAGGTCTCTACTTTCGAATTTCACACAAGTTCTATTACGCATTTGAATTTTTTTAAACCACTCACTCATTATTTAAGATATTCCAGTTCAAATTATGAATTGTAGGTTGAGAAAACCTAGAATTTAAAATTTACGCTACAAAATTCTGACATGTTTAGCTATATGAATCAATAACTAACTTATTGCAAGACTTATTTTACTGATTGTAGAATTTTCTTTTACTACTGTAAAGTTAATATAAGACTGTAAAGTTTAACTCAAAAATGTAAAGTAAATTATCATTAAGAAAATAAACAAAATAATTATAAAGACAAAAGAATACACAGGGATGACAAATGAAGGCACATGGACTCACCTGGACTCACATAGGAGGGGACAAGTGGGACACACTGTCACATGAAAAGGAGACGCTAGTCTTGACTAATCTTAATGAGGGGGGGCTGTGTGGCCTTATCTTTTGATGATAATGACAAAGTGGTAAAGCTGATGGATACCACAAGGGTACCAAAAACGCAGGTATGATTTTTGGGAAAAAAAAAATAAAAAAAAATAAAAATATTATTATTTTTTTTTGGAAAAAAAAGTTGGACGTTTTCTTTTCTGCTATAAATAGAGCATCCATGCTCACACTTTAGACATAGAGATTGCCTCTATAGTGCTCACAAAGTGCTGCCACTTCTCTTAGAGAGAAGGTGTGCACAAACCACTAAGAGAGCAAAAAATCTAGTGGACTAATAAGGTGCGTATTAAGCATTCAATTAACTTTAGGAATGATGTATGTGTGCTATCTCCTACTCTAATCTCTCTAATAGATTAGTAAGATTCAATTAGCTATGTGTGTGTGTGTGTGTGCTATCTCTTACTCTAATCTCTCTAATAGATTAGTAAGATTCAATTAGCTATGTGTGTGTGTGCGCTATCTCTTACTCTAATCTCTTTAATAGATTCGTAAGATTCAATTAGTTTTATAAAAGGGTGTGTGTGTGTGTGTGTGCTATCTCTTACTCTAATCTCTCTAATAGATTAGTAAGATTCAATTAGCTTTAAGAAAGATATGTGTATGCGTGCATGCTATCTCTTACTCTAATTTCTCTAATAGATTAGTAAGATTCAATTAGTTTTAAGAAGGATATGTGTGTGTGTGTGCTATCTCTTACTCTAATCTCTCTAATAGATTAGTAAAATTCAATTAGCTATGTGTGTGTGCCTGCTATCTCTTACTCTAATTTCTCTAATAGATTAGTAAGATTCAATTAGCTTTAGAAAAAGATGTGTGTGTGTTCTCTTTTACTATAATCTTTCTAATGGATTAGTAAGATTCAATTAACTTTAGAAAATATGTGTGTGTATGTTTCTCTTACTCTAATCTCTCTAAGTATACCTACTCTCTCTAGTTAGTACATCTTCACTATTAACTTATGCATAGTTAATTGAGAGTTAATACATAAGAGAACTCATCATATTCTTATTATACATGATGAAATTATCATTCAACAATTTTATTGTCAATTAGATTAAGTAGAATTTTGAATAATACTAAAAATTGATTTAGTTGAAGTATAGAAATGGAAGTTAGAATTGGATTAGAAATGTCATGCATAAAAGTAATGCAGTCCTAAACTTTCACTCGTAGTTTACACACTTAATTTTTGATTAATTAAGATTAACAAATATTTGATGTATAGAAATTAGATGTAGAACAACAACACTAATGTGAATCCGAGTTGGCGAGGGTTGAAATTACAGACTGTCTTTGGAAACAAGGAGACTACTAGGGAAATTGACCAATTTAAAGTTCTAAGTGTAGTACAAAAACATGGCTCCAAAGCGTGCTCGAACCCAAGGCGCTAATGATCATGAAGCTGGTACAAGTAACGGTGGAACTTCTGCGGAACATGTTATGGCTCCACCAATCGAACCAATCGGAGCTATGATACAGGTTAGTATCAAAGTTCAAGTTATGCATCATTGCATATGCGAGACCATCGGAATATATTATTTACCTTATGAAAAGAAAACACGGACCGAAACCAAGGGGCTTAATCCCAAGAAATTCGGCAAATGTTTGACAAGTAGGAAAGAATGTCTGGTTAAACTGGTTGCTATAGGAAAGAATGTTTGTCCAAAACCTTCGGTATGGTTTCTCTCGAGTCTCTCTACTTATTAGCGCTGGTATTATGTGGGAGTTGCCGAGGTGTGAGGTGATGCCCAGGATGGAACCGCTGATGCTGTGGTGTGAGTACACCCAGATTAGCCTAGTTGGATACTGCAGTTTTGTTTTGCCGTGGCGTGAGGATGACGCCCAGATTGGCACCGTTGTTGCTATGGCGGTAGTACGTCCAGATTAGCACAACGAGTACTTGTCAAGCGGTATGGGATGCTCATGAGGACAAGGGTTTTTATAAATAATGTATATACCGATCGGACATAATAGCGCCAGTAGAGATTCTTGTGTAATGGAATTGGCCTATTTAACTTGAGTGTAGCCGGTTCCCCTTCCACTAGGCATTTGTATTATGATTTCTCCCATTAAGAGAGACTTGTTACAATACAGTCTTTGTGTTCCTTGTGACCTAGGTGATGCAATGAAGATGGAAAGCTTCATGCATCACAAACATAACATAAACTTGAAGAAAGATTAAGCTATCCCAAGCCTCAGTCCCAAGACCTCAAACACCTTCGAAGGTGGAGAGAGCTAGCAGGGAATGAGGGTAGCGAAGAGGAAGAAGAAACATTTCGTAGGAGAAAGAATTAGTTCCTCACTTATCATAACTCTTGTTGCTAGCATACATAATAGCATAGTAATGAAGAAGAAGGAGATGGCAAGCTTAAGCATTGAAGCACGGCTCTTGGTTGGATTTGCACTCTATAGCCAAGAGTGTTGGTGTAGGCTCTCAACCTCTACTTGCTTGGAGAGGGAGCTCTTGCACTTTGCATAGCACATAATGAGAGTGTTTGTGAGTGTGTGTGGGTGAGTACACCCCCTAAGCAACCCCCTAGATTGCTTGGGTCGACCCCCCCTTGTAGCTCATGCTTGAAGCTCATTGGACCCCTCCAGGCCTAGCCAATCATAAGCAAGAGGCTTTACAAGCAATAGGGGTAGCCTTGAGACAAGTGTCCCCCTTTCCCCTTTGAGAGAGAGGGCTAGATAAATGATAAATCAATTAATTAAATCTCCTAAATTACTATTGGACCCCTTGGGTGGCCAACCAATTGGCTTCAAGCATCTCATGAAGGTAACATAGGTAGGGGCCTGACATGTGTCCCTGCTGCCTCTTCAAGCTTGGGCCTTCCTTGTGTGTGTGAGTGTGTGTTCTCTCTCTATCCCCTAGGAAAAGGGCTCGCCCCCCCCCCCCCCCTCTTGTAGGGATACTTTTGACTTTTGGTACTCAAGCACCTTAGTCATCAAACATGACAATGCACTTGAACTAGGGGTGTTCCCACAAGCATCTCAGGCAAGCATGTCAAAGCACCTCGAGCACCTTAATCAAGTAGCAAGTCAAGCACCTTAGTTTCCACTCCTCTTAGCCTTTGAAAATCGGCTCTTAAGTATCTACACCCACGGCTCGAAGTGGTTAATCATAGAGAGTAGAGGAGTAGGTCTAACATAACAGAGTTGCCAAGGGCTAGCTCCTTTCGGACTTCTTATGGCTTAATAATGGTAAAGCCGTAGGCAAGTTTAAAAAGACTCCATTATTAAGTCCAAAGCTCCCGAGGTGTGCACCATCCCCCACATAGTGGGCTCAACAAAACCGACAATAGATCCCAGTTCCACTTACCCTATTATAATTAACAACATCAACCATTTATAGGCTACTTAAGGACCTCTCTTCTTAAACAAGAAAAGAGAAACCAAATGCTCTGATACCAATGTAATGAAATTGGCCTATTTAACTTGAGAGTAGCGGAAATTAATGAGAGTATTTTTGAGAAATAACTTTGTGAGCATAACGGATGAACATAATTGAAGATAGCAACATAGTCATAGCAATTAGTTAACTTGGCATGAACAATACTTTTGCAAAAGAGAGAGTTTAGAGAACATGACAATAGTTGAGGACCGGATTTATGTGGAGCTGGTCCCCCCTCCAATAGGCATTTGTATTATGATTTCTCCCATTAAGAGAGACTTGTTACAATACAATCTTTGTGTTCCTTGTGACCTAGGTGATGCAATGAAGATGGAAAGCTTCATGCATCACAAACATAACATAAACTTGAAGAAAGCTTTAGCTATCCCAAGCCTCAGTCCCAAGACCTCAAACCCCTTCGAAGGTGGAGAGAGCTAGCAGGGAATGAGGGTAGGGAGGAGGAAGAAGAAACATTTCGTAGGAGAAAGAATTAGTTCCTCACTTATCATAACTCTTGTTGCTAGCATACATAATAGCATAGTAATGAAGAAGAAGGAGATGGAAAGCTTAAGCATTGAAGCATGGCTCTTGGTTGGATTTGAACTCCATAGCCAAGAGTGTTGGTGTAGGCTCTCAACCTCTACTTGCTTGGAGAGGGAGCTCTTGCACTTTGCATAGCACACAATGAGAGTGTTTGTGAGTGTGTGTGGGTGAGTATACCCCCTAAGCAACCCCCTAGCTTGCTTGGGTCGACCCCCACTTGTAGCTCATGCTTGAAGCTCATTGGACCCCTCGAGGCCTAGCCAATCATAAGCAGGAGGCATTACAAGCAATAGGGGTAGCCTTGAGACAAGTGTCCCCCTTTACCCTTTGAGAGAGAGGGCTAGATAAATGCTAAATCAATTAATTAAATCTCCTAAATTACTATTGACCCCTTGGGTGGCCAACCAATAGGCTTCACGCATCTCATGAAGGTAACATAGGTAGGGGCCTGACATGTGTCCCTGCTGCCTCTTCAAGCTTGGGCCTTCCTTGTGTGTGTGAGTGTGTGTTCTCTCTCTATCCCCTAGGAAAAGGGCTCGCCCCCCCCCTCTTGTAGGGATACTTTTGACTTTTGGTACTCAAGCACCTTAGTCATCAAACATGACAATGCACTTGAACTAGGGGTGTTCCCACAAGCATCTCAGGCAAGCATGTCAAAGCACCTCGAGCACCTTAATCAAGTAGCAAGTCAAGCACCTCAAGCATGTAGCAAGTCAAGCACCTCAAGCACCTTAATCAAGCACCTCGAGCTTGGGCCAGGTTCCCGCCTCAAGCTCAGCCCTAGCTTACCCACGGTTAAAGCACTTTTACACACATTATTGGAGGTCTTCAATGAAGCTAACCCTAAGGTCTTATGCTCCATTGGTTAGCCTTGCTCTTTGATAGACCATCTCTCATTTGGGCCCCTTTACCATTGGCCCCGTGTTGACATAGATCTATAAGCACATATCTATATCTTAACACTTGTTCCCGTTTATTCTCCCACATTAAGTGATTAATTTAATATGAGAAAATCATTTGGGTTGGTTAGATATTAGATTTTATGACACGTGAGTGAACCTAATCCAAGGGTTGTTGGTTTAAAATTGGACGACTTCTTGTTTGACTATTGTTTGTAATACTGTTTGAAGGGTTGTTTTAACGAACTAGTATCATAAATAAAGTAAAGGAACATGTATGTTTAAACAGTGTGGTAGTAATTAGATAACAAAAGAAGGGTGATTGTGGTGTGGAAAGTGGGAGAATGATACCCCGACAGTATCATTCTATGGACAGGTGGACCCGATGAGTCGGGTAACTTTCCAACTCTAGAAATTGTTTTTTTTAAAGTCATAAATCTTAAAAGATCGAGACAAACCTTGGCGGCTGTGCTTCTGAAACATGGGGAAAAAAGCGCACATGTTGGTCACTCTAAGATTTATACTTTTAGGTATAATTGATTATAGATAGTTTTTAGATAGGGTTATGGTGGTCACGCTTCGCCATAGCGAGATAGGACCAATCCTTCACTAAAGGTTCATGCCCATGGCTACGTAGTAGCTAAGGCAATGTCTGTTGGTTTTTCCTTATCAGGATTGGAGACCTATCAAAGGTACTCCGCTCCTCTTGACAAGGGGCAGGGACCTCACGTTGGTATCAGAGCCTAGGTTAAAGCTTGGTGAGATTTTTAGATTGATGTTTGGATATTGAAGGATGCGAATGTTCGAAATAATAGAAGAACCTAGAAAAATTGTTTTGAGTTTTTATATGGTATTGAAGACTGAACTTTCCTGGTACAAGAAAATGTTCATTCAGCCTACCAGAAATTCCAGGTGTTCACCATCATGTTTTAAAATGCATGCCAATCACCGAATTATCAGTTTCGAAAAAGGGTGATGATGATTTTGGATAGGGTGTTTGCACCACCTATCCCAAGGGTGCATAGAGGATGGGGTATCAACTGGAGTCCATCTGAAGGAATCTATACCATCGATGCTGACAAGATATGGTGCATGGATACCAATCTCAAGAAACTTCGATGGGCAGAGGAGTTAAAAGTCATCGAAGTTTATCTTTTCCTTGGTACTAAGAATCCTGATGCTACCATTACCTTGGGAGGAGAAAAGATATCTCAGACTCAATGGGTCTATAACCAAGTTACAAAAGTTATCCATGGTGGTAGGATTCGACCCATATGTGTATCTCGTAGCTTTCAAGGGTCAAAGGAAACTTATTATTTTGATCCTTTAGCCTATCCTTTTGTAGTCACTAAACTCAAAATATAGAGACATTACAATCCTTGTACCTAAAGACTACCAACCTTGGTAGAAAATAATGTGTATAAAAATAAAGTTTGGATTAATATTATCTTTTGTTTGTATTATTGTCTGATCAAGTCTTGCCTTAAAGTGGATTAAATTTAGAGTATCCAATAAAGTTTCACTTAATCTATATGGTACAGAGTGCAGTGTACACATCTCTTCAAGAGAAAAAGCTACTTCTCAAGCAAGCTAAACTTCCCTCTTTCAAAGGGGAAGGAGTCCTAGTTGAGCGCGATGCAGAAGTGTGGCTCGAAGAGATGGAGGATTATTTTGCTGCTCCTGGTACTACTCCCGATAACCAAGCAATGTTGGCTATGTTTCGTCTCATGGGGGATGCCAAGCTTTGGTGGAAACAACACTGCAAAGATAATCAAGTAGCTCAAAACACTCAAACTTGGGAAGACATTAAGTATGCTGTCAAAGGACGTTATCTTCCACCTGCACACGAATCCCTTAAGATGAATGAATTCTTCAACTTACGTCAGTTTCATCTTACAGTGGAAGAATACTACTCCAAATTTGTAACTCTTAGGCGCTATGCTCTGCCGATGACCGCAGATCAACAAGTAGCCCGTTTCTGCCAAGGGCTAAATGCTCCTTTAAATACACGTCTAGAAGCCATAAGGCCTGTAAATTTTCAAGATGCTCTTTTAAGAGCTAAACCCTTAGCTAAAGAGATGTCAAACTCTCAAAGGGTACGAAATGAAAATACAAGGAATGTTGGAAGAAGAGGACGGCCTATGATGTGGAACCAAAGGCAAGTTCACCCAGTTCACCAAACTCATCCAATAGTTGCAGCTTCAGCAAATGGAGCTCAAAATGCAGATCTTAGATGCTATGAATGCAACGAGCTAGGAAATTTCAGGAATGTATGTCCTAGGTGATTCTCCGCAACAAATACACCTAATCGAGCTAGAGGACGAGGCCAAATAATAAATCGTGGGAGGAAGAAATGGAGGACGAGGTCGAGGGCGCGGAATGGCTGCCAGAGTCAATGCTATCATAGGAGAACCAACATTGGGAGAAGAACAAGAGGAAAGAGCAACTCTACATGCTGCAATTGATAACCCAAGAGCAAGACAACAATATGCTGTCATTCAAATACTTGAAAATCACCAAGGTGAAAATTTGAGCTTCTTATTGATTGTGGTAGTACTCATTCTTTCTTGTCACCTAAATGTTTAAGGAGGTTAGGACTTAATCAACACCCTGCAAGAAAGATGAGAGTTGAATTAGCCAATGGAAAGGAGGTGTTATCTCAGTACACTATGGGAAAAATAGAGTTCAAGTTGGGAGAATACTCTACTTCTGCTACTTTTCGAACCCTACCCATAGGAATCTATGACGGAATTCTTGGAATGGATTGGTTAGCCAGTCATAATGCCAATATCCATTGTGCCCAAGGAAGTGTTACTTTTGTGGACAACCAAGGTCAAGAAGTCACTATTCAATGCCAGAATGGACGACCAAAAGCTTACTTGGTCAAAGCTAATCGTCTTTTAAAAGGGTTACGCAAGGGTCAACAAATTTTTGTAGTCAAGCTAAATAAAGTAGAAAAATATTCTTCCAACCCTGAACCAATGTGGCTAGAAGAATTTTTGGATGTTTTCCCCACTGAACTTTTTGAACTACCACCACCTAGGGAGGTAGACCACCCAGTCTCAAGAGCGCCATACAAAATGTCACTTCCAGAGGCTATAGAACTCAAGGAGCAGTTCAAGCAGTTGATTGAGCAAGGGTTTATCCGACCTAGTACATCTCCATGGGGTGCATCTGTTCTCTTCCAAAAGAAAAAGGATGGCTCTCTTCGACTTTGCATAGATTATAGGGGCTTAAATCAGGTTATCATTGAGAGCGGATTTTTTGAGATGGGGCTCAACTCAAGGCTCCCACCAGACAACCACTCCGTGAGACCCTACACACGCATATTTCTTAGGGGCACCACCCTCTTTTATGGAGAAAGAAGGAAACCAAAACAAACCATATACAACACACACACACACACACACACACACACACACACACACTCACACCTTCCTTATGTGCTTCAACACAAAATGCCCTTCAACCATTCAACACACACTCCTTAAGCAATCCCTTTGAACACTGCACAAACTCACATGCAAAGATTGAGCTTCACCATATTAGTGCTCATATACTTCTAAGAAAAGCAAGCACAAAACCTCAAAACTCAAAACACCATAATGCACAAATACTTGACAACTCCTTTCCTTTCCCAAAAGAAGAGACTACTTACACACATAAGGCGGCATGCATAGAGAGCTCTTCTCCATCTATGCAGCCCCAAGACTTACTTACACACAACATAAGGAGAGAAGCCAAGAAAATAGACACCATGGGGCACAAAAGACTTTCTCAACAAACAAGCAACCCAATGAGCACAAAATATGAGAAGCTGCAAGATAAGCTTTACCAATTTTACATGCGTTTAGAGCAAAAGTGTGACGACGACACCCCAATTGCAACAATGTGTTGATCAAACCACGAGATAGATCATTGAACTTGATATCCTTGCTCTCATATAGAATCTACAATCCTTATTTAGGGATGAGTATGATAAGAGAAATGTTTGCAAGAGAATGGTAGCAATAGCATATTGATGCTCTCTCTATGGTGCCGCTTATGATAGCGAGCTTAGGAAATGGATAAGGAGACAAGAAGAGAGAGAGATTAGGGCTTCCCTAACCTTAGAGGAGCTTATTTGCAGCAATGGAGTAGGTGTGTGTATTTTTGTGCTTGCCAAAGGGCCTTTTTATAGCTATACAAGGCCTTGGGTTAGGTTAAACTTGACTAGGGTAGGTAATTAACCATAGTTAGGTTCCCTTTTGACCATTCCTTCAATTATGAAAATAAGGGACTTATTTTTTTATTAAAAATAGCCTTTTAGGTCGTGGAGGCTCCATAAGGGTTGATAATGTATGTGGGCCCCACCATGATGTCCCTCCAGTGGCTCCTGCAGAGTGTCCCCATCTTGTTTGTTGTGTCTCTGGAAGCATTTTGAGTCGACCCCTCCACATGCAAGTGGTTTTTAACTCCCCATTGGTATTTTAAAATGTTGGAGAAGTCAAGAAAACTTTTCACCTTTGTGGTTTACCTGATTGTAACTTTGACCTGCAGTAACAGTGTCTGCAGCACCTTGTTTTCACCATAACTTTCAGCCTGTAACTCAGAATTGGGTGCTGTAAAAGGCAAAGTTGACCTTCTCAAAGTGTTTAAGCTGATTTTGGAGTGTTCCTCAAGTATACCCATGAGCTAAGGCGTTCAAGATGCATCCAAAACACCTTTTGAACCAAGTCTCCTTGTAGGGGCCCTTTAGCATGCACCCAAGGTGTAGCATGCTTTTTCCAAAGAGAATCCACCTTAAACAAATGAGGTAGGCTCCAATAAAGTTTTATTTATTGGGGATATACATTATATTTAAGATTTGTTGACCAACACAAGTAAATGATCCAAGACTTGGGTCACATAGTGGTGGGGAAGGGAAGGCCTACAAGGTTAACCCTACCCTTGAGAGAAGATGGGTAAGATAAGTGCCCATAAATTATTTATTTACAAATTATGGGATGTAGATATCTATTTAAATTAGTAAAGGTAATTAGTTAAAAGAATACACAGTAAAAAAACTAGAAGAGTAGAATTAAGTTTACTATTTACATTTAGCATGAAGAGAGAAATATGATGTAAATGCATAAAGATCTGAGAAGGGTAAGGTGTTTGTATGGAAAAAGGCTATTACGGAAAGAGAGAATGAAAAATAGGTTAAAACTTTGATAAAAAATATATACATTTAAGTAGAAATGTAGTGCAAATGAAAGGTTACCATTTAACGCTACTCACCATCAAGAATAAATATCCAATTCCTCGTATTGATGAGATGCTGGACAGATTACATGGAGCCAAAATATTCACAAAGATCGATCTTCTATATGGCTATCATCAAATTCAAATCCAGGAGGCTGATATCTCCAAAACAGCTTTAAACACTCGTTATAGTCATTACGAATTTACAGTGATGGCTTTCATACTTACGAATGCTCCTGCAACTTTCAATCGTCTGATGCATGATATCTTTAGAGAATTCTTGGATGATTTTGTCCTAGTATTCTTTGACGATATCTTAATTTATTCCAAATCAGAGGAAGAGCATGAAAAAAATGTTAGGAAAGTGTTAGAGCTTTTACGCCGAAATAAGCTATATGCAAAGAAAGGAAAATGTACCTTCTTTACCCCTAAGGTCCGTTACTTAGGGTTTATCATTTCACCTAAAGGAGTCTCTGTTGACCCTGACAAATTCAAAGATATTGTGGAATGGCCTCAACCCACTTCACGAACCGAAGTCAGAGGGTTCTTAGGTATCACAGGGTGGTAGAGGATCTTTGTAAAGGACTATGCTCTTAAAGCAGCACCACTAACTGACCTGCTAAAGAAAGGAGCTATGATACTTTGGGAAGAAAAACATGAATCTTGCTTCAAACAGCTTAAGGAGTATCTTGCTTCCGAACCTCTCTTAAAACTTCCAAAATTCACCCAAGAATTCGAGGTGATCACAGATGCTAGTAACCTTGCATTAGGAGGAGTCCTTACTCAAGAAGGAAGGCCTGTAGCTTATACTTCTCGGGAGCTTAGGATTCATGAAGTGAATTATGCTACACATGATTTAGAGTTGCTAGCAGTTATTCATGCTCTCAAGCTATGTAGACATTATCTATTGGGATGCAAATTCCAATTGGTAACAGATCACAAAAGCCTTAAGTGGATTTTTACCCAACCTAACCTTAACATGAGACAAAGGAGATGGATAGAGCTCATGCACGAATATGATTTTGATATTAAATTTAGACCAGGTAAGGATAATGTTGTGGCAGATGCCCTAAGTCATAAAGATTTTCTGGGGGCAATTTTCATGGCTAACAACCCTATTTTAGACAAGGTCTCGGATGCTGCTATTAGAGATGCAGATTACTAGATGCTTGCTAGTATCCTACATGAAGAGAGGGTATCATCAAATCAGCCTAAACCTCTACATTACTCCTTAGAAGATGGGAAAATTTACTATAGGAATTGACTATGCATACCTAAGGATTCTACCCTAAGGAATGCTATCCTATATGAAGCTCATCTCAAAGTGCATGATGTATTTCATGTAAGTATGTTAAAACCAGATGTTCTACAACTCCAACCTGATACTATCCTAGAAACTCGAAAGAGAAAGCTTAGGAATAGATCCATCAAAGAACATCTTATCTTATGGAAGGATTTCCCTATAGAAGATGCTACTTGGGAAGATGAGACATCCCTTCTTCACGATTACCCTTCACTGTTCTTGAGATGAGGGCATCTCAAATTCTAAGTTGGGGAGATTGTAAGGTCTCTACTTTCGAATTTCACACAAGTTCTATTACGCATTTGAATTTTTTTAAACCATCACTCATTATTTAAGATATTCGAGTTCAAATTATGAATCGTAGGTTGAGAAAACCTAGAATTTAAAATTTACGCTACAAAATTCTGACATGTTTAGCTATATGAATCAATAACTAACTTATTGCAAGACTTATTTTACTGATTGTAGAATTTTCTTTTATTACTGTAAAGTTAATATAAGACTGTAAAGTTTAACTTAAAAATGTAAAGCAAATTATCATTAAGGAAATAAATAAAATAATTATAAAGACAAAAGAATACACAGGGATGACAAATGAAAGCACATGGACTCACTTGGACTCACATAGGAGGGGACAAGTGGGACACACTGTCACATGAAAAGGAGACGCTAGTCTTGACTAATCTTAATGAGGGGGGGCTGTGTGGCCTTATCTTTTGATGATAATGACAAAGTGGTAAAGCTGATGGATACCACAAGGGTACCAAAAACGCAGGTATGATTTTTGGGAAAAAATTAAAAAAAATTAAAAAAAATATTATTATTATTTTTTGGAAAAAAAAGCTGGACATTTTCTTTTCTGCTATAAATAGAGCATCCATGCTCACACTTTAGACATAGAGATTACCTCTATAGTGCTCACAAAGTGCTGCCACTTCTCTTAGAGAGAAGGCGTGCACAAACCACTAAGAGAGCAAAAAATCTAGTGGACTAATAAGGTGCGTATTAATTAAGCATTCAATTAACTTTAGGAATGATGTATGTGTGCTATCTCCTACTCTAATCTCTCTAATAGATTAGTAAGATTCAATTAGCTATGTGTGTGTGTGTGCTATCTCTTACTTTAATCTCTCTAATAGATTAGTAAGATTCAATTAGCTATGTGTGTGTGTGCGCTATCTCTTACTCTAATCTCTCTAATAGATTAGTAAGATTCAATTAGTTTTATAAAAGGGTATGTGTGTGTGTGTGCTATCTCTTACTCTAATCTCTCTAATAGATTAGTAAGATTCAATTAGCTTTAAGAAAGATATGTGTATGCGTGCGTGCTATCTCTTACTCTAATTTCTCTAATAGATTAGTAAGATTCAATTAGTTTTAAGAAGGATATGTGTGTGTGTGTGCTATCTCTTACTCTAATCTCTCTAATAGATTAGTAAGATTCAATTAGCTATGTGTGTGTGCCTGCTATCTCTTACTCTAATTTCTCTAATAGATTAGTAAGATTCAATTAGCTTTAGAAAAAGATGTGTGTGTGTTCTCTTTTACTATAATCTTTCTAATGGATTAGTAAGATTCAATTAACTTTAAAAAATATGTGTGTGTATGTTTCTCTTACTCTAATCTCTCTAAGTATACCTACTCTCTCTAGTTAGTACATCTTCACTATTAACTTATGCATAGTTAATTGAGAGTTAATACATAAGAGAACTCATCATATTCTTATTATACATGATGAAATTATCATTCAACAATTTTATTGTCAATTAGATTAAGTAGAATTTTGAATAATACTAAAAATTGATTTAGTTGAAGTATAGAAATGGAAGTTAGAATTGGATTAGAAATGTCATGCATAAAAGTAATGCAGTCCTAAACTTTCACTCGTAGTTTACACACTTAATTTTTGATTAATTAAGATTAACAAATATTTGATGTAGAACAACAACACTAAGTGTGAATCCGAGTTGGCAAGGGTTCAAATTACAGACTCTCTTTGGAAACAAGGAGATTACTAGGGAAATTGACCAATTTAAAGTTCTAAGTGTATAACATAAGTGTAGTACAAAAACATGGCTCCAAAGCGTGCTCGAACCCAAGGCGCTAATGATCATGAAGCTGGTACAAGTAACGGTGGAACTCCTGCGGAACATGTTATGTCTCCACCAATCGGACCAATCGGAGCTATGGTACAGGTTAGTATTGCTGTTCAAGTTATGCATCATTGCATATGCGAGACCATAGGAATATATTATTTACCTTATGAAAAGAAAACACGGACCGAAACCAAGGGGCTTAACCCCAAGAAATTCGGCATATGTTTGACAAGTAGGAAAGAATGTCTGGTTAAACTGGTTGCTATAGGAAAGAATGTTTGTCCAAAACCTTCGGTATGGTTTCTCTCAAGTCTCTCTACTTATTAGCGCTGGTATTATGTGGGAGTTGCCGAGGCGTGAGATGACGCCCAGGATGGCATCGGTGATGCTGTGGTGGGAGTACACCCAAATTAACGCAGCTGGATACTGCAGTTTTGTTTTTCCGTGGCGTGAGGATGACGCGTAGATTGGCACCGTTGTTGCTGTGGCGGGAGTACGTCCAGATTAGCACAACGAGTACTTGTCGAGCGGTATGCGACGGTCATGAGGACAAGGGTTTTTATAAATAATGTATATACCGATCGGACATAATAGCGCCAGTAGAGATTCCTGAGTGAACCTAATCCAAGGGTTGTTGGTTTAAAATTGGACGACTTCTTATTTGACTATTGTTTGTAATACTGTTTGAAGGGCTGTTTTAACGAACCAGTATCATAAATAAAGTAAAGGAACATGTATGTTTAAATAGTGTGGTAGTAATTAGAGAACAAAAGAAGGGTGAGTGTGGTGTGGAAAGTGGGAGAATGATACCCCGACAATATAATTTTATGGACGGGTGGACCCGATGAGTCGGGTAACTTTCCAACACTAGAAATTGTTTTTTTTTTTAAGTCATAAATCTTAAAAGAGACAAACCTTGGCGGCTGTGCTTTTGAAACATGGGGAAAAAAGCGCACATGTTGGTCACTCTAAGATTTATACTTTTAGGTATAATTGATTATAGATAGTTTTTAGATAGGGTTATGGTGGTCATGCTCCGCCATAGCGAGATAGGACCGATCCTTCACTAACGGCTCATGCCCGTGGCTACGTAGTAGCTAAGGCAATGTGCGTTGGTTTTTCTTTTTCAAAATTGGAGACCTATCAAAGGTACTCCTCTCCTCTCAAAAAGGGGCAGGGACCTCACAGGGACATCATCATTAGCACCTTCATTTGCAAAATTAAACTTATCAATGTTCATTCTAATCTCTTGTTTTTTGTCAGCCATGCTAGCATAATTTAAGTGTTTGTTTAGTGTATCCTTTGGCAATTCAAAACTTTAGTTGCTACTCCTCTTAGCCTTTGCAAATCAACACTTAAGTATTTACACCCACGGCTAGAATTGGCTAATTATAGAGAGTAGTGGAGTGGGTCTAATATTGTAAAATTTCCAAGGGCTAGCTCCTTTTGGACTTTTTATGGATCAATATAGATAAAGCCGTAGGCAAGTCTAAAAAGACCCCATTATTAAGACCAAAACTCTCTAGGTGTGCACCATATCCCACATAGTGGGCTCAACAAAACCGATCATATATTCTAGTCCCACTTATCCTAATATAATTAACAAAACCAACCATCAATAGGCTAATTAAGGACCTCTATTATTAAGCAAGAAAAGAGAAACCAAATGCTCTGATACGAATGTAATGGAAATGGCCTATGAACTTTGAGAGTAACAAAATTAGGAAAATTAGAGAAAGTACTTTTGCGAGATTACTTTGAGAGCATAGAGGGTGAACTTAATTGATGGTAGCAACATAAACATAGTACTTAGTTAACTTGGCATGAAAAATACTTTTTCAAGAGAGAGAGTTTAGAGAACATGACAATAGTTGAGGAGCGGATTTATGTGGAGCCGGCCCCCCCTAAAATAGGCATTATTATAGTTTCTCCCATCAAGAGAGACTCGGTAAAATACAATCTTTGTGTTCCTTGTGACCTAGTTGATGAAATGAAGATGAAAAGCTTCATGCATCATGAGCATAACATAGACTTTGTAGAAATCATTAAATATCCCAAGTCTGAGTCCCAAGGCCTCAAACACCTTCAAACGTGGAGAGAGCTAGCATGAAATGAGAGTAGGGAAGAGGAAGAAGAAACATTCATAGGAAAAAGAAGTAGTTCCTCAATGATCATCACTCTTCTTGCTAGCATACATAAGAGCATAGTAATGAAGATGGAGAAGATGACAAGCTTAAGCATTGAAGCATTGCTCTTGGTTGGATTTGCATTCCATAGCCAAGAGTGTTGGTGTAGACTCTCAACTTCTCTACTAGCTTGGAGAAGGATATGGAGCTCTTGCACTTTGCACTTCACACAATGAGAGTGTGTGTGAGTGTGTGTGGGAGAGTATATCTTCCAAGCAACCCCCCTTCTTGCTTTGGTCGACCACCCCTTCTAGCTCAACATTGAAGCTCATTGGACCCCTGCAAGCCTGGCGAATCACATGCATAATGCATATCAAGAAACAAGGGTAGCCTTGAGACAAGTCTTTCCCTTTCCCTTTGAGAGAGAGGGCTTGATAAATGCAAAAAAATTAATTAAATTAATTAATTTATCACTGGTGCCCTTGGGAGGCCAATCAATAGGCTTTAGGCACACCATGAGGGCAACATGGGTAGGGGCTTGACTTGTGTCCTTGTTGTTTCTTGAAGCTTGGATTATCTTGTGTGTATGTGTGTATGTTCTCTAGACTCATCCCCCTAGATTTAGGGCACCTCAAGCATAGGCCTAGATTACCTAAGGTCAAAGTATTTTTTAACACTAACCTTTGGAGGTCTTCAATGCTAACCCTAAGGTCAAAGTATTTTTTAACACTAACCTTTGGAGGTCTTCAATGCTAACCCTAAGATCTTTTAAGCTCCATTTGTTAGCCTGCTCTTTGACAAACCATCTCTCATTTGGACCCCTTTACCATTGGCCCCATGTTGAGATAGATCTGTAAGCATATATCTATATTCTAACCCTTGTTCTCGTTTATTCTCCCACATTAAATTATTAGTTTATTATGAGAAAATCATTTGGGTTAGTTAGATAAGTTTAGAGTTTATGAAAAGAACGACCAATACTCAGACCTCTACACACCCATAGAGGGAGCACCCATTCACTTTTAACACATACCAGAGAGACACATATGTGCGACACATAGTAAGATACGAGAATGGGTACAAGAACATAGAGAAAATTGACATAAATCTAAGAACAATGGACAAATATCATGGTATAAACAGGAGTACAATGGCGGAGCTTTAATTTTCCCTTATTTTGTTGGTCTCGAAAAAAGGATCATGCTTTTACTCTAACTTATGTTATTACTTGCACTCCTTTTTGCTTTGACGGTTCTCTCTCCTTGACTTTTGGCAGGCGCTTCTCATCGTAGCTTTCAGCCCCTACTAACTTCTCCCCTCTTTATGTACTACAACATTGCGATCTTTTCACGTTTTCAATCCCTTCATGCGACGACCACGTTAAACCATCTTCTGTTTAAGCAAGATCTACCCCTCCTCCTACCTTTGAAACCTTCACTTCGAGTCCTATCTACCCTGTAGAAACACCTTCTTTTACCTATGCTCCATGTTTCAGCTCTCTGTCTGGCAACCTCTAGCTTGCAAGGAACTTTAGGCTCTAATATTCAGGCCCATTCTATTCTGCACATCGTTGTCCCTTTGGCAGATCCCTTTAACTAGTGTTTTTTGCATCTCTCCAAACATCAATCAACTCCTATAAATGACCCCTCAATTTGTAGCACTTAGACGACATGCCATCCACGGATCCCCTTGCAGTTCATGGCGTTATATTCTCATGCTTCATAGCAGGTTACAATCCGTTTCCTACACCACCTCAGTCTAGCACCCTTTCCTCCCTCATTTTTGGCCTCTGACTCTCTTGGTGGACTTTCCTAGGCTCTATAAATAGCCTCCTCCTCCCCTCGAGTCCTCTGCATGCCGCCTTCTACCCCTTCGATGTCCTCCCACAGACTCGAGTAGCACCACCCTTTAACCCTGCAAAAGTGCTTGCTCAATTCGGTTAAAGCTTTGCCTAAAATAACTTCCTTAACTCCACTTCATAACTTCCTTAACTCCACTTCATGCAAAGTCTTCAAATCGCCATGCTAAAAAAACACCGGTTTAACACTAGTTTGGTACCAAAACAGGACACTTTAAGTGTCCCTTTTTAACAAATTTAAATTAAATGCTACTTGCACTAGACGGTTTATTTAAGAAAACCCTCTTGATATGCTTAAATATGTTAGCTAGAGGGTCTTTTAAAAATATAACCTTGCATTTTAGAATCTATCATGATCAAGAACTATACTCACCAAGTTGACCCTCGTAAGACTGCGATTGATGCTCTGAAGAAATCTCCTTTATAAGATCAAGAAAAAATGAAGTGACCTTGTAGAAAATTTTAGGTGACTCTTCCACAAGTTTTCTATAGATAATTGAAAGTTTCATGTGCTAAAAATTTGAGTTTGAAGTATATAAAATGATGGAAAGTTCCATGTGTTTGATATGGTCATTTCAAGCATATCGTTCTATACAAATAAAAATATAATTTTGATGTATTTGTGAGTTTTAGAAAGTGATAAATTGCTTGCCCTTTCCATTGAGCATGCAAGGTGGCAAGTAGAAGGGCTTTGGTATGCATTAAGTATTGGATCATTTTAAATGTTCAAAACAGCATAAGAGAAAACTTTCATAGTTTCATTCTTGAGACTAAGCATTCAAAACCTCAAATAATATCAAACTTTCCATGTAGATCAACTAAATATATCAAAACGTGGTACATACACAATTGGGGTTCCTAAAACCTTGGTTTCAATGTTATTATGGAGAACTCAAGATTTTTAAGAGTTTTTGCACGATAAATAATTGAAGATAGAGTTCAAGAAACGAGATTTACTCGAGTTAGGGAGCCCAGAAAATATGTAGTTTCTTGGTTTAAACATATGAAGTCATTTGTAGTTGTCAAACTGCACTAGAATAGTACCAATTTCATGAGGGGACCTTTGGAAGACCAAAATTATGCTCTTATTCAACACGTGCTCAAGTATGAAATTATGTCTATAGCTTACATGTGATTGAGAACTTATCTTTGAAGTGCATTCCATTGTTTTGTAACACTAAATGCTAACACTTGGCTTTTATAAACATAAAAAATGCCATCTCTACAAAAATATATAATAATTTTATGATTTTTTTGGCAAAACATTTTACTAAAATTTATGTCTTAGAACTTACGAGAATTCTCTCCATACAAGTTGTATTTTGATATGGAGAAAAATCCAATGTTTTCTTTCCCTCATAACTAATCTATGGAGAAGCAAGGTGTAAAAAACTTCTTTCTAGCTTGACAAATAAATTGCCAAAACATGGTAGAAAAACAGGACACTTAAGTGTCCAACTACAGAACTAGTGTTAAAACCTCATGTCAACCACTACCTCGACTTCCCATTGCTGACCTCCTCTTGCACCTTTAAAAAACCTTTTGTTGTCTCCTTGCTCCAATCCATTGATCATATCGAAGGCCATTCTTTGCTCTTGGGTTAGGCATATAGTCGTAAATGTGGTTGGAGCACTACAAGAGATCGCTTAAATTCTGATGTTAAATTATCGGCGTCAATGGCAAGTGTCAATAATTGTGTAGCTAAATCTGGAGGGAGATCAAGTTTTAAAACAAATAATTTTCAAATTTGTATATTGATGTATTTATCGACGTGTCTATTGGCGTCTGTACTAGCACGCATACTAGCACCTGTACCGATGGATTCTGCAAAAATAGAGCCGCGAGTTTTTCCTGTGCATTTTGCTCCTTTCTTCTCTTCCTCTCTTGCCCTTCTCCTCCCCACTTGCTGCATATTTGCTCCCTCACGACTTGTGAGAAGTGAGATTTTCACTCGTAGGCTACTTCCCATCAAAAAGGTGAGCTTCTTTCCAAGTTTCCTTGTAGATTTGCGCACTTTTATGTATGTGTGTAACATAGTGTGTGTGTGTGTGTGTGTGCGTATTTGTAAGTTTGAAGACATTTTCTCCAACTGTTTCTTGCTCAAATAGACCGCATGTGAGTTCTCTAACATTGTTTTTTGTTGCATACACACATACACACACACACACATTCACATAAATATGCACACAAGTAAATAGAAATGCACACTAAACAATATAAACACACTATATACAACGCATACACATATTTTTTTAATCAACAAATAAATAAAATATCAATTTATAGGCAATATTAATTAAAAATCATCATTAGTTAAGAAAGATAACTATATTTTATCATTAAAAAGAAAGTATTTTATTTATTTATGCTATTTTATATATAATTGTTTTATTTTTGTGTAAATAAATTTAGAAATTAAACAAATATATTGTTATTTTTGTAATTATGCTATTTGCTTACTTAGGTTTAGTCCTTTAACACTAACTAATTAAGTAATAAGCAGGACTCGTCCACATTTAGATCACTGAAGGTTAGTTTCTTAATTAGAGCGTGTAGCTGCTTACATATTGAATCGTGTAGCTGACCCCGTTGTGAGCGGGATGGAAACACACTGAACGCCTCTATAATGACCCGACAGACACTCTTGGAAGGATATACACACACACTATGGGGCACCACTCGGCTTACACAACCGACCTGGCCGAGACAGGGAACACACCGATGGAGTGAGAGGAGAGAGACTATCCACTTGCCCACTCCACACAGAGAGACACACACACACACACACACACACCCCAAAACACTCAGCTCAAAATAGGAGAACTTCTGATGTTTAGATACAAATGAGCTTGGGCCAACACCAAAGGGGCAAATAGCTCACACAATATGGGTAAAATATACCAGATATAATCACAAATTGGAGAAGAAGCTTTGCTCATAGGAGAAACTTACACAACCAAAACAACAGAAAAACAGTGAGGAATTTGGAAAAACGGACAGCGCCATCGTGTCCGGAACGACCCAAAACCCCAGTCTACAATGTCAAAGTGCTCAAATCCGACCTCGGATGAGCAGTTTACGGCCAAAATAGGCTCCAAAATGAGCAAAAACACAATTGCGGATGTTCCTCCTCTTCTCTCCACATTTTTTCTGGTCTTTTCTTAGTTTTTTCAGTTCCCACACTTAGCTTTTTTACTTGGGCACCCTTGGCCTTCTAGATGACCTCAAACGGACCCCGAACATGCCAAAACCTGACCTCGCAGTGCATAGTTGTCACCCTGCTGCATCCATACGCACACTTGGCACCCGACTTTTTTCAATAATGTATCCTGCAACCATGTGAAGTGGCCCCAAAATATGGTTCTCATGATGAACTTTCTGCATAATTATCATAAGGAAACACCCATGTTGTGTCCGTACTTCTCCACGTGCAAGTATTGACCCCATTCGACCTCCTGACGCCACTAGATGCCATATGACGCACTTGCTTACCTCATGTTGTCGGCCCGTGGATAGCTTCCTCCAGAAGTTTTATGCGCTACCAACTCCTCATTATTGTAGAAAAAACGCACTGGTACTGGTAATAGTGAAAATCGATGCACTATGTACACCCTTTCCTACCTGTACACATGTGGGCAACTATTTTATTCGATGCACCATGCATGGGTATGTACATATGCGCAATCGCTTGCTCCAAAAAACTCATGACATAATTTGCCTATCCCCTAGCCTGCTAGATCATTCATGATCAGCAGCAGCAACAAAAAAAGATGCTCATACCACCTGGATCCCACACAAAAACACTTGGCATTCGTTGCATCACAAGCTTAATTAAAGTTCCACATGGTTCCCAATGAAAACATGTAGAGATTCCATTTATCAACTTTGCATCAAGAAAACCATCAATTACTTTGGCTTAGGCCGGCATGGGCAAATATATCTCCTTCTCCATAGCTGAGAGGTCTCCACTAATCATTTGTGTCATCAATTCCTGTTTCTTTGACATTTCAACCTTGGTTTGCATCAGCATTCAATCACTTCATAAGGCCCTTCACTTTCATCTTCAACATCATTTGCAAATGCAACTAAACCAGACTCCTGGATTCCTTTGTCCATCAAAAGAAATGCAACATCAGCATCCTCATCACTGCTGGTAGTGCTATCACTGTCCTCATCAGTCACACAGTGGAATAGTCTTCATCACTAGACTCATCCTCATCTTCATAAATCTCCTCCAATCGTTTCCTTGTGTCCATATTATATAGATCCTTGGCACCTGTCTTTCCATAGAGGCTAATCGTACCACGCCTCCAATCTTGAACATCTCCCACTGCACGTAAGTTCCATGGTCTACCCAATATAATAGGACATACTCCCAACACTGCTGGCATCCCATGGAAATCAACCACTGTCTTTGCATCATATGCCTCCACTTCTAAGCTCTTTACAACACCCAAACATTTTACTTTTTGATGGTTTGCCAATCTGATCCGAAAGCTTGACACCCGAGTCACACTGTAAGACCCATCTTCTCAACACATGAGTGTGTTATGACACATATTTGGGCTTCACCATCCACATAACCTTGTCCCAATTTTTTACTTTTATGCCACACATCTACTATTGGGCAAATTTCTGGTAGCTCATCCATCGTCAACACCTTTACTGAACCTCTCTCTGGCTCTTTCTCCATTGGGCTAACCATCCTCTTTCACTGTCTCTTTAGCTTAGGCAGTATCTCTATAAGCTGCCCAAAAGTAACATTTGCCTCCCGCTTGTCAAATTCTCCTTCAAGTCATAGCTTAATTGCCCATCCCCTAGTGAAAAATCTGAAACATAAAACTTGCGTGAGCCCTTCTTTTCCTCTTGGCCTTGACATCCTCGCCTTAATGGCTCTTTCCCTTCTTCTTACTAGGACCTGGGGCACTTCTTCCTTCCTTTTCCTCTGTGGTCCTCTTCCCAATAGGCATCACTAATGTATCCTCTAGCTTTGATGCCTTCTCCAAGGTGACTACACTTAGCACTTTTGTCTTTCCCTTTTCCTCCTGGGTTAATCCACTGGTTCCTTCATCTCCCTTAATTTTGATGCCATAATCATTTGACCTAGTTAGCACCTGTCTTGGCAATGGATACATGTCTCCCCCCATTCTTGGTGGCTTATCACATTATGGACTGATGTGTCCCAACTCTCCGCAATTATAACATGTGGGCGTCTGTCTCCAAAACCTACCATTTCTTTGTCCAACACCATTCCTAGGTTTTTCTTCACCTCCTGGCTGATTTGCAACCCTCCCTTGACCTCGATTATTTCCCACTTGACCTAGCATGTTTAGGCTGAGATTCTTCATTAAATCTACCACTTGCCTCATGTCTTGCCTTATCCCATCATCTTGCACTGGAGTTGTGACCACTACTGGCATAACTTGAGGAGTAACACGAACCACTGGTTCATGATGAACCCCTGGCATGCGACTTTGTAAAGAGTCCATAGGCTGAAATTCAGACCTCATGGGCAAAAACTCCACTCCTAACTGGATCATTTTCCTCAGCTTCCACTCTTTGTTCCTTGCCACCTCCAATGCATCTTCATATGTCCTAGGCCTCTTTAGCTCCACTCTCCAACGTATATTCTCCCAAAGACCCCAGCCAAGAACCTGCCCTTCTTCATCATGTCAGGCGGGGGTACTTGTGGTGCTAAGGCCTTGCACATCTGCTCCCATGCCAATGAGAACTTACGTATGTACGCATCTACTGGCTCACCTTCCTTCTGCACCAAACCTTGTACTTCTTGCCACACTTTTTCAGGATCTTCTATCTTCACAAACTTCACTTCCAACCCATGCCGTAGATTGTCCCAACTCAATCTTACAGGTGGATTAGCCACACGCAACTCCTCTTCAAATGCTTTGGACCAAACTCGTGCATCACTCTTCAAAAAAATTTGGAGAAGACGTAACATCTGTGTTGGGTTATGAATCTGGTTGCTAATGCAGGCAACCTCCATCTTTTCCAAAAAGTCTTCCACATATTCATCACTTCTTCCATGTAACTCCAGATAAGAGAAAGCCATGGCTACCCAAGTTACGATGCTTTGAGAACCCCTTCGAACACACATGCAAGAACCCAAAACTTTTGACTGACTCAATTCCCAGAACTTCAATGGAGCTCAACTTTAGATAATGAAAAACACATGCACATCAAATGAGTTTTCATAGGTAATCATTGGAATTACAACAGGCAAAGGACATTCCAAGATCTCTCGTAATCTTCTTGGCCCGAACATAAAGACTATGAGTTGCTGGAAAAAAATCTTCCTGGACACATGAACATTTATCTAGATTCTTTGAGTTAAATGAAAAGGAGTGAATTGAGGTCAGTTTTGATCATCCATTAAAGTCAACCATGCAGCTCCCAAGAAGGAACATCTGACTTATCCTCTGATTTTGCCAAAATTTCAGCAGCATAATAGCATAAATGGCTTAAAAGACCAAAGGCCAGCCATCATAACTTGGAAAAATTTTGACAGAGTTTCCCCAGAAGTAGAGCAGTGAGAACCCAAAATATAGACTGTATATGTATGCATAAACTGTCAACAATAGAACCTGAGCATCAAATAGGACTCACTAGTACATAGCCTATGGTGAGGTCACGAAAAGGGTGCTCCAGCTACATGTATCACCGAAAGGATCTCCACATTTGAGAATCCCCCAGCTCAACAAAACCTCACACTATCGACCATCACACGAAGGCTAATGCAAATCGCGTATAGTCAAGTCTCAGAAATGACTATCTTCCAGACCAAGTCTCAAAAATAGCTGGGACTGCCAAATAAAACCAAGTATGGTTCCACAAAGGCTTACAATGGCAGTTTCCACAAGTAACGTACAATTCAGCACAATGCACTCAAACAGGCGCCAAATGATGCATACCCACAACAACTTCAAGTGACACCACTGCTAGTATATCATTGTACTCCAGCTACCTGTACTTGTACCTATCCCTGTAACCTGTAGTCTGCAACCACTAATCCCGAATCTCGAAGCTTGAAGCTCAAAGCAGAAGATACTCGAAGCTTTGCTCATAGGAGAAACTTACACAACCAAAACAACACAAAAACAGTGAGTAATTTGGTAAAATGGAAAGCGCCATCGCGTCCGGAACGGCCCAAAACCTCAGTCTACGATGTCAAAGTGCTCAAATCCGACCTCGATGAGCAATTTACGGCCAAAACAAGATCCAAAATGAGCAAAAACACAGTTGTGGCTGTTCCTCCTCTTCTCTCCACATTTTTTCTGGTATTCTCTCAGTTTTTTCAGTTCCCACACTTATCTTTTTTACTTGGGCACCCTTGGCCTTTTAGATGACCTCAAACGGACCCCGAACATGCCAAAAACTGACCTCGCAGTGCATAGTTGTCACCCTGCTGCATCCATACGCACACCTGGCACTCGACTTTTTTCAATAATGCATCCCGCAACCACGTGAAGTGGCCCCAAATTATGGTCCTCATGATGACCTTTCTGCATAATTATCACAAGAAAACACCCACATTGTGTCCGTACTTCTCCACGTGCAAGTATTGACCCCATTCGACCTCCTGACGCCACTAGATGCCATTTGACGCACCTGCTTACCTCATGTCGTCGGCCCACGGATAGCTTCCTTGAGAATTTTTACACACTACCAACTCCTCATTATTGTAGAAAAAACACACTGGTACTGGTAATAGTGAAAATTGATGCACTATGTACACCCTGTCCTACCTGTACACATGTGGGCCCCACATAACCACCTGGCTCTGGAAAATGGACAATTCTTTTATTCGATGCAGCATGCATGGGTTTGTACAGATGTGCAATCCCTTGCTCCAGAAAACTCCTTACACCGTTAAGTCCTACACGTGGCTCGGTTAGTTTTGTTATTTAGTCACTTAGCGTCTTAGGGCTAGTCGTGTAGGTTTAATCGGATGTATTCAAACGGTTTATTAGGGTTTGTTGCTTATAGGTAACCGCTTAGGTATTTAGGTGCTTACCGCTCAGGAAGGACTATCCCGTATTTAGGTCATTGAAGGCTACACGCTTAGGTCTAGCCGCTTAGTGTTAACCGCACAATGTTAACCACAAAAGGACTTCGACAAACAAAGTAAACACATGCAATTGGACTTCAATAGCGCACATAGACTTGAAAAACGCAAACAGATTTCAAAAATGGACTTATGTCAAACCCTAATATATAGGCATTGACCAATAAATACGAGATTATTACCCGATGGTCTTGATTTTTGTGCATCTCTAGACCAAGGTGTGCGGAGATCGAGCATGGCTAGAGAATGTGAGGTTGTTAGAGGTAGTAGCAAATGGTAGAAAAAGTGCAAACGGCCTTAAAAAATGCAACAGTCTTCCAAAATGACGTGTGTATCTAAAAAATACAGACGAAATTCAAAAAACGAAGTAAAATAACGCAATCGGACTTCAATAGCACACACAGACTTCAAAAACCTTAATATATAGGCATTGACCAATAAAGATGAGATTATTATCCGGTGGTCTTTATTTATGTGCACCTCTAGACCGAGGTGTGTGGAGATCGGACATGGCAAGAGAATGTGAGGTTGTTACAGCTAGTGAAAAATAGTAGAAAAATCGCAATCGGACTTCAAAAATGTGACAGTCTTCAAAAATGACTTGTGTATTTCAAAAATGTAAACAGACTTTGACAAACGAAGTAAAATAACTCAATTGGACTTCAATAGCGTACACAAACTTCATAAATCCTAATATATAGGCATTGACTAATAAAGACGATATTATTAACCGGTGGTTGTTGCGATCTCTGTGCACCTTTAGACCAAGGTGTGCGTAGATCGAGCATGGCTATATAATATGAGGTTGTTAGAGCTAGTAGCAAATTGATTTGTGTACTTAAAAAAACGCAAAAAGACTTCGACAAATGAAGTCAAATAACACAAAAATACTTCAATAGTGTACACCGACTTAAAAAAACGCAAAAGAATTCAAAAACTATGTATGCCAAACCCTAATATATAGGAATTGATCAATAAAGACGAGATTGTTACCCGATGGTCCTAATCTTGGTGCACCTGTAGACCGAGGTGTACAAGGATCGGGCATGGCTAGAGAATGTGAAGTTGTTAGAGCTAGCGACAAATAGTAGAAAGAGCACAAAGGGACTTCAGAAACTCAACCTGTGTACTTCAAAAACACAAATGGACTTCCAAAAATAAAGTAAAATAACGCAGTGGGACTTTAGTAGTTCACATAGACTTCAAAAATCTTAATATATAGTCATTGACCAGTAAAGACAAGATTATTGTCCTGTGGTCTTGATCTCCGTGCACCAGTAGACTGAGGTGTATGGGGATCAAGCATGGCTAGAGAATGTGAGGTTGTCATGTAGTTAGTGTGTACTTATAACAAGAGTGATTTATTTATTTGTTGCATCATTGGTAGATAAAGTAAGGATGATAGGATGGCATTTCCTTGTGCGCGTTGCAAGCATAAGATCTTTCACAAAATAAAAAATTTGCGACCAACACATATGCAATAAGGTTCTCTTTCCCATAGAGAAACTACAAGATTTGTGTTATTGATGTTATTGATCTCATGGACCGGAGACAGGAGATCAACCTACGTAAGTAGATATTGCTCCAACTTCATCACGGAGAAGAAGATTTTCAAACAAGCCGCCATCGATTGAGTCCACCCCACCCATACTCGTTTCCACATTCACGAAGTAGAGATGGAGCAGATGTTAAATGCGTTCTTTGACATGGATCCCATCATTAAAAACCTAGAAGGAGACAACATTCAAGGGAACAATGAGAACAACCCTTAGTCATCTCATCCATATCGGCGGCATGATAGCAACGATAAAGAGGGTGAGATGATGCAAACTCTTGAACGTATTTCGCTTTACAATGGTAGAAAAATCTCAGTTGTCCGTACCGCTTTGACAATGCTTAATTTGCAGTATGTCTACCAATGGTTTGACGCCTCTATCATAGAGCTTTTTGAGTAAATACATTGTATCCTAGGCATACCAAAGCGCAAAATACAGTTCAAAAATATGATTATTGTGTTCACTTGTTGATGTAACGACACGTTGCTCAACAAATAAATCTTGTCGGAAGTCTATCACATGCCTCCTTCTTGTATAGCCCGCTAAAAAGCTTCTTACTAACTTGGGCTTGGATTATCACAAAATACGTGCATACCCTAATGATTGTATACTCTTTTGCAATGAGTATGCAGATTTAATAGAGAGTCCCAATTGTGGATCAAACAGGTATAGAGAGGATAGACAAGGAAAATTTATCCCTGCAAAGGTCCTTTGACACTTTCCTATCATTCCAAAAATAAAAAGCATGTTCAAGTGCAAGTCTATAGCCACTTTTTTAACTCTCGTGAATGGAAGAACATAGAAGAAATATGGCCTACATTTAAGGATGAGCCTCGATGTATCCATTTTGGTCTCGCAATGGACGGACTAAACTCATTTGGATTACGAGTATGCATTGAAAGTGTAGGAGGATTGGTTGGAAACGGTGGAGACAGTGTCAAGCTCATATAGCAGAGTATAACTAGCTAGATGGTAGAGCAATTGGCTGGAAAAATCTGTAAGCCCAATCCAGAGCGATTTGTAATGTGTACTCATTCATGGACCTAGCCAAATCTAGTGAGGCGTAGCAAGTAGGTACTCAGAAGAGAAGACATATTCAAGGTGCTTGGGAGTGCCCGTCTTGTTGATAGTGTGACTCAGGAGGACTGAGATTACTATTGTAATTGATAGCTACATTCTCCATGCTCGCATCTACATCCAATGTTGAATCGCCAACCAGTGGGGCCGACATCGTGAAAGGTATCTTGTTGAAGCTAGGACATGCCAACGCATAGAATGTTGCATTCAACACAACTTCAAGGAGCACTGTTGAGTCCATGGCCTCACCTCCTAGGGAGAAGGGTTTGAATAGGATATACTCGAGCTAGATTATGACGGCCTTATAGATGCTAAAGGTATTTGCATGAAGCATAACATAAGAACCAATCTAAGACTATAAGCTGAGCATATGTTGTATGAGTTTATTGAAGGACTTGTTAAAGAAATCTTAAGAAGGAAGTGATGACTTCATAATGATTGAGAAGTAGAGAGCCTACCTAGTTGTGAAGATTTTTGGCCCTAAGGGTGTGCAAGATAATAAGGGGTAGGGGCAACGTTGGTGTTGGACAAGCATGTTGCTCTGCATGTTGGTAATACCCATGTTCACTTCTACTTGTGTCCCATCGAGCATTTTTAGAATAGAGTTGGTATCATGCAGTGTTGCGCACCTTCACTTTGAGTAGCTGCTCTCTCTCTCTCTCATGATGCCATCTGTAATGACTGCAATGATCATCAAAAATTTCCTCGATCGTTTTTTCTATCTCGAATCATTTACAATTATTTTTATTTTTAAACCTAACATTTTTAAATCAAATGCTAACCTATGGTTTCTTTAGGGACAGTCCCATGCAGCTTCTACCACTGCTCAGCTTCCTCTTGGCTGCCACGTAGTGGCACCCTATCCTACAAACTAAAGGGACAAAGGGATTAAGGCTCCTCTTGTGTGCTTGCTAAGAAAGGAGCCCATGAAGCGTGAGTCTTGACCTACAAAATAAACTATAAGGCGAGTGAGAACACGATTGGTATTGTTAAATTGGCCTTTCTCCATCCTATGCTCCCTAGCCCCCATAGTTGCTTGATGTGGCATGCCGCCACCATTATCCTATGCGCAAGCCCATCTAATTAATGCTCACCTACATACATCACAACATATTGGCACAAAACGATGCGCATTGGTGCCTATGAACTCAAGAGAGAGATGTATGCAACCTGCAACACATAGTGGAGAGAGGAAGAGAAGTCTATGGCGCCTGCCTACGTGCTGCAAGGCGTGTAACCTACGATATCTAACAAGAGAGAGAGAGATTTTCAACCCACAACACATAGTGCGGAGAGTGGAACAGAAACCTTTGTCGCCTTTGGATGTATAGAGAGAGAGAGGGGCGGGGGCGGGGGGGAGAGGGATTAGAGACATGTCCATATGCATCCACAAAGCTGCCTTGCACCGAGTCCCCATCAGAGAATATGGACTAACCATGATGAATCTCCTCCTCCTCACGCAAATTAGCATGGCGAGAGCATCATGGAAATCTTCATTGCTTTTATTGCAGTTTCCTATCCCATAATATTTACTTTAATTAAACGATCACTAACTTCATGCATCAATACAAAATTAATTAATTTCAAAACATTGAAATATATATTTCAAAAGATTGATTCTCTTTTTCATTATCAAAAAGGGAAACCATCACTAAGGCCGTCCCCTTTGGGACGGGCCAAAAAGGAGTTTTGTTGAATGAGCACAGCATGGCATAGACACAAAAAGAAAGTGCGAGCTGTAGAAGGAGGGGGGCCGAAAGAGAAGGACTTGAAGGGGAGCCATCTACGAACACAAGAAGTTTTGGACAAATTTTCACAATAATTCCCACATTGTGACTTACCTCAACATCATGAGTTTCCGCGAGGGAGGCAACGCATACCTAGCTAGGTACTATTGGAGTAGGGGACCACTGGCCCGGTGGGGGGGGCGGTGGTCCCTTGCCCCCAATTGTACCTAGCTAGGTATGTGGTGCCTTTTGAGCAGAAGCTCTTGATGTTATGCATTGTATGAAAAACACTAAAAACACTGAAAAAGACTCCGCTTTTCTACATGGGAGAACTTCTAAATCTTCTTGTGTACAGGGCATGCATAAGGGCCTGTGGAAGGCATTAGAGAAGGAGGGCCAAGTTGTAGGGAACTCAAGAGCATGAGAAACGTGAGTATGATGGGAGAGGAGCACTGCGGGAAGAGGAAAGGGGGCTGCCCTACATAGAAAAACAGAGGGCTACTTCAAGGAGGAAAAAACATGCTGCAAAGGCTGCACTAAATGGAGGGAAAGCATCACTATGAGAGGATGGTGGAGGCCATGAGCAGGGTGTTGTATGCAGCATGAAAAAGCAAACGTGTTGTTGTACACCAAGGCTAGCGATACATGAGGTCAGGGATTTGAAATTGTCTCCTATGCTAACAAAGAAAAGAAGGGCACTTTCTCCCATGAACCCCACCCCTTTGAAGAATATTTTCCATAGTACTTGGCCACCACTAATCTCAATTTTTTTTTCAATTTCTCTATCTTGCTCGTGTCTAATTGTGAGTTGAGTGTATGTTCATGTAAGTGGGAGGTTGCGTGTGAAGCTCGTAGGTTTACAAGTGTGTATGAGAGGTCTTGAAAGCATGTGGACATGTTAGTCAATATTGAATGGCCTATATATGGGTGAGGGTCTTCTTCAAGGATACAAGTGAGAGCTATGTTTACTTGTTCTTTGGTTGGGTATATGTGAAGTTTGGGTTGTTGGGTATTAGCTTGTGCAATCGTCGTTTGCAGATTACGTGTCTAGGTATGTGTTAAATAGGGGATAGGGATGTTGTCGAATCACTGGCTATAGAGAGGCAGTCAGGTTGTGTGATGGGTGTTTTCTCATTTCCCCCTTTCCAACGCTACTGGTTGTGACTACCCATAGGCAGCAATAGCAAGCAATGACACTAGGTCGGTCAGAATGACACAACAATGTTGATAGGTTATTTATTCACCAGCATTTGAAAATGCTAGTGAATAAATTGCCTCTCCTTTGGTAGCATTGCAAAATGCTACCAAAGGAGAGGAGAGGTGAGAAACACCACTAACAAGGTGGGGGAGAATTATTTTTTTCATGGACTGCCTTGCCCCACCAAGGCTTTGATACCATGTGAAAGTTGACGATGTGGAAACGTATAGACAAAGAGAGAGAGAGAGAGAGAGAGAGAGAGAGAGAGAGAGAGAGAGAGAGAGAGAGAGAGAGAGAGAGAGAGAGAGAGAGAGAGAGAGAGAGAGAGAGAGAGAGAGAGAGAGAGAGAGAGAGAGAGAGAAAGAGAGAGAGAGAGAGAGACCCTTGAACCAACGGACCTTGGCAATGAATAAACTGATACGAATACAATGGGGGCTCAAGGTTGCTTATATAGCTACCTCAGTAAATTGCACTACCTAGACCTAGACTTTGAAATATATACCTAAAATCCAAAACAAATAATGGGATCAAATTCGGTAGTTCACTTGAGATTCCAAAACTTTAACACATTCCACTTGGGAGAATATCAATGCGATAACAAAACAATTTTCACTTTTGTTTTCAAGAGAAAAACTCTTTTTCAAGAGGGGATTAGTGTAGGGCAAGCGTCCTAAGGGCTAGGGTGGGAAAGTCCCTATGGAAAGGTGCGAAAGGTGAAGAGCATGTCAGTCAAAGCTACGAGGAGTATAGTGCACGTTGGACGTGTTAGTCAATATTGAATGGCCTATATATGGGTGAGGGTCTTCTTCAAGGATACAAGTCAGAGCTATGTTTACTTGTTCCTCGGTTGGGTATATGTGAAGTTTGGGTTGTTGGGTATCAACTTGGGCACTCGTCGTTTGCAGATTGGGTGTCTAGTTATGTGTTAAATAGGGGATAGGGATGTTGTCGAATCACTGGCTATAGAGAGGCAGTCAAGTTGTGTGATGGGTGTTTTCTCATTTCCCCCTTTCCAACGCTACTGGTTGTGACTACCCAAAGGTAGCAATAGCAAGCAACGACACTAGGTCGGTCAGAATGACACAACAATGTTGATAGGTTATTTATTCAAAGAGCATTTGAAAATGCTAGTGAATAAATTGCCTCTCCTTTGGTAGCATTGCAAAATGCTACCAAAGAAGAGGAAAGGTGAGAAACACCACTAACAAGGTGGGGGAGAATTATTTTTTTCATGGACTGCTTTGCCCCACCAAGGCTTTGATACCATGTGAAAGTTGACGATGTGGAAACGTATAGACAAAGAGAGAGAGAGAGAGAGAGAGAGAGAGAGAGAGAGAGAGAGAGAGAGAGAGAGAGAGAGAGAGAGAGAGAGAGAGAGAGAGAGAGAGAGAGAGAGAGAGTGACTCTTGAACCAATGGACCTTGGCAATGAATAAATTGATATGAATGCAATGGGGGCTCAAGGTTGCTTATATAGCTACCTCAGTAAATTGCACTACCTAGACCTAGACTTTGAAATATATACCTAAAATCTAAAACAAATAATGGGATCACATTCGGTAGTTCACTTGAGATTCCATAACTTTAACACATTCCACTTGGGAGAATATCAGTGTGATAACAAAACAACTTTCACTTTTGTTTTCAAGGGCAAAACTCTTTTTCAAGAGGGGATTAGTGTAGGGCAAGCGTCATAAGGGCTAGGTGTGGGAAAGTCCATATGGAAAGGTCGGAAAGGTAAAGAGCATGTCAGTCAAAGCTACGAGGAGTATAGTGCAAGGTTATGTGTGCTCTCAAGGGCACGTAAGGTAGCTTTAAAGATCAACAGTAAGCAAAGGGTAGTGGATATGTATTCTTTGTGGTTCTTTGGGCCAGAGTGAGCTGCTATAGTACATATCAAAGGTGGCTAGTCAAAGTGTACAAAGTGAGAGAATGAAAGTGTCAAAGGTGACCCTCAATGTGGTCTATGACTTGGTCTAGATGACTCCTCAATTAAAGCTATAGAGTGCAAGTTATGGCAGTTTGAATTTCAAAGCGGTTTGTAGATCCTTGCCGAATTGGGTAGTCGTATATGGTGGATCAATGTGGAAGTGAATGCATGGACCTGAAGTGCTCATCTTTTATGATTTTTTAGGCTTGAGTTACTCGGGCAATCATGCATGTCAAAAATGTGGTCCTCGACTTGGCTTCCACCGCTCTGATCATTTGAGCAAGACAATTCACGAGAAGCATGGTAGATTTTTGTTTGAAGACATGAGCTACGTGGAACAAACATATGCAAACATGACATGCATCTATTGAAAGTGAGCGATTGGAAAAACATGTGAGTGGACTATATGCAAAAAAAATTGTAATGCATGGGCATGAAGTGAATGCATGGACCTGAAGTGCCAGGAACAGCATGTATGTGAGGGTTTCAAAGATACTTACTTGAACACTCACCAAAGCCTAGCCAATCATGCATGGTCCACATCAGAATGACTTGCACATGTACATTTTGTCATCTGATTGGTTGGTACATGTCAACTGTATTGATCCCTGTCCACAATATTTGGAGATCTATTATAAGTGGTGCATATAGACTTCCATGTTCTTTGCTTTGTACTTTCCTGGGATGATCAATGAGAACAACAGATGACCCTTCTTGATAGCTAGCCATGGTGGAAGATTATAATTAACCAAGAAAATAGGCCCCATGCTCCATGATGAACAACCAGCCCAATGCCAGTGCCTCTCTAGCCAATTGTACCTTTTGGAGGGGCAACAATTGGTACTATCACCAATTACAACAAGTTCATAACGTTTTAATTTTCTCATTCAAGAATCAATAATTGATTGTATATTCTTACTTACTTTTGGATGATTGTTTTTTATGTCTTGATTGATGTTATCAAGATTGAAAATTTGGGTAGTATCGCATTGATTTGTGCTCCATTGCCTCAACTAATTGCTATGGAACTAATAAAAAGCTAGATGTAGCCATGCTGATCGATTTTCAACAGCTTGTTTATGATGTCTTGTGTAATGCAAATGGCCAATGAACTTTGAGAAAAGCAAAATTAGGAGAATTTAAGAAAGAATTTTTGTGAGACTACTTTCAGAACATAGAGGGTGAACTTAATTGATGGTAGCAACATAAACATAGTACTTACTTAACTTTCCATGAAAAATTCATTTGCAAGAGAAAGGGTTTAGAGGACTTGAAAATAGTTGAGGACCGGATTTATGTGGAGCCGGTCCCCCCTCCAATAGGATTTTGTATTATAGGTTCTCCCATCGAGAGAGACTTGGTACAATACAATCTTTGTGTTCCTTGTGACCTAGGTGATGCAATGAAGATGGAAAGATTTATGCATCACGAGCATAACATAGACTTTGTAAACAACATTAACTATTCCAAGCCTCAGTCCCAAGGCCTCAAACACCTTCAAAGGTGGAGAGAGCTAGTAGGAAATGAGGGTAGGGAGGAGGAAGAAGAAACATTTGTAGGAGAAAGAAGAAGTTCCTCACATATCATCACTCTTATTGTTAGCATACATAATAGCATAGTAATGAAGATGGAGAAGATGACAAGCTTAAGCATTGAAGCATGGCTCTTGGTTGGATTTTCATTCCATAGCCAAGAGTGTTGGTGTAGGCTCCCAACTTTTCTACTAGCTTGAAGAAGGAGATGGAGCTCTTGCACTTTTCACTTCACACAATGAGAGTGTGTGTGAGTGTGTGTGGGAGAGTATACCCCCCAAGAAACCCCCCTTCTTGCTTTCGTCGACCACCCCTTCTAGCTCAACATTGAAGCTCATTGGACCCATGCAAGCGTGGCCAATCACATGCAGAATGCATATCAAGCAACAAGGGTATCCTTGGGACAAGTGTTCCCGTTTCCCTTTTGAAAGAGAGGACTTGATAAATGCAAAAAAAGTTAATTAAATCAACTAAATTATCATTGGATCCCTTGGGAGGCCAACCAATTGGCTTTAGGAACACCATGAGGGCAACATGAAGAGGAGCTGGACAAGTGTCCTATTTGCCTTCTTGGTACCTAGCTTGCCGTGTGCGAGGGTGTGCGTTTTCTCTCTCTAGCCCCTAGATTGAGGGCTAGCCTCTCCTTGTGTAGGGATACTTTGACTTTGTGGAGCACCTTACCCTCAAGCACCTTAGCACCTTAGTCATTAAGCACCTCAAGCACCTTAGTCAGCAAGCATGACAAGCACCTCAAGCACCTTAGTTAGCAAGCACAAAAAGCACCTTAAGCACATTAGTTAGCAAGCATGACAAGCACCTTAGTCAACAAGCACGACAAGCACCTCAAGCTTGGGTCGGGTTCCCACCTCAAGCACATCCCTAGCTTGCCTAATTCAAAGTATTTTTAACACTAACCATTGGAGGTCTTTAATGAAGCTATAGGTATTTAGGCTCCATTATCTAGCCTTGCTCTTTGAAATAACATCTCTCATTTGGACCCTTTACTATTGTGTCGAGATAGACCCCTAAGAGCATGTCTATATTCTAACCCTTGTTCCTGTCTATTCTCCCACATTAAATGATCAATTTAATATGAGGAAATCATTTGGGTTGGTTAGATATTAGATTTTATGACATCTTGCTTAAGGTAAAAAAGAAGGGGTTTTCTTATTAGCTATATTAGCATCATCTTTAGTTTACTTGTTGATGTTGTCTTTATACTAGTGATGTGAACAAGGGTACTTTGGTTAGTATTTTAAATATTGTTTTCCTTTTCTTTCTCATCTATTTCCAGACTTAAATGCATTGAAATATGGATGGAAGTTATATGCAACAATAATTGCTTCCAGTTTTGCTGATACATGTTTGGAATGATGGCATAGAGAATGATATTCTAGTTAGCAATTTCAATATCATATATCTCCTTTAGTTGCATACAAGCCTTAAAACTAGCCGCAATGGAGCTAAATTGTAAGTCATGAACATGGTCAAATTGACTGTCAATTGATTGTTCATGACCTCTTGATTGATTTTACATATAAGAAATATCTCGTTAGGAGAGTTACTTTCATCTCCCTTTGATTTCTATTGCATTGCCTCAAACTTAGTAACTAGAAACAATTAGATGCTAATGAATTGGTTTTTCTAGGTGTAGATGCAACCTTGCAACTGTATCTTCACCTAATTTTCTACCCTCTACATTGATATGGTAACATTTGTAATTGGGTTTTGATAATCATTCCCTTGCGATGCGCGAGTGGATCTCAAGGGCCTTTGTATCATACTCTCTCTTGAAGTTTTCTTGAAGAAGAATGCAAGCTGAACCTATTCAATTTTCATTACAAACATTGCTTAGGGCTTAGTGCTGCCTATTTAGAGAGCTTGCTCCATCCAAGAGAGGGAGTGCATGAGATGACACGAAACCTGAGTTTAGAAAAAGACCACCCAATTTCCAAATGTCTGAGTGCTCATGTTGTTGCTCTAGATGTGGCTCCAATCTAAACAATGAGGAATCCTTTGCCATTGCTAGTTAAATGTTGATGGTGGTAGATATTGATGTAGCATACATTGAGCCATTCTAGATACACACAATTGTCATTGCTTCGAGGCAAAAAACTTGTGCCTTACTTACCATGGATCAAGCTACATGTGAGTATTATATGACAATGTGGAACTGCTACCATTCCCAACAATAGAAAGAATAAAAACATGAGTAGATACCAACAAGATATAAACAAGTTAAAAAACCCAAAAGCCCCAGCTCAAAGGCAATGTGGACCTATCCTCAATGGATAATTCAATATTTATTGCCCTATTCTCTGGTATCAATGTGGACATTCTACCAAGATATAGGGCAATGTGGACCTATATTCATTGCATTGTTTAAACTTAAGTGCTCTATTGAGAATATAGGGCTTTACTTGATATAGGCATAAGCTTAAAGGAAGCAATTTAATTAGAACATTTTTCAATTTGAAGATTCACAAATTTTTTTAAACAAATAATAAAATTTTCTTTTTGGTGGCTTTTGGCAGGCCTCGTGATTTTATCACTTGTTTTAACCTTCTCTTCACTTTGACTTTCCATGCAGATTTTCTCTTCAAGATTTAGCAATTGGCCATGCACGCGGAATTCCACCCTTCCACAACCTTGATAAACGCTTATGCTCATGTTTCAAGGCCATGCTCCACCAAGATGACTCTAGGGTGACAAGATTTCCGCCGAAAAAATTACGACCGCTACAAGCATCAGTAGCTTTGAGCCGCATCTTCTTGCTTGAGACTCGATTGACGAAAAGAAAAGCACATAGCCTCAAGACAATAAGAAGCCTTGAAACTACTGAGCTTCACCAAGACCCAAATCATTACACATAGCTCATAGTTTTTTAGCAGATAATCAATGCACCTTTAACTTGTCGTATCTCCTTGTGAGAAGCTTCGATTGACATACTGTAAAGACAAGCTTGTAAAGCCCATTGAGGCCTTCAAAAAGCAACACTAGTTTTGAAAATTTTCAACTTTGAAGCATCCGATTTGGTGTGCCCAAAAAGCACCAAAATTGGCAAAAAAAACACCTTTTGCATACATGTCTTCAATGCCCTTTGCTTCCATTGCATATCACAACACCTGATACACCCCTTGCTCCCTTTGCATGTACCTATATATCTGTAATTGGAATTTTCTTGTGTCGGACATCTTTGGTTGCACCAGTGTTTTAAAACCTAGGCTACATATGACCACCATCGGCCGGTGTGCATGCCTTTTTACCCTGCAACAAGGATGGCCAATTTTGTAGGGTTTTGTAAAGACCACAACACAGTAACCACCACCCTCGCCACATTACTGCCTAGCATTTAGAAACGTTACCAATGGTAATACTTGGCTGATGACCATGTCATTTCACCTCTTTTGTCCAATGTGTTTTAAAATGCATCCATCCACAATGTCCCCTCCCATTCTCCTTCCTTATGGGTTTCACCATAGCTTCACTACTGTGTTTCAAGATGCTTCGACATCTTTACTTTGGGAGATAATAACCCAAGAGAGGCGCATTGGAGGAGGCTCTTTTTGGATTGTTGAAGTTAGAAAGATGATTTGGAAAGAAAATTTGACTAGTATGGATTGGCTTTGGGAAGACAATGGGTAGGATCCTCAAAGGATTTATTGGAGTAGTTTGGGAATTGTTGTGGCCACCACTCGGAGTGCAAAAAGCACTCTAAGAGGAAAATTCCAGAACCGCTAGCATTGCTGCGGATTAAAAAAGGAAAATAGAAAGAGAAAATATTGCCTGTGTGGAAATAGCAGTGACAAAGGATGTGGTAGTGGTTAAACATCAATATATGCGGTAATAGACGTGAGAATATACCCGCGACTATTACCGCATGCATTGCCACAACTATTACCATGGATGTTAGTGCTAAACGCCTATTCAAAAATAAAGGTGCTCATTTGGGCCACCCAATTTTAGGTGGCCCAAACTAGCACCTTTATTTTTTACGTGCATAAAACATATGAAGCATCAATTGTTTTTGAAAGAGTATACAAAAAAACAGAAAATTAAAATTGAATATGCTTTACCTTGATAATTTAATGTACAAAAGATCAAATATTTAAAAGAGTTACAAATAAAACAAAAATAGTTGTATATACATTGTGCCACATTGGGACTTTATGAGAGTTTAGACAAATAATTTTCTATCTAATATTCCTCCTCCTCATCGTTTTCCATAAGCATGTACGTTTGATTGTCCCGACTCTACATTGAGTCAAACTAGATTAAACAAATATCAACAGCTCAAAACAATTGATACAATATTATTTGTTTAAACTTACCACTTGATGTAATCCAACCACTACATTGAATTGCTTGCAAGAGATATGGTTGTTCTCCAACATCCATCGCCAAGATCAAAAACTATATGCCGCTCCCAAAACTTGACTATCTCTCTGGTTGGTCGACTAAGAGTGACATTTTGCTAAGTTAGCAATAACAACAAAAAATCATTAGCTGAAATGTTTATAATCAGTGATTTAGGTTGTAATTTAGCCAATCTTACATATTTGTCCTTCCATGCTGCTTTGCCTTCCGAGCTTTGCGTTGTTGTTTGTAGGATGATGTTGTAGCCTGATTGCTCTCTTCTTGCATTGCCCACTCCCACTTTGCATCTGCCATATTGCCATCACGATAGCTCCTATTGGATCTCTAGCTTGGTTGGCCACTACGCACCATACACTGGACTGCTTGTTTTTCAAAAAAAAAAAAATGTAGCCCTTCAACCACTGTTGTGAAAAAAGATGATGGGGGCCATTGAAAATCTAGCATGCAACACGTCCTCAATGTAGCGTGCATGATCGGATAGTTGGTCTAAACTTTACAAATAATTTTTATACGTCGAATGTATAAGAATATAAATATGGCATCAAAACGCCCTACCTTGTGCTGTACCAAAGTCCACCTCCCTGCCATACTTTACCCTATAGTAGTGCTCATGCGTGTCTGACACGGGTGCATTAGTATCCTCGTCCTTTTGGGTTTGGGATAGCATGCTCTGAAATAGGGGACTCCGTCCCCCCCCCCCCCACCCCACACACACACACACTACCAGAACAAGTGAAGCCACAAGATCCCTCTCCGCTTTGCCTCTCTTGGCGCTCGCTACCCTGAGTCAAGCATCGAGGCGTGATTCTAGAAGAAGTGCTTCGAGGGTGCTCAAGCAAAACAAGAGTGGAATGGAGTGGCGTGGGACCCTCCAATGGAAGGGGAGTAGGAAGTTAAGAAGGAACCAGATGGCTCCTCCCCACCAAGATGTGAACCAACCAAAAGAAGAACTAGATGGCTACTCCCCACCAGGTGGTCTCTTGTCTAGCATCTACATATTACAGAGAGAAATATGAGTTTTAGCTTTCTCGATCTACTCACTCATCTATATATATGTACACTAGTATATATGCACAAAAGCACATAGATACATATACATACAAGTAGATCTAAGCAGGGGCTAGTAGTACCAAAGGTCAAGTGGCACCTCTTTAGATATCATCACAGTTTCAGCCGTGGTAAAACCAAAGGTACGTTGCAGTAATCCATGCATGAGTGGATCAATGATCGCAACGCCCCCACGAATAAAAAAGGACTATACCCAAGAGGAAGCGTGTAACCTTTGGGTGCTATGCTCCCATACTTAGTACCTACATACATGCATAAACAATTATATATATGCACACTCCCCCCTATAATTTAAGTATATATAATTACATATTCTCTACAGTTAAGTATAATCTAAGTACTTATAATTACTTAAATATAGTCATCATTTTGAGTAGAGATAAAGAGCTATGGCTGTAAATGTAGAAATTGTTTTGTGTCGTGGGAACTGCGAGAGTTCTCTTGATTTTGTAGAATTCTTTGAAGGACAACTTCTTTATTGTGCTTCTTGCATAGCATCTCTTCACAAAATCTCCTTGTTCAAGGGAGTAATTTGCACATTGCATGCCTGCCTCCATTATGAGGTACGATACCATTGAAAGAAATCCAACCTAATGCCGTGTTCGTGGGGAGAAAGAAAGGGAGAAGCGAGAGGGAGAGAGAGAGAGAGAGAGAGAGAGAGAGAGAGAGAGAGAGAGAGAGAGAGAGAGAGAGAGAGAGAGAGAGAGAGATAGAGAATGTAAGGAGAAGAGTGTTGGAATTAGGGTTGCAAAGAAATGCACACATCTTGGAGAAGACAAAGGAAGATCAAGGCACACAACAAAGAGTGTATACTTAGTGTGCAATGGAAAGATTGATAGCCCTAGAGTGATGGGCGTATCTCCAATGCACGGAGAAAAAACCTACTAAAGAGGGAAAAAATGCCCCAAGGGTCCTAGTGTGTTCACACACATCACTACCACATGTATATTGTAACAAATTCCCCCTGGAGTGATGCGGTGAACAAGAGCTGACACATGAGTAAGGGAAGTTCCATGCCCTGAGGACATGATTAGTCCACAAAGGGGAGTAATCCCAAAGCTTTGTGGAAAGCTTCAAACTTCTCATGAGACAATGCCTTTGTGAAAATATCTGCAAGGTTGTCTTGTGTTGGCACATAAGCCAAGCTGATTTCTCCTCATGAGAGCCTCTCCCCGACATAGTGGTAATGCAGTGTAGATAGTGTTGGCAGTGTCGGGTCCAACACCCAAATCAGCCATAAGGTGTCTGATCCATACACACTCAATCGTAGCTGTGAAGACTGCCCTGTACTCAGCCTCACAACTCGAAGTGGCCACCGTAAGTTGCCTCTTGATCAACCATGATATACATGAACTACCAAACATGAAACAAAAACCACTTGTGGACAGTCGCGTGTCAAAACAACCAACCCAATTTCAGTCCAAAAAAGCATGTAGGTCTGACGGCAATGATCCCCTCTTGAGATAAAACAAGCCAAGATGTAAAGTGCCACTAAAGTAGTGGGAAATCCTCTTGCCAGCCTGCCAATGCTTAGACTCTAGGCTATGCATAAATTTGTTGACTTGTGAGACTACAAATTGAATATCCGTCCTCGTGTTGCATACATAAATGAGGCATCCAGCAACAGTTTGGTAAAGAGTGACATCTGCAGGATCACCAGCATCATGAAGACTCAATTTCAAACCTGTTCCATGGGAGTGGCAACAGGTTTGCAATCCTCCAGTCCAAACTTACATAGCAATGTCTCTATGTAACTTTTCTGACACAAGGCAATACCACCATCACACTGCTTAAATTGTATGCCCAAGTAATGATGCAACGAGCCCAAATCGTTCATCTTGAAACTAGCATTCAAATCAGCCTTAAATTCAGAAATATGTCTCTCATTTGGTCCAGTGATCATCAAATCATCTACATAAAGAACCACAATGAGAATTACATCACCCTCATGCTTTACATACAATGTGCTTTCTGTTGGACTGTTACAAAAGCCTCGTTTGACCAAATGAGTGTCATCTTTCTCATACCAAGCACAAGGAGATTTCTTCAACCCATACAAAGCCTTCTTTCATCTGCACACTTTGTCCTCCTATCCTTTCTTGACAAAACCACGAGGCTATGTTACATAAACTTCCTCAAATATGTCACCATTCAAGAAAGCAGTAACAATGTCTAATTGATGTACATCCCAACCAAAATGAGCTGCCAATGCACATAGAAAATGCACGGTAGTCATACAACAAGTGGAAGAAAAAGTCTCTTCATAATCTATGACTTTTTGATGTGCATAACCCTTTGCAACCAGTCGAGCCTTATGGCGATCGATCTGACCATCCGACTTGCGTTTCAACTTGTAAACCCACTTTGTACCAATTTACTTTCTGCGAGGAGGCAAATCACATAAATTCCATTTGTCATTTTCTATAAGTGCATCATATTCTGATTGGCAGCCGTCCAATTTTTTGAATTCTGTGCTTCATCAAAAGACAAAGGTTCCTCAACATCATGTAAGCTAGACACAACCAAAGCATAACAATCTAATGCATAGCTAGAGCCTGAACAAGTACAACTAGACAAAGGTGCATCCAATTTATTGTCACACAATGTATGCACCAGCCATTTTGGCATACCTCTAGCCTGCTCATTTTCAACCCTTTCCTCCTCAAGTGCATCATGTCAATTGCATCAGTAATAGGCTGATCTATAACATTTTTCGAAACCTTCATAGGGTGTACATTTGCCTCATTGGAATTTACATTCGAACTTCCACCACTGAAAAGAGGCAAAAAAGTGTCATAAATGTCCTATGAGCTTACATTATTGTCTCTAGCACATGACAGCAAGGGATGAATAGAATCTTTTACAAACACTACATCCTGTGAAACCAAAATATGCTTTGTTTGCAGATGATACAACCTGCAATCTTTGCTTTCAGCATTATAACCAAGAAAAATACATTTAACAGCTTTATCATATCCACTTTTTTGCGATGTGTTTGTGGCACCAAAGCATATGCCAAACAACCAAAAACATGTATGTGCTCAATAGAAGGCTTTCTATCATGCCATTCTTCATATGGAGTAATAGACTGCAAAGCATTTGTAGGACACCTGTTAAGTACATAAGTGGCACACATGATGGCCTCAAGCCAAAAAGAATGCGCCAAAGCTTGACTTTTGACCATACATCGTGCCATTTACTTAAGTGACCTATTTTTTCTCTCAGCAACACCATTTTGTTGAAGTGTATAAGGCACTGTACATTGGTGTTTTATCCTACGACTAGCCAAAAATGCATTAAATTCATGAGACATATACTCCCCCCCTCAATCGAAACGGAGGGTGCCCAAAGTACATTTCGATACATTTTCAGCCATAGCCAGAAATTGGTTGAAGCACATAAAAACTTTGAACTTCGCTTTAAGTGGAAATACCCATGCATGCCTGGAGTAATAATCAATGAAAGTCACGAAGTAAAGGTAATTGCCCAAGGATGGAGTTTGCATGGGCCCACAAATATCACTATGCACAAGATGCAACCTACATGTGGCCCTAACTAAACCATCCTTTGGAAAGTTCGAACGCTGCATGTTACCCAAAATACAGCCTTCACAAACATGTTTGACAGGTGCTTCAAGAAGCAGCAAAGGAGCAACCATATTATATTTCTATAAACACAGCAAAATGGCTAGATTCAGATGCCCAGAACGTGCAGGCCATAGTTTTGCATTTGGAACAACCCTTGAATCTGCAATAAGATTTGCAAAATTTTTTCCACACTTGTCATACAAAGTGAGCTTATACAACCCATGACACAAAAGGCTAGATGCAACAATTTCATCACGAAAATTGGGATCATGAACTGTACATCTGTCAACCACAAACTTGACTACAAGTCCAAGTTTACTAAGTGCAGATATAGACAACGGAGATTTTTCTTGATCCTAGTACATAAAGTGCATCAACAAGTGTGAAAGAATTTCCATTTGAAGCAGTAAGCATAATCTTTCCAACTCCTTGAACCGTATAAGAGGCATTGTTCGCACAAGTGATAGAATTCCCATGAGGGACATACTCGGGAGAGGTGAACAATTCAGGATGTGAGGTAATCTGCTTTGTAGCACCACTATCAAAATACCACACATGTGAATTTGCAACAATTGACATGCATGCATCATGGACAATAGGATCTTAAGTGCCCTCTGCACTAAAAGCCCATTCTGCATCAACATCAACATCACTGTCTCCTTTTACAGAAGACTCAACAGTGGCTGCATTTGTAGTGGAACCACCCTCCTTCTTCTTAGCCTCTTTGGCCTTCAACTTAGGACACTGCTTGATCAAGTGATCATTAGCTTACAATAATGGCAACGCATCTTATTTCTGCCCTTATCACCAAAATTTCTAGAGGAATTGTTGCCAATAGAAGCATTAGGACCAGAAGTTTTACCACTCGCAGCAGAGCCATAAGAAGTGGCTGCAATGATGTTACCACCCTTTCTTTGAGAAGCAATAAAAGCCTCTTCAACTGCACGCTGCCTAGTCCTGTTTTTCCTGGAAAGTGACTCTTGCAATAGCAATGTGCATAATGCACTTGGGGGGTTCACTATGTGTAAAACTACCATATCACGTGCATTCAAGACATGTTTGTAAAACCACTTTTCTGTGAATTTTGTTAAGAATATAATGTACCCTTTTCTTTTAAATTCTGTAAGTTTTTTCAACTTTGAAAAAATAATGCCCTTATGTATATATATTTTTGTAAGTTTCAAGAACTTTAAATACCCTTCTGTTGAACTCACGTGATAGGTTACAATTTTATTAGGTGACCTCCCCAGGATAATGCATCGAACTTGACAACTTTAGGATTTCCTTGGGTTGTAAGTCTCCAAGTACTAGCAAAAAGGGAACTGTCTGAAATGACTTCACCTGCAAAAATAAGTTGCTCATTGATATCCTTGACACCAGCAAGGAAAGTGTCCATATCATCTTTCTCATGCATAATCTTTGACTCCAGCTCTTTATGCAGCAGCAAAGCAATTTTAGCCTCATTGTGACTTTCATAAAGACTAGCCAAAATATCCCAAGCCTGTTTTGCAGATTTTGCTCAACGAATGTGAGGAACAGTGGTGCGCTTCACACACAACACAATCAATGCATGAGCCTATGTATCCTTTGCATCCCAACGAGATTGTTCTGCCATAGGCAAAACAACTCTTATAGCAGCAATCCTTGCATCAAGACCTACCACTTCCTCAACATCACCTAAATCCTCATAACCAGGACATACATCAATGCCCTGCACAATATTCGAGAATCCTTTGACACAAGAACATGTTACATCATATAAGCCCACATAGGGTAATTTTCCCCATCCAATCTGTCCTCAGCAAGAAACATCTTTGAACACATCTGTGTTGTTGTCAGCCATGGTAAATGCTGCACCTGGTGTGAAAACTATCCAAAAAGAGGAGAAACAAAGCTTGAACAACATATGCTATATATCACAAACCGTAGAAGAGTGTAAGGCGTATGAGAGTAGATTGAGAGGAAGAAGGAGTATTCTTATGAGAAAGATGTACATCTCCTCACGTAATCACTCATATTAGCATAGATTACCTTAGTAATTAGCATGGTAGAGGAAATGAGCATGCATTGAAGCTTGGATCTTGGTTGGATTTGCATCACAAAGCCAAGAGTTGTTGGTGTAGGCCTCCCTTCTCACAAGATTGGACTAGGTGGTAAGCTTTCCATTAAAGCTAGAGAAGGAGAGTGAGAGTCTTCTTGCTACACACATGATATTTTGTGAGTTTGTAAGTGATAATGCCTTGGAAAATTCAGCCCCCTCTCTCTCTTGGTCGACCCCTCTTGCTATTTGCTCATGCTCACACTCTATTGGCCCATGCCGGGCTTAGACACTAAAATTTAAGCAGCATAAGTGATAGCCTTCTGACATGTGTCCCTCTTTCCCCTTTTGTAAGAGCTTTAGGTAATTAATTAATGCAACTAAACACTCATTGGACCCCTTTGTCTCCTGGCCCCCAATAGGAATCAGGCAAGGCATTGGGCTATTGAATGCTCATTGGACCCCTTGGGAGACTGTCCAATAGTCTTCTAGAGAGCTTAATTCTTATTGGTTCTTTTATTACGTGTTTTTAAATTAATTAACTAGATTTACTCTAGCCTAAATCTCATTGGTCCACCGCATCGAATAGGATTTGAGTACACCTTGTGGGCATCTGGGCTAGGGAGCTGACATGTGTCCCTCATTCCCTTTGTGTAAAGGGAACTTGTGTGTGTGTGTGTGTGTGTGTGTGAGTTTATCTCTCATCTCCTACTTCTATGGCTCGCCCCCTCCTATGTAGGGATGCTTGAAGACTTTTTGAGCACACACAAAGAATCCAATTCCTTTGCTTTTGACCTTTGTACACAACCTTTGAATTTTGGAACCTTAGCATTTTGGAAGCCTTAATGGGCTGAACCTTAGGGTCTTTTAAGCCCATTGTTGCACCTTGCTCTTTTACAGATGGCCCCCCCTTTGGATCCCTACTGTGGCTGGGCTGCCAGCTTAACCAATATTCTAGTTTTTTCTCCCCTGTCACTTCTCCATATTAAATGATCAGTTTAACATGACAAAATCATTTAGGAGAACTATTATGACATGAAACTTGCGAGGACAAGCCCTTCTTTTCCTCTTGGCCTTGACATCCTCGTCTTCATGGCTCTTTCCCTTCTTCTTATTACTAGGACCTGTGCTACTTCTTCCTTCCTTATCCTATGTGTTCCTCTTCCCAATAGGCATCCCTAATGTATCCTCCAGCGTTTTTTCCTAATGAAAGGTGACCACACTTATCACTTTTGTCTTTTCCTTTTCCTCTTGATTCAATCCACTGGGTCCTTCTTCTCCTTAATTTCAATGCCATAATCATTTGACCTAGTTAGCACCTGTCTTGGCAATGGATACATGTCTCCTCCCATCCTTGGCAGCTTATCACATTGAGGGTTGATGGTCCAACTCTCTGTAATTATAACACGTGGGCATCTGCCTCTAGACCCTACCATTGCTTTTTCCACAACACAATTCTTGGGTTTTTCTTCACCTCATTTGTTGCTGATTTTCAAACCTCACTCGACCTTGATTATTTTCCACATATATTACCTAGCATGTTTAAGCTAAGACTCTTCATTAAATCTACCACTTGCCTCATGTCTTGCCTTAGCCCATCATCTTGCACTGCTGCAGTGACCATTGCTGGCATAAGCTAAGGAGTAATAGAAACCACTAGTTCATGATGAACCCCTAGCATGTGACCTTGCAAAGAATCCATAGGCTGAAACTCAGTCCTCCTAGGCAAAGACTCTACTCCTAGTAGCTGACTGCAAGAAAGTTTGAGAATTTAAAGAAGGTGGACAATCAATTAAATTTGACACTTTTTCTCGATTCCAAGATGCTTCGAGGGCATTCTTCTTAGCTTCCACTCTTTGTTCATCGCTACATCTAGTGCATCTTCATATGTCCAAAGGCTTCTTTAGCTCCACTCTCCAACATATACTCTCCCAAAGACCAGCCAAGAATCTGTCCTTCTTCATCATGTCAGGTGGGGGTACCTATGGTGCTAAGGCCTTTCACATCCTCTCCCATGCCATTGAAAAATTACGTATGTACTCATCTACTGGCTCCCTTTGCATCAAACCCTGTACTTCTTGCCACACTTTGTCAGGATCTTATTTCTTCACAAACTTCACTTCCAATCCATGCCTTAGATTGTCCCAAGTTAATCTCACAGGTGGATCAACCGCACACAAGTCCTCTTCAAATGCTTTGGACCAAACTCGTGCATCACTTTTCAAACAAATCTAGAGAAGACATAACATCTGTGCAGGATAATGAATCTGGTTGCTAATATAGGCAACCTCCATATTTTTCAAAAAGTCTTCCACATCTTCATCACTTCTTCCATGAATTTCCAGATAAGAGAAGTCCATGGATACCCAAGTTTCAATGCTTTGAGAACCCACCCCTTCTAACACAGGTGCAAGAAACCAAAACTTTTTACTGAGTCGATCCCCAGAAACTTCAATGGAGCTCAAGCATTAGAAAAGGATGAACACATGCATATCAAATGAGTTTCCATAGTCAATCATCGGAATTACAACAGGCAAAGGGGATTTGAGTACCTCTCTTAATCTTCTTCACCGAAACATAAAGACTATGTGCTGCTGGTAAAAAATATTCTTCTCCACATGAACATTTATCTGGATTCTTTGTGTAAAATGAAAAGGAGTGAACTGAAGTCTGTCGTGATTATCCATTAAAATCCAACCATATAGCTCCCAAGATCACAGAGATTATACGAGAAAGAACGGGGGTGATTATCGCAATTGGAAAATGGAATGATGAATGGAATAGGGCGATTAGTGATGCATTGACCTACTCACATGGATAAGGGTGTGGGCCCTCCCATTGTCACAAGGTGGCTCCACTATCAACCAATGTATTTGTGTTCTCTTGGAAATGTGATGGCTCATCACACGTATGGCAATAATTTTTCATTTTTTTGGGCTGTCAATATATTCTACTCACCATTGTGAGTTCCACAAAAAAAAAACTTCTTGATTAGTTTCAAGTGGCAAGCTAATGATAGCAAACCTTGTTCTATCTTTTTTGGGGGCCAATACTCACAATTCTGAGTTGTATATAATATTATCTGAAAAAGACTTACAATAGAGAAGGTTTGCTATGATCGACCTAGGTAATCACTAGCATAGTATCCATCTAGGTAACACGAGAGCCACACGACCATAAAAACATGAATGGCTGACTAAGGAGTCACTTCTTTATTAGGAATAAATGCATAACTAAGTAGAGTTTACAGTGGTGTACTTAATGGAAATAGATAAATCATGCACAAGAGCGATAATAGAGAGAGAGAGAGAGAGAGAGAGAGAGAGAGAGAGAGAGAGAGAGAGAGAGAGAGAGAGAGAGAGAGAACACGATGTACATGGTTCAACCAAGTGCCAGCTACATCCACACAAAATTAGTCACTCAACAGATTTGAACTTCAAACCAGAAGTCGTAATGGAATTGGACTTGCAACATGGAAAGTAGCGGAATTTAAATAGCTATAGTGATCATTTTAAGGAGAATTCTTCAAAAGTATAAAGAGAAGAATTTATGATAGATAGAAACATATTCATTATACCTAATTAGATTTCCATGAACACTATTTTTCAAGAGAGAGAATTAAAGATGTTGACAACATTTGAGGACCGGATTTACTTGGAGTTGGTTCCCCTTCCAAAAGGCTTCTGTATTATAGATTCTCCCAAATGTGCTTTGTTTGTTAGTGCATTGCACTCATGCACGACTCGATGACTATGAATACTCAATATCTCTCCCAGCAGAAAACAAGAACCCTTGTCATATAATAATAGGACATGTCTACAAAACGTAGGTGGAATGGATTCTTGTCTTAACTTATCCACGACACAAGTTACATTAAGCTGGACACAACATTCCTTCATCAACGGGAAGCTGCAGAGGTTCACAATGGAGCACCTGCCCCCTTTGCCTTCGCCCGATGGCCACCGACGGTAATCTCTGGCCGTCGCACTTTCTTCTCAAAAGATGGCCCACGCTATGAAAAAAGGGCCCATTGATGGCCAAGGCCTGGCAAGGAACGTTGTCCATTTGGCCGTGTTGCCATTTGACCGTGTCCACCCATTGGTCCCCCTAGTGTGACACTCACCTTCAGTTCATATCCTTGTTGCATACAGAGGACGCTCAGATTGTGGCTTTGTGTGTCCTTGGTAGCACAATCTAGTTGAAGAAATGCAAAAACATTGCATGTCCAGACCTTCCCATCAGCAGCCTCGTACCCCCAGGACAAAACGATGTTCACCCACTTTTCAACGTCAACACGGGGAGGCTTTGAACTGTCAACACCTCAGACAAGACGCCAAATGGCCTAGCCACGAGTCCCCCAATTTGTTGTGCACCTATTCATCAAAATTTAAATATTTGTTTTTAATGGGTATTGTAAATTGTGTGTGCAAACGGAAAGATTGCCGCCGCAACACTCTTGTGCGCAATCTGAACCTGCCCATGTCTCAAATCGTCTCTAGCTATTAGTTATTGTCTGCAAACATTTTCTCTAGGATTTATAGCTTAAAATTGGCATCACAAACTCTTCCAAGTGATTGAACAAAGGTACATGCTAGGGCATCTTTGTACAATCAAAGAGTCCTTACAAGTTAAGGCTAAGGGATTTCAATTGCGTGATGAGCAAGTTGTGAATTGTAAATATGTCTTAATAAATCCCAATAGACATGCTCATAACAAAAAACCTAGAGAAACCAGCTACTCTGCAAGTTAGCCCACCGAGTTTTTCGGAGATTAAAACTGCAGCTATCCAAAGCTCCGATTATGCTGGCACCTAATTGGGGTGAGGATTTTCATGTGCTCGTGGATGCTTCGGATCGAGCTATTGGCAGTGTGCTGATGTAGGAACAAAGTCAAGGATGGTTCCGACCTGTCTATTATGCCAGTAGAAGATTATCATCCATAGAAAGAAATTATTCCATAACTAAAAGGGAATGTTTAGGGATGATTTATTCAGTGAAGAAATTCCGGCACTATCTGTTGGGCCGATGTTTTTTCTTCCATGTGCACCATTCGGCTCTTTTATACCTGGTAAGGCAACAGAATTTGACTGGAAGATTGACCAGATGGGTGCTTTTGTTACGGGAATTTGACTTTGAGGTCATACATCGGCCAGGGGCCCAGCATGCGCTGGCTAACTACCTATCTCGGTTAGATTCTGGAGAGCCGCTGACGGGTGTAGCTGATGAATTTCCGGATGCGTCTCTATTTCTAACAGGAGTAGCTGCCGAGGATATCACAGTCCCGCAACATGCGAGGATTATTCCTTGCATTCCATGGACATGGTATGAGGAGATGTTTCACTTTCTCGACAACGGCGAAATGCCTTCTTTCTTGTCCAGCCATCAGAGGAAACGTATGGCTATCAGAAGACGGAATTTTGAGATTATTATGGGGAAGCTCTATTATCGTACATTGGCAGAGGTGTTACTCCGATGTGTGCTACCACAGGAGCAGGAAGCAGTATTAGAGGAAGTCCATACCGGTATGGCGGGAGGTCACTTTGCAGCATTAATCACAGCTTGAAATGTTCTCCAATCTGGATTATGGTGGCCCACATTGTTTCAGGATGCGAGAAATTATGTGCAACAGTGTGATGTGTGTCAGCGGTTGGGGCAACCTACCGAACGGTCCAGAATGCCTTTTCAACCAGTTCTGCCTTTGGAGCCTTTTCAAAAGTGGGGTTTGGATTTTGTTGTTCCTTTTAAACCAGTGGTAGCTCACACAGGAAGTAAGTATATCTTGACAGCCACGGATTACGCTACCAAATGGTTGGAGGCATGGCCTTTGAAAGACAACACTGCAGTTTCTGTGGTGGGATGCTTAAATAAGGATATCTTTTCTAGATATGGCTGCCCTATTGAGTTGGTTAGTGACAGGGGAAGTCATTTTTTGAATAAGGTAATGGAGTGAATGCTACGGTTCTATTTTTTATTACACAGGAAATCTTCTCCATATTATCCTCAGGCGAATGGGCAAGCAGAATCAACTAATAAGCAATTGATTCGGATTTTAACAAAGTTGGTGAATATGCATCGGACGGATATGTGAAACTTCCTTCCGCCTTATGGGCCTATCGGACAGCTTATAAAGTGGCAACAGGATTGACTCCTTTTAAGTTGGCATTTGGCATGGAGGTAATCACTCTAGTGGAGCATGTGATTCCGAGTATGCGGATGTTGATTGTGGATCGGCTTCTTCCGGAGGATTCTGTGATTTATCAATTGAATGTTTTGCAGGAACTGGATGAAGAGCGGCTGAATAGTTTTGCGGTGCTGCAGGATCTGCAGTCTAGGCGGAAAAAATGGCTGGATCGCCCGAAAGCACGAAAATTTATTTGGGGACAGCTGGTCCTTGTCTTCAATTCTCGTCTCAAGAAGATGCCAGGGAAGCTTAAATTACGGTGGTCAGAACCATTCTGGATTTTTCAAGTGTGCGGACCCATCTCTTTTTATTTGGCGGATTTAAGGGGGGAGGTTATTTCTGTGCCGGTCAATGGTTTCAGACTGCGCCATTATGTTTCACCTACCACGATTCAGTGCCCCTTTGTTGTGGTACAAGAGCCGGAAGCCGCCCTAATCATGATTGGGGATTCTTTTGCATGCAATCTTGGAAAGCGGGGAAGGATCTATGATGGTTGTGACAACGTGGATCGCCCTATTTTGGGAACTCATTGTGGAAAGGTTACTACTGCATGCAGAAGATTTTTATTGTGGTTCTCTTGTTTCGTGTGTCGTGCGCTCTTAGTGCTCTACTCTCTGCTCCTTCATCTCATCGCCACCATGGCAGCTTCCCTTCTGCAATGTGTTCCTTTCACTCCCGTGTAGCAGCTCGCGCTTCAACGAGTGGACGCATGGCTGCAAGACTTGCGGCTGTGTGTGTTTGCCTACCTGTATTGGCAAGGGATCCAAGTTCACCCGCAGGCAACAGGTTTGATTGAGCAACTCGCTGCTGGCGATATGGTGGTGCTCAATAATCAACAGATTCAGATGACAGCAGAAAGGATTTCAAGGTGTTACTGTTTGCCCAACGATGGCGTGGTACGTGCCTCTCATGTGATCCCTGTTGCAGATGTAGAACAAGAATTTTGTTTGAAGGTCAAAGGGGAGTATAAACTGTCAAGATTGTCAGATGTAGCAACCAGGGATGCATATAGGTGGTTTCTCGAGGCCATTTGGCTGCAGGCCAAAACTTACACCATTTCGACCCGAGCAAGAAATGTGTTGCATTCGGCCAACTTTGGGCCAATAGCTTGGGCAGCGGTGGTCAGAGAATGACTGCTGGCGGAATGCCAATGAGTCATGGCACAGCTGGGGAGGAATACCCCAACCAATACAAAGGTGGGCCAACTGCTCACATTGATTTTTCCATTGAGAGAAGTTTTTCCTCTCTCCCTGCGTCCTCTCTACCACTTTGAAGATGATCGCTTGATGGTCCAAGGCACTAATGGTCCGCTGTCGGAAACACAAAGCTTGGCAGTGTCGGCTGAGAGGGAAACACAGCAGCAGCAGGTGGGCATTGGGGATTTGCCTGGTCCATCGGCAGCAGTGGTATCTTCTGGAGCCCAAGAGATGGCCACTGCAGGTGCAGGATCAGCAGCTGCAAGCGCGGCAGGGAGGAACAACAATTTTCGACACCACCTCCGGCAACTGCATCTCTTGTTTCGGAAGATTCTGTGGTGGCTCGCTGGCGTCGCCGAATGCAGGAGAGAGTGAGAAATGCTACTCCTTTGCGGACGAGCTCTTCTCCGGTTGCGGATGTCCCCGCTCAACCAGAAACTTTGGGTACTACTAATGCGGCTGCCTCAACGAGAGGTACTCTCCCCGCAGCGCTACCCTGGGAGGCTATAGCAGCAGCGACCCCTGCTGACCAATTAGAGGCATGCGGTACATTTTTGAGCAGACTTGCAGAGTCTATTCGTGCGGCGTGGACAGCCCCAGCCACAGAGGGACGAGTCAATGAGTTGGAAGCACAGGTAGCGTCTTCGCAGACTCGCATTGCCGAGTTAACCACTCAGAATGAAGAGCTGACTACCACAACTCGCCAGCAAGGGGTAGAAATACAAATGTTAAGAGAGGCTAATTCTGAGTTTGTGGCCTCTATCCAACAGGAACTTCTTCAATTGAGAACACAGCATAGCCTAGCCTCTTACTTAACCTTGCACCCTGGCAATGTAATGATCAACATGACTGATTTGGATGCATTGGCAGTGGAGATGCAAGAAGATCTCCAAATTTTTTTAGATAATCAATTACAAAGTTGGAGCACACGCTTGGATGCTGAGGTGAGAGCACAGCCACCCACTCAGCAGGTTGTGGTGCACCAACCCGAGTCATCCAACACTGACAGAAAAAATGATTCGTCGATTTCGTAAGGAGCGGTGCAGGGTTTGTTTTTGGGTGGAGATCTTAGCTCATTCTTTTTCTCTCAGTCTACCACCTTGCCCTCCATTTTGGTCTTCTCTTAATAGATACCTTTCTCGCTATTATCCATTACATACACCTCTTGCTCCTTTGCCACAGCCACCTTAATCTATCTCTTTGCCAACGCAGTTTATTCCTCAGGCTGCCTGGCCGGAACAAATTGAGATAGATCCACATCTTCTCGATGATGTCTATCGGGCACATACTACAGATTTTAGAGGATTTGGCTATATTGATATTTCCTCTTCACCAGAGCAGGGTGTAGAGCAAGCACCGAAACCTTCCAACTAGAGGCGCTGAGTGTGGGTTCGCGCAATCCACTGTGCGTGCCAGATGTTATGGCATTAGCCGCACATGCAGTCCTTTGGTCCTGCGGAGGTCTGGACACTGCGGATCAGGAGTCATGCGGTATGCAGTGGCTGTAGCGGTAGTTCTTCATGGGATATCATGGGACAGGAGTGTGTGCACCGTTCCCGATCTGCGTTGGAGCAGCGGTTGTATATGGAGGGGCATACCTGTCTTTTGATGTAACTTAACCAATCTCTATGATATTCATGGCATCTACTGTTGTAACTTTGGGTCTGGAATATACATGAATGAAGCAAGGGGTGTTCTATGTCTGTGTACTGGGTACTCCCTTCTCTTGTCATTCTATATGTTGATGTTCATATAATGTAGTTGCGGGTAATCATTCCCATAATGCCGATTGCTCCAGTGCGGGCAATAGTCATTACATCCTCCTGGGTTAATCCACTGGTTCCTTCTTCTCCCTTGATTTCAATGCCATAATCATTTGACCTAGTTAGCACCTGTCTTGGCAATGGATACATGTCTCCCCCCATCCTTGGTGGCTTATCACATTGTGGGCTGATGTGGCCCAACTCTCCACAAATTATAGCATGTGGGTGTTTGCCTCCAGAACCTACCATTGCTTTGTCCAACACCATTCCTAGGTCTTTCTTCACCTCCTGGACTGATTTGCAAACCTCCCTCGATCTCAATTATTTCCCACTTGACGTAGCATGTTTATGCTGAGATTCTTCATTAAATCTACCACTTGCCTCATGTCTTGCCTTAGCCCATCATCTTGCACTACTGTAGTGACAACTGCTGGCATAATCTGAGGAGTAATAGAAACCATTGGTTCATGATGAACCCCTGGAATGTGACCTGGCAAAGAATCCATAGGCTGAAATTTAGACCTCATGGGCAAAGACTCTACGCCTGGCTGGCTCATTTTTCTCAGCTTCCACTCTTTGTTCCTTTCCACCTCCAATGCATCTTCATATGTCCTAGGCTTCTTTAGCTCTACTCTCAAACGTATATTTTCCCAAATACCAGCCAAGAACCTGTCCTTCTTCATCATATCAGGTGGGGATACTTGGGCACCCTTGGCCTTTTAGTTGATCTCAAACGGACCCCGAACAGGCCAAAAACGGACCTCGCAGTGCGTAATTGTCACCTTTTTGCATCATCCGCCCACCTGGCACTCAGCTTTTTCTAATAATGCACCCTGCAACCACGTGAAGTGGCCCCAAAATATAGTCCTCATGATGAACGTTTTGCATAATTCATCACAAAAAAATAGCCACGTTGTGTCCGTACTTATCTACATGCAAGTATTGACCCCATTCGACCTCCTGACGCCACTAGATTCCATTTGACACACCTGCTTACCTCATGTCGTCGGCCCACAGATAGCTTCCTTGAGAAGTTTTACGTGCTACCAACTCCTCATTGTTATAGAAAAAAGACACTGGTACTGGTAATAGTGAAAATCGATGCACTATGTACACCCTGTCCTACCTGTACACATGTGGGCCCCATGTAACCACCTGGCTCTAGAAAATGAGCAATCCTTTATTTAATGCATCATGCATGTGTATATACATATGCGCAATCCCTTGCTCCAAAAAACTCCCGACAGCGCATAGGTTGGTATCTTCCAACACCGAAATGATGTTCTCCTTTGCAGCTTCTTGAATAGCCTCTAGCACTATTGCTTGCATTTTATACTAATTTCCATAGCTTTGAAGTACCTCCTTCACTATGCAAAAAGGGGGCGTGTCAAATTAAAAGATCTGTAGTCTTCTGGTAGTGCCGGATTTTTGTAAATGCCCTTGCTATTTTTCGGCGCCACTGAGGTTGTCTTGGGAGCACTTCCACATTTGCTGGCTGGCGATGTTTAGGCTTCTTGAAAAACTTTGACTTGCACCTGTTTACATGCTTAGGGGCTGTATTTGCAGCCTCTTTTGATTCATCCTCTTCCTTGGGATCCTGATCTTGTGGTGTGGGGAGAGCTCCTTGGTCTCGAGGTAGTGTCTTCTCCCCAATGGGCACCGGTGTGTGTGCAATGTATTAGCTTGCTCCCATGGTGGCTCTATCTCTAATTTAGTGTCTGTATGGACCACCTGAGTCCTGGATGGTCTTGATTATGATTTGTGGTGCGACGGCTCCTCCCTATTGGACTCTAGTGTTTGCTGGGCCTCTTCTTCTCTTGAGCATTGTACATGTTGCTTCATTCTTTTTCTAAGTGTTTCTTGTTGTGGACGTAAAGTTTCTTCAGCCCTTGATGACTCTTGTGCCCTACTACCATGCCCACTACTAGAAGAGTTGTTGGAACGGCCAGGTGTTCATGGTCGTTTTCTGGTTCCTTTAAGCCATGCCGGCTTCTCACATCCTTGAAGGGTGTTTTTGTTGGCAAGAAAATTCTCTTTTGCAGTTTGTTTGGTGTGCGCCATTTGGTATGGTAAGAGCTCACCTATGCTTAACACTAGAATGGTAACCTAACAGGACATAAAAGTGTCCTTTCAGGGTTTTGGGAAAAATTCCAAAACCATAGTAGATCCACTTATTTTGAAAAATCCTTTCATGAGCTTATAGTTCAATAACTATTACATATGGAAAAAATGAGAAACTTGTAAGTTTTCTCATCCCTTGGTTACTACAAGCCTCCAAAGTTGATGGACCAGTGCATTTTGCCCAAAACAGCAATTTCTTACGATTGATTGCATATAAATAAGAGTGGGGATTTTTTGTAGGAAGTGAGATAAAATGCCCTGTTAACTTCAATGGGTTGGTGACCAAAACATATGGTTGCTTTTACCTCACTAATTTTTTATTGGGAAAAAAAATAGGTACAAAAAAGTATGACTCCATTAATGCCAATACAACCATTAGGAGTATTCATGAAATGGGGACTAGATTTTATGGGACCTTTTAAGAAAGTGACTCCTAGGAAGAGCAAGTACATTGTGATGGCTACTTGTTATGTTACCAAGTGGGTTGAAGCTAAGACTCTTCCTGACAACACAGCCAAGTCAACTGCAAGGTTTCCGTTTGAGAATATTTTCTGCCGATATGGATGTCCAGTAGAGATTGTAACTGATCAAGGCACATATTTTATCAATGATATTATGGAAATCCTATTGGATATGCTTTCAGTCAAGCATCGGAAATCTACTCCTTACTATCCTAGATGCAATGGATAGGATGAAAGTAGCAACAAGACAATAAAGACTATTCTCACTAAGGTGGTGCAAAAGAAACCAGACCAGTGCGATTTGAAGCTTTAGACTGCTTTATGGGCTTATAGGACAGCTTATAAGGTAACTACTGGAATGACACCATTCAGAATGGTGTATGGTACTGAAGCTGTGGTTCTTATGGAGTTTGTCATCCCCAGTCTGAGAATGGCTGTGAAGTATGGATTAGACTTCAACCATAATCTTAAGAAAAGGCTGGATGAACTGATGCAGTTAGATGAACTCAGGCAAAGAGCTATATTGGAATAGGAGATTGTTCAACAAAGAAGGAAGCACTGGCATGATCGCCGAATTAAAGTTCGAGAATCCCAGAAAGGAGACTTAGTGCTTCTCTATCAGTTTAGATTGGGTCCAAAGAAGCCAAATTTGAAGATTGCCTGGGCAGGACCTTTTGAGGTCGATTGGGTCTTCTCCAATGGCACAGTCAGACTGAAAGATTTATCTGAACTGATGTTGCTGGGAGTATATAGTGGAGCAAAGATCAAACTTTATTATTCAGAGACCAGAGAAACTGGATTGGAACAAGGTACTAAGGAACTGGAGGTTGTTGATCAAGAGATACTGGAATTAGACGTTTTTGGTCTTTTCCATGTGCAACCAGTTCCAGCTTCAGAATCAGTACTAGAAGAACCAGATCAGGCTGACCTAAGAACCACTACCAGTATGGTCCAGCCAGAGTGGGAATCAGTTCAGAACCAGTATGGACACACTTTCCAATTTTTAAGTGGCCAACGGTCAAGTGGTATGCCAGTGGTAATTATTACAAGGATGGGTCGCAGTCTTGTCCAATGCATGTTTTCCACGATAGCAACGGCGCACACAAGTCTAGGAGTGGCGAGTGGTGGAGCTTTTATGGCGCAAACATGTATAACAGTCAGGAGAGTTAGCATTTTTCCTCATAAATCTCCTGCGCGACGCTTTCCTCCTGTCAACCATTCGCCATCGCCGAGCTCCGAGGTTTCTTCACTACAGCCGCAAACTTCGACCTCTGACGAGACAGTTGACTGTCAGACAGTCTTACCAACGACACCAGGAAACGGCTTCGACACATGTAAGTCATATTCTCCTTTGCGTGTTTCATCATCATCGACCTCACAGTGTATGGGTAGAAGGAAACGCTCAGAAAAGATGCATGAAACTCTTGAGGAAACCCAGGCTATAGTTGCTGAGGCAAAGGCAAGCCTTCCCGTTCTTCCATACAGTAAAATCCAACGATATGTATTTACTAATCACGCAATGACTCTGCTACAACTCTGGGATGTGCGAGTTGTGTTGCAAGCTACAAGGATTGCTTTTGATTCAGATATCATAAAAAAGCAAGTTCTTGACTCCTTTGATGCTGAAACTAGCAGTGCTATGGTAAATAGTAGGAAGGTGTCAGTGACACCAGAAGCCATTGCATTTGCATTTCGGATGCCTAATGAGCCCAAACCGTCTGTGACAACTGCGCAGCAAATAAGTATCGCTCTGAAGGAGGATGAAACGGCTAGAAAGAAGCGTAAGGCAAGTGCTCAAGGAGTTCCAGTATAGCAGGACTGGAAGCCTCAGCTGCTTAGAGGTTTGTAGCCAAAGCAGTAAGCCTTAAGAACAACCCAACATATGTGTCAGAAATTTTTTTTGCTATGCTGTTGGCCAAGATACTGGATCCACAAGTCCATATCAACCTTTGTCAAATACTCTCGAATAATGTACTCCAACAGACTGCCAAGCTGAAATCTCAAACTGTTTTCAAGGCATGGTATGTCTGGCAATTCCTGTATTGGGCTACTGCTGTAGATGATAATGAGCAGGTAAAGCAGGCTTGGAGTGAGCAGCCCATTTCTGAACCAAAGAAAATTGAACTGTCCTCAGACGACGAGGAAACAAACAGTCAAACGATTTCCAGTGACCTGAAAAAGGAAAGCCACTGCAGAAGAAGCTGGCAGTTCAAAGAAGCCAAGAATCACACTGACAAAAAGCAGTGAATTTTTGAAGCAAATAGAAAGCCAGGTTAAGGCGGTAAGCATTGAGAAAGTTGAGATGAGTAAAACTGAGCAGCAATCTGCTCAAAAGATTATGCCTGATCAGCCAATTGTCAAAAATACAGTTGCTACTGTATCTGGGAAAGATCATGTCAAGCCAGTCACTGTTGAAAAGATACCAGACCAGTCAGGGGACAAAGGCAAGAGTCAACTGGACAAAGGGAAAGGTCCAACGTTCTCAAATTTGTCTGGTGGAGTCCCTGCCATTACTGAAACTCCTCTACAACTGGTAAAACAAGATAAGTTGCAGCAAATGCAAACTCAGAAATTAACAGGGCATCTTCTGCTCACCAAAGCTGATTATGCAACTTTACCCTACATGGCTCCAGTGGCAATATATGAACCTTTTGATTCTGATCCAACCATGGTCAAAGACAGATGTCCAGTACTGATACAGCCTTCTTGGAATACCATTGTCAGTTGTATGGGACAATTGGTGGAGGCTGCTGGATTAGAAGACAAAGTCAAAAAGCTTAAAGTTGACTTGGCAGAAGCACAACATCAGATTGAAACACTCCATAAAGCCCAGGAAATGCAGAACATACAACACAGGGTATTGAAAGCTCAATCAAAAAGGAATCAGGAGTTGTTGAACAAAAAGTTGGCTAAGGCTGAGTCTGATATTATGATCATGAAAAGTCAAAGGAATGAAGCACTGAGAGCTGCCGAGCAAGCTGAAACAATGCTCAGGATGAAGCAGACAGAATTTAGAAAGATGCTATTGCACCATACAGCTCTGAAGCGTTCGCGCTGACTGACAGATACATCTACAATAGCTTGTCTGAAATTTTAAACCCCTCAGGCAATGCTGTTTTTGACTTGGAAAATTTGAAGTCCTTGATGGAAAGTATGCAGAGAGATTTGCAGGACAAGGTGGGTGAATTCAATAATGATCTGATAAACCAAGCTATAATGGATTATATTGAGCAATAGACTTCCCCGGATGAGGATGAAGAAGATCAAGAAGATGAAGTTGATAAGGAGGAGGATGATCAAGAAATGGGGCATACGAAGGACGATGATGATGCCCCACCACCATCTCCACCTCCAGGACCGGGTACTGGCGGGACATGGCCAGATGAAGGAGGCCAGTCACAATCAGACCAACCAGATCAGAATGAGGGCCAGCAGGAAGGACATGATAAAGAGCACCAGTCGGGTAATCAACAGACTGAAGAGCAGCAGCCCAGTAACACTGGGAATCAGCCAACTGATCAATCCCATCACAGTAGAGAGGCTAAAGGGAAAATGAAAGTTTAGGATGAGGGACCAGTGAGACTGATCATCAGCATTCACTACAGCTCATTACTTTGAATAAGCAACTGAGACATCAACAGGCCTCCATCACCAGATAGTATCTGGAAGATGATGCTCTCTCGACTGACTTGGAAAGATTTCAAAGACTATATGTGGGAGCCAGGGAAATGGTAGAACATTGGAAATCAACTGCTTTCCATGATAAAGAAGCTTGTAGATTACCTGCGCATCCCAGTACAGTCCAGCTGTTGGAACGAGTCCCAGAATGGATACTCAATGCTGATGAGAAAGTGGCAAACCCGCACTGGCAAAGGCAGTCTACTGAGATTGTCGGTCCTTGGCTCTAGAACTGGAGCTTCTGCTAGGTAACAAACCAACTTACCGCTACATGAAGGATGTTAGGTACAACTCAAGGAAGTTTTGGTACAAATGCAAGCTGCGAGAGGTGTTTTGGATCAGAGAGTCAAAGCCATCCTTGAGGACCACACAGCCACTAGCAGAGGACCTCAAACGCGAATGTCAGTAGGAGCACAGGCAAGTGCTCTCTGAACCTTGTTCCAGCTAGTGAGAATCACCAGACGGATGATGCAGTAGGAGAACCAGGCTATTCTCAATTTCCTGGAATTTGTGCCCGATTCTCTAGTTCTCTTGTATGTTGTTCCAGCAAGAGAAACTGAGCTGCCAAGATTCGTTCCAGCACTGTATCCTCAACATCAAGAGCCAGTTGATCGACTCACATATTTCAAAATAATTGATGAGCTTCAGAATTGGTATGAGCGATCAACTGTGGAATGGAAGACTTGGCAAACATTGCTCAATGATGCTCTCCAAATCAATGAAATTCAGGCAATGAAAGAGGAGCTGCATAGGATTCAACTGTGTATGGGCCAGTGGAAGATTCAGGTCAGAGGATTGACCACAATTACTAACCAAGTGCTATAGCTTACGTTCGAATCTTCCAAACTGCGTGAGAAAGACATTGCAGCAAAGCCGGGTCTAGCACCACAGTACAGGGAGATGGCAGAGATTCTTTTCGAAGCTCGAGTCAAAACAAATCAGCCTCTTCCAGAAGGATGGATCCATATTTCTTCGCATTGTCATAAGCTGGCCAGAACCAGAGTGAGTAAGGGCAGGCATACACTCTATGATCCTGACACCAAAACCTATCATTCTCTCACGCATGTAGAGATGACCACAGACCTACGGGATCAGCTTGAACAGGAGGCCATTTACCGAATGATTCAGAAGGAGAATGCTGGTGCTGGGACTTCTCAGGCACCATCCCGGTCAAAGGGCAAAGTCAAAAGGAAGACGGTCCAATGGAAGGATACTGGGTAGTTCCATCTCAGAATTCAGTGGCGACTTTTCTTCTCAGCAGACAGGAAGGGAGAGATGACAACTCTACCTTGGCCTGATGACAGCTCCACCTTGGCCTGGTGAGAGCTCCACCTTGGCCTTTTTCGCTGCCTCCCGCAATCCTTGGTCCTTCTTGAACTCCTCCACCCCAACATCAGAACCAGACAATGGATTTTTCAGTTCCACACCAGAACCAGACGATGGATTTTTCAGTCTCACATCAGAATCAGACAAGGGAATTTTTCATAAATTTAGGAATCTTTTCAAAATTCAAGAAAGAAGGGAAGGATGTAGACGGCTGGATAATCACCATGTGAGAACGTGTTCTTAGAAGATGGGCAACGAATTACATAGTAATTACTAGAGTAATTACTACAGTAAACCCGAAGTGTATAAATAGGGCCCATTACATTATTATCGGGTTGGCAATTGTTATCACTTGTATTAGCGCTTTGGGCTATAATTGTAATTGAGCATCAGTGGAAGTATTGTCGGCTATACTTTCTCTCTGTAATCATTTTCGCTGTAATCTTGATCTGTAATCTCAATCATGGTATATATTTCAGTGATACTTACTTCTCGACCAGTCTTCTGAATCTGAATCTGAATCTGAACCTTATTCCAGTCTATAAGTCTGATTCTTAATTCAGTATCCACATTTGAGTCTAGTCTCTGATTTCTGCCTAGTCTGTGTCTGAAATCTTCCCACACTAGTAGCTGAAATCCTTCAACACTGGAATTAGCTGTCTCAAGAGATCAGCTCCAATTCAACTATTTTCTTAATACTATCTTGCATTTTTATCTAAAAGTATGTCATTGTAATTAGATTTAATTGTTGTTGTTTTAAAAAATGATGGGGGGGATCAAACTTGAGTTTGAGCCATCACAAAGCACATGTCTTTATTTAAAGTGTCAATTCACAAAGCATAGCTAACTGTGAGGTCCCTGCCCCTTGTCGTGAGGAGCAGAGTACCTTTGATAGGTCTCCAATGCTGATAAGGAAAAACCAACGGACATTGCCTTAGCTACTACGTAGCCACGGGCATGAACCGTTAGTGAAGAATTGGTCCTATCTCGCTATGGCGGAGCGTGACCACCATAACCCTATCTAAAAACTATCTATAATCAATTCTACCTAAAAGTATAAATCTTAGAGTGACCAACCTGTGCACTTTTTTCTCCATGTTTCAGAAGCACAGCCACCAAGGTTTGTCTCTTTTAAGATTTATGACTAAAAAAAAATTCTAGCGTTGGAAAGTTACCCGACTCATCGGGTCCACCCGTCCATAGAATTATACTGTCGGGGTATCATTCTCCCACTTTCCACACCACACTCACCCTTCTTTTGTTATCTAATTACTACCACACTGTTTAAACATACATGTTCCTTTACTTTATTTATGATACTGGTTCATTAAAACAACCCTTCAAACATTATTACAAACAATAGTCAAACAAGAAGTCGTCCAATTTAATACCAACAACCCTTGGATTAAGTTCACTCAAGAATCTCTACTGGCGCTATTATGTCCGATCGGTATATACATTATTTATAAAAACCCTTGTCCTCATGAGCGTCCCATACCGCTCGACAAGTACTCGTTGTGCTAATCTGGACGTACTCCCGTCACAACAACAACGGTGCCAATCTGGGCGTCCTCTCACGCCTCGGCAACTGCCACATAATACCAGCGCTAATAAGTAGAGATACTTGAGAAAAACCATACCGAAGGTTTTGGACAAACATTCTTTCCTATAGCAACCAGTTTAACCAGACAATCTTTCCTACTTGTCAAACATATGACGAGTTTCTTGGGGTTAATCCCCGTGGTTTCGGTCCGTGTTTTCTTTTCATAAGGTAAATAATATATTCCTATGGTCTCGCATATGCAATGATGCATAACTTGAAACTGCAATACTAACCTGTACCATAGCTCCGATTGGTCCGATTGGTGGAGACATAGTATGTTCTGCAGGAGTTCCACTGTTACTTGTACCGGCTTCATGATCATTAGCGCCTTGTGTTCGAGCACGCTTTGGAGCCATTTTTTTGTACTACACTTATATTATACACTTAGAACTTTAAATTGGTCAATTTCCCTAGTAATCTCCTTGTTTCCAAAGAGAGTCTGTAATTTGAACCTTCGCCAACTCGGATTCACACTTAGTGTTGTTTTTTTACATCTAATTTCTATACATCAAATATTTGCTAATCGTAATTAATTAAAAATTAAATGTGTAAACTATGAGTGAAAGTTTAGGAATGCATTACATTTATGATTCACATTTCTAATCCAATTCTAACTTCAATTTCTATACTTTAACTAAATCAATTTTTTTAGTATTATTCAAAATTCTACTTAATCTAATTGACAATAACATTGGTGAATGACAATTTCATCATATATAATAAGAATATGATGAGTTCTCTTATGTATTAACTTTCAATTAACAATATATAAGTTAATAGTGAAGATGTACTAACTAGAGAGAGTAGGTATACTTAGAGAGATTAGAGTAAGAGAAAACATACACACACATTTTTTCTAAAGTTAATTGAATCTTACTATCCATTAGAAAGATTAGAGTAAAAGAGAACGCACACACATACTTTTCTAAAGCTAATTGAATCTCACCAATCTATTAGAGAGATTAGAGTAAAAGATAACACACACACACACACACACACACATATCCTTCTTAAAGCTAATTGAATCTTACTAATCTATTAGAAGATTAGAGTAATAGATAGCACACACACACACATAACTAATTGAATCTTACTAATCTATTAGAGAGATTAGAGTAAGAGATAGCACAGATACGCACATATCCTTCTTAAAACTAATTGAATCTTACTAATCTATTAGAGAGATTAGAGTAAGAGATAGCACACACACACACACATAACCTTCTTAAAGCTAATTGAATCTTACTAATCTATTAGAGATTAGAGTAATAGATAGCACACACACACACATATCTAATTGAATCTTACTAATATATTAGAGAGATTAGAGTAGGAGATAGCACACATACACACATATCCTTCTTAAAACTAATTGAATGCTCAAGTAATACACACCTTATTAGTCCACTAGAGTTTTCTCTCTTAGTGGTTTGTGGACGCCTTCTCTCTAAGAGAAGTGGCAGCACTTCGTGAGCGCTATAGAGGCAATCTCTATGTCTAAAGTGTGAGCATGGATGCTCTATTTATAGCAGAAAAGAAAACGTCCAACTTTTTTATTTCCAAAAAAATAATAATAATAATAATTTTTTTAAAATGTTTTTTTTCTCCCCAAAAATCATACCCGCGTTTTTGGTACCCATGAGCTTGACCACTTTGTCATTATCATCAAAAGATAAGGCCACACAGGTCCCCCCCTCATTAAGATTAGTCAAGAGTAGCCTCTCCTTTTTCATGTGACAGTGTGTCCCACTTTGTCCCCTCCTATGTGAGTCCCAGTGAGTCCATGTGCCTTCATTTGTCATCCCTGTGTATTATTTTGTCTTTATAATTATTTTATTTATTTCTTTAATGATAATTTACTTTACATTTTTAAGTTAAACTTTATAGTCTTATATTAACTTTACAGTAGTAAAAGAAAATTCTACAATCAGTAAATAAGTCTTGCAATAAGTTAGTTAGTGATTCATATAGCTAAACATGTCAGAATTTTGTAGCGTAAATTTTAATTTCTAGGTTTTCTCAACCTACGACTCATAATTTGAACTCGAATATCTTAAATAAGGAGTGATGGTTCAAAAAAATACAAATGCGTAATAGAACTTGTGTGCAATTTGAAAGTAGAGACCTTACAATCTCCCCAACTTAGAATTTGAGATGCCCTCATCTCAAGAACAGTGAAGGGTAATCCTTAAGAAGGGATGTCTCATCGTCCCAAGTAGCATCTTCTAGAGGGAAATCCTTCCATAAGATAAGATGTTCTTTGATGGATCTATTCCTAAGCTTTCTCTCTCAAGTTTCTAGGATAGTATCAGGTTGGAGTTGTAGAACATCTTGAGCAAGTAAAATGATTTGCTCATCATCAAGGATATGGTCAGGGTTATATATATAAGGTTTTAACAGACTTACATGAAATACATCATGCACTTTGAGATGAGAAGGGAGTTTTAGTCTATAAGCTTGATCACTTACAACCTTGATTATTTCGTAAGGTCCACAATATCGGTAGCTAAGCTTCTTATACCTTCCGAGAGATAGATTGCTCTTTTTGGGTTTTACTCGTAAGAAAACTTTGTCACCTTCTTTGAAAATCCGATCAGATCTTTTTATGTCGGCGTACTTCTTTTGTCGATCTTGAGCCGCTTGAATATCCCTTCGAATAGCTTTGGTTTGAGCTTCCATTTCTTCAAGCATTTTCTTTGAGGCTTCTACCCTTATAGTTGGGTCAGAAAAGTTAAGAGGTGATAAACATTCTTGACCATAAAGAGAATTAAAATGTGTCATTCCAATACTTCTATGAGTAGAGGAATTGTATGCATACTCTACCAAGGGTAGGTATTGAATCCACTTGCGAGGTTCCCTATTGCAGTAGGCTCTGAGGATGTCTTCAATTACTTGATTAACTCTTTTAGTTTGGCCATCAGTTTGAGGATGATAAGCAGTACTAAAACATAACTGGGTTCCAATAGCTTGAAATAATGATATCCAAAACTTTGAAGTAAACTTGGCATCACGATCGCTAACAATCCTCTTGGGTAAACCATGAATTCTGAAAACCTCCTTCACAAACAGACGAGCAATATCTGAAGCTGTAAAGGTTGTCTTGACTGGGATTAAGTGAGCCACTTTAGTAAGCAAGTCGACTATGACCATGATTGAATCATATCCAGCTTGGACAAAAGGAAACCCGGTGATAAAGTCCATGCTAATACATTCCCATTTCATTTGGGGAATATCTAAAGGATGTAATTTACCTGGCATCTTTAGTCTCTCTGCCTTAATCCTTTGACAAGACAAACACTGCTTGACATAGCGAAGGACATCACCCTTCATACCTTGCCAATAGTAACTTCTGCGAATTGCATTGATGGTTTTGGCATAACCTAGATGTCCTGAAGTTGGGCCATCGTGTGCTTCATATAGGATAGCATTCCTTAGGGGAGAATCCTTAGGTATGCATAGTCAATTCCTGTAGTAAATTTTCCCATCTTCTAAGGAAGAATGTAGAGGTTTAGGCTGATTTGATGATACCCTCTCTTCACGTAGGATACTAGCAAGCACTTGGTAATCTGTATCTCTGAGAGCAGCATCCAAGACCTTGTCTAGAATAGGGTTGTTAGCGATGGAAATTGCCCCCAGAAAAGCTTTACGGCTTAGGGCATCTGCCACAACATTATCCTTACCTGGTCTAAATTTAATATCAAAATCATATTCGTGCATGAGCTCTATCCATCTCCTCTGTCTCATGTTAAGGTTAGGTTGGGTAAAAATCCACTTAAGGGTCTTGTGATCTGTTACCGACTAGAATTTGTGTCCCAATAGATAATGTCTCCATAGCTTGAGAGCATGAATAACTGCTAGCAATTCTAAATCATGTGTAGCATAATTCACTTCATGAATCCTAAGCTTCCGAGAAGTATAAGCTACAGGCCTTCCTTCTTGAGTAAGGACTCCTCCTAATGCAAGGTTACTAGCATCTGGAAGTTTTAAGAGAGGTTCAGAAGCAAGATACTCCTTCAGCTGTTTGAAGCAAGATTCATGTTTTTCTTCCCAAAGTATCGTAGCTCCTTTCTTTAGCAAGTCAGTTAGTGGTGCAGCTTTAAGAGCATAGTCCTTTACAAAGATCCTATACCACCCTGTGATACCTAAGAACCCTCTAACTTCGGTTTGTGAAGTGGGTTGAGGCCATTCCACAATATCTTTGACTTTGTCAGGGTCAACAGAGACTCCTCCAGGCGAAATGATAAACCCTAAGTAACAGAACTTAGGGGTAAAGCAGGTACATTTGCTTTTCTTTGCATACAACTTATTTCGGCGTAAAAGCTCTAACACTTTCCTAACATTTCCTTCATGCTCTTCCTCTGATTTGGAATAAATTAAGATATCATCAAAGAATACTAGGACAAAATCGTCCAAGAATTCTCTAAAGATATCGTGCATCAGACGATTGAAAGTTGCAGGAGCATTCGTAAGTCCGAAAGCCATCACTGTAAATTTGTAATGACCATAACGAGTGTTGAAAGCTGTTTTGGAGATATCAGCCTCCTGGATTCGAATTTGATGATAGCAAGATCGAAGATCGATCTTTGTGAATATTTTGGCTCCATGTAATCTGTCCAGCATCTCATCAAAACGAGGAATTGGATATTTATTCTTGATGGTAACTTGATTTAAGCCCCTATAATCTATGCAAAGTCGAAGAAAGCCATCCTTTTTCTTTTGGAAGAGAACAGGTGCACCCCATGGAGATGTACTGTTCGGATAAACCCTTGCTCAATCAACTGGTTGAGCTGCTCCTTGAGTTCTATAGCCTCTAGAAGTGACATCTTGTACGGCGCTCTTGAGACTGGTTCACTACCTGGAAAATTTTTGATTTCATGGTCTACCTCCCTAGGTGGTGGTAGTTCAGAAAGTTCAGTAGGGAAAACATACGAAAATTCTTCTAGCCACATTGGTTCAGGGTTGGAAGAAGATTTTTCTACTTTGTTTAGCTTGACTACAAAAATTTGTTGACCCTTGCGTAACCCTTTCAAAAGACGATTAGCTTTGACCAAGTAAGCTTTTGGTCGTCCATTCTGGCCTTGAATAGTGACTTCTTGACCTAGGTTGTCCACAAAAGTAACACTTCCTTGGGCACAATGGATATTGGCATTATGACTGGCTAACCAATCCATTCCAAGAATTCCGTCATAGATTCCTATGGGTAAGGTTCGAAAAGTAGCAGAAGTAGAGTATTCTCCCAACTTAAAATCTATTTTGCCCACAGTGTACTGAGATAACACCTCCTTTCCATTGGCTAATTCAACTCTCATCTTTCTTGTAGGATGTTGATTAAGTCCTAACCTCCTTAACACTAGGTTGGTAATGGGACACTTTTATGTCCTGTGAAGTGACCATTTTCCTTGAATTATGTCAAGAGTTTCAAAATGGATTTGGAGGTGCTATCTGTCTACAAAGGTGTCTCATGAGCTGAAAAAAACTTGAAATTTTTTTGGAATATCAATTCCATCTTTAACCTTGTCCTTGCACAACATTTCACAACCTAAACTGTGTGAAAAAACGGGTCTTGTTTTTGGCTTTTTTTAACTTTTTGCAACTATACCACTCTAGAATTCATGTTTGTGAGGTCTATAATGCTAGAGAACTATCTTTAGTAGTCCTCAACATGTCCTGATGCTTCTAGGGAGAAATAGATGTTAAAGTTGTAAGTTATGACCAAATTACAAAAATTGTCAAATCTTGTTTTTTAGCGAATTTTAGCTCTTCTATGATTTTTTTGGTGGCTTTCATGATATCCAAATGCATTTTTGATTCTCTATGTCGCATATTGTAACATAAAGCTAATATTCCTTGAGTTTTGGGACACCTAATACCCTATTTTGCATAGTAGACAACGATGGTTGATTTTTTCAATTATAGAAGAAAACGAAACATTCTAGTATATCAAGTATAGCTTTTTCAATATTCTTAGTTTCTTGTGACAACTACATGCATTTTGTAGGTAGTAACCATATCTAGTCATAAGGATCAAATTTGGCTAGATATTGAATAGTTTCTATGGGATTCTACAACTCATAATGTTGAACCCAGTTTTTTCATGTTTGCTGTATTTAGCACTTCATCTTTGTCCCCAAGATTCCCCTTGGTAAGATATGTATTATTCTTTTGACATGCTCCATGGCTCCTTATGAACCTAAAGGACAATAGGGAACTAAGAAAACATGCATATATTACTTGTATTGAGCGTGGCTATAGAAACTTTGATGATAGGTTTGCAGAATGGTAAAAATTCAACTTTTTTGTACCTATTTCTTTTGGCAAAACAAAAAATAGTGAGTGAGAAGCAATCATATGTTTTGATCACCAACCCATTGAAGTTAACTAGGGAATTTATCTCAAGTCCTACAAAAATCCCTAATCTTATTTTTATGCAACAAAACGTAAGAAATGACTATTTTGATGAAAATGTACTGGTCCATCAACTTTGGAGGCTTGGTGTGACCAAAAGATGAGAAATTTTACAAGTTTCTTATTTTTTCCATGTGTAGTAGGCCTTGAACTATAACCTCATGAAAGGATTTTACAAAATGAGTGGATCTACTATGGTTTTGGAGGTTTTTTTCAAAACCCTGAAAGGACACTTTTATGTCCTGTTAGGTTACCAACCTAGTGTTAAACATTTAGGTGACAAGAAAGAATGAGTACTACCACAATCAATAAGAAGCTCAAATTTTTCACCTTGATGATTTGCAAGTGTTTGAATGACAACATATTGTTGTCTTGCTCTTGGGTTATCAATTGCAGCATGTAGAGTTGCTCTTTCCTCTTGTTCTTCTCCCAATGTTGGTTCTCCTATGATAGCATTGACTCTGGCAGCCATTCCGCACCCTCGACCTCGTCCTCCATTTCTTCCTTCACGATTTATTATTTGGCCTCGTCCTCTAGCTCGATTAGGTATATTTGTTGCGGAGACTCGCCTAGGACATACATTCCTGAAATGTCCTAGCTCGTTGCATTCATAGCATCTAAGATCTGCATTTTGAGCTCCATTTGCTGAAGCTGCAACTATTGGATGAGTTTGGTGAACTGGGTAAACTTGCCTTTGGTTCCACATCATAGGTTGTCCTCTCCTTCCAGCATTCCTTAAATTTCCATTTCGTAGCCTTTGAGAGTTGGACATCTCTTTAGCTAAGGGTTTAGCTCTTAAAAGAGCATCTTGCAAATTTACAGGCCTCATGGCTTCTAGACGAGTATTTAAAGGAGCATTTAGCCCTTGGCAGAAACGGGCTACTTGTTGATCTGCGGTCATTGGCGGAGCATAGCGCCTAAGAGTTACAAATTTGGAGTAGTATTCTTCCACTGTAAGATGAAACTGACGTAAGTTGAAGAATTCATTCATCTTAAGGGATTCGTGTGCAGGTGGAAGATAACGTCCTTTGACAGCATACTTAATATCTTCCCAAGTTTGAGTGTTTTGAGCTACTTGGTTATCTTTGCAGTGTTTTTTTCACCAAAGCTTGGCATCCCCCATGAGACAAAACATAGCCAACATTGCTTGGTTATCAGGAGTAGTACCAGCAGCAACAAAATCATCCTCCATCTCTTCGAGCCACACTTCAGCATCGCGCTCAACTAGGGATCCTTCCACTTTGAAAGAGGGAAGTTTAGCTTGCTTGAGAAGTATCTTTTTCTCTTGAAGAGATGTGTACACCGCACTCTGTGCAATATAGATTAAGTGAAACTTTATTGGATACTCTAACTTTAATCCACTTTAAGGCAAAACTTGATCAGACAATAATACAAACAAAAGATAATATTAATCCAAACTTTATTTATACACATATTATTTGCTACCAAGGTTGGTAGTCTTTAGGTACAAGGATTGTAATGTCTCTATATTTTGAGTTTAGTGACTAACAAAGGATAGGCTAAAGGATCAAAATAATAAGTTTCTTTTGACCCTTGAAAGCTACGAGATACACATAGGGGTCGAATCCTACCACCATGGATAACTTTTGTAACTTGGTTATAGACCCATTGAATCTGAGATATCTTTTCTCCTCCCAAGGTAATGGTAGCATCCGGATTCTTAGTACCAAGGAAAAGATAAACTTCGATGACTTTTAACTCCTCTGCCCAACGAAGTTTCTTGAGATTGGTATCCATGCACCATATCTTGTCAGCATCGATGGTATAGATTCCTTCAGATGGACTCTAGTTGGTACCCCATCCTCTATGCACCCTTGGAATAGGTGGTGCAAACACCCTATCCAAAATCATCATCACCCTTTTTCGAAACTGATAATTCGGTGATTGGCATGCATTTTAAAACATGATGGTGAACACCTGGAATTTCTGGTAGGCTGAATGAACATTTTCTTGTACTAGGAAAGTTCAGTCTTCAATACCATATAAAAACTCAAAACAATTTTTCTAGGTTCTTCTATTATTTCGAACATTCGCATCCTTCAATATCCAAACATCAATCTAAAAATCTCCCCAAGCTTTAACCTAGGCTCTGATACCAGCGTGAGGTCCCTGCCCCTTGTCAAGAGGAGCGGAGTACCTTTGATAGGTCTCCAATCCTGATAAGGAAAAACCAACAGACATTGCCTTAGCTACTACGTAGCCACGGGCATGAACCGTTAGTGAAGGATTGGTCCTATCTCGCTATGGCGGAGCATGACCACCATAACCCTATCTAAAAACTATCTATAATCAATTATACCTAAAAGTATAAAACTTAGAGTGACCAACTTGTGCACTTTTTTCTCCATGTTTCAGAAGCACAGCCGCCAAGGTTTGTCTCTTTTAAGATTTATGACTAAAAAAACATTCTAGCGTTGAAAAGTTACCCGACTCATCGGGTCCACCCGTCCATAGAATGATACCGTCGGGGTATCATTCTCCCACTTTGCACACCACACTCACCCTTCTTTTTTTATCTAATTACTACCACACTGTTTAAACATACATGTTCCTTTACTTTATTTATGATACTGGTTCGTTAAAACAACCCTTCAAACATTATTACAAACAATAGTCAAACAAGAAGTCGTCCAATTTTAAACCAACAACCCTTGGATTAAATTCACTCAAGAATCTCTACTGGCGCTATTATGTCCGATCCGTATATACATTATTTATAAAAACCCTTATCCTCATGAGCGTCCCATACCGCTCGACAAGTACTCGTTGTGATAACCTGGACGTACTCCCGTCACAACAACAACGGTGCCAATCTAGGCGTCCTCTCACGCCTCGACAACTGCCACATAATACCAGCGTTAATAAGTAGAGATACTTGAGAAAAACCATACCGAAGGTTTTGGACAAACATTCTTTCCTATAGCAACCAGTTTAACCAGACAATCTTTCCTACTTGTCAAACATATGACGAGTTTCTTGGGGTTAAGCCCCGTGGTTTCGGTCCGTGTTTTCTTTTCATAAGGTAAATAATATATTCCTATGGTCTCGCATATGCAATGATGCATAACTTGAAACTGCAATACTAACCTGTACCATAGCTCCGATTGGTCCGATTAGTGGAGACATAGCATGTTCCGCAGGAGTTCCACCGTTACTTGTACCGGCTTCATGATCATTAGCGCCTTGTGTTCGAGCACGCTTTGGAGTCATTTTTTTGTACTACACTTATATTATACACTTAGAACTTTAAATTGGTCAATTTCCCTAGTAATCTCCTTGTTTCCAAAGAGAGTCTGTAATTTGAACCCTTGCCAACTCGGATTCACACTTAGTGTTGTTGTTTTATATCTAATTTCTATACATCAAATATTTGCTAATTGTAATTAACTAAAAATTAAATGTGTAAACTATGAGTGATGTTTAGGAATGCATTACATTTATGCTTCACATTTCTAATCCAATTCTAACTTCAATTTCTATACTTTAACTAAATCAATTTTTTTAGTATTATTCAAAATTCTACTTAATCTAATTGGCAATAACATTGGTGAATGAGAATTTCATCATGTATAATAAGAATATGATGAGTTCTCTTATGTATGAACTTTCAATTAACAATATATAAGTTAATAGTGAAGATGTACTAACTAGAGAGAGTAGGTATACTTAGAGAGATTAGAGTAAGAGAAAACATACACACACATCATTTCTAAAGTTAATTGAATCTTACTATCCATTAGAAAGATTAGAGTAAAAAGAAAACGCACACACATACTTTTCTAAAGCTAATTGAGTCTCACCGATCTATTAGAGAGATTAGAGTAAAAGATAACACACACACATACACACACATATCCTTCTTAAAGCTAATTGAATCTTACTAATCTATTAGAAGATTAGAGTAATAGATAGCACACACACACACATAACTAATTGAATCTTACTAATCTATTAGAGAGATTAGAGTAAGAGATAGCACACATACACACATATCCTTCTTAAAACTAATTGAATCTTAGTAATCTATTAGAGAAATTAGAGTAAGAGATAGCACACACACACACATAACCTTCTTAAAGCTAATTGAATCTTACTAATCTATTAGAGATTAGAGTAATAGATAGCACACACACACACACATATCTAATTGAATCTTACTAATCTATTAGAGAGATTAGAGTAGGAGATAGAACACATACACACATATCCTTCTTAAAACTAATTGAATGCTCAATTAATACACACCTTATTAGTCCACTAGAGTGTTTGCTCTCTTAGTGGTTTGTGGACGCCTTCTCTCTAAGATAAGTGGCAGCACTTTGTGAGCGCTATAGAGGCAATCTCTATGTCTAAAGTGTGAGCATGGATGCGCTATTTATAGCAGAAAAGAAAACGTACAACTTTTTTTTTCTCAAAAAAAAATAATAATTTTAAAACTTTTTTTAAAAAAAAAAATCTCCCCAAAAGTCATACCTGCATTTTTGGTACCCATGTGGTACCCATGAGCTTGACCACTTTGTCATTATCATCAAAAGATAAGGCCACACAGGCCCCCCCTCATTAAGATTAGTCAAGACTAGCCTCTCCTTTTTCTCAACCTACGATTCTTAATTTGAACTCGAATATCTTAAATAAGGAGTGATGGTTCAAAAAAATACAAATGCGTAATAGAACTTGTGTGCAATTTGAAAGTAGAGACCTTACACTAACATTCAGATGTGTTTTAAGAGTAAGAAATTTTGGTTTTGGTGAGACAATAATGAAGCATTACCAAACACTAATGAGGCTCAAATTTAAGTTCAAGCCTAACAAGGAGAGATAGTGAAGTACTTGTGTATGAAATTCAATAAAAAAAGTCATGGTGGCTGAGTTGTTCTAAGTGAGACTTGAACTTCCTTATCCTAGTGTAGCACTTGCATATGTTACGTGAAACTCATAATGTCTTTGTACCTAACAAGGCATTGAAATTTAGTTTGTAGGCTTGAACTTAAGTTTGAACCTTGCCTCCACATGTTAGTGTAGCACTACCATGTGAGGCCGAGCTCATGAGCACTACCATGTTATGCCAATCTCAAGAGCATTGTAGTAATATAATCTTCCAAATAGCAATACTTACAGATCATGAAGTAAAAAGGATCATACCTTGAAAAATTCATAGTTAAGAGGTTTTTTGAATAGGCCCTAGATGTGCACAATATAATAATTTTATACATAGTGAATGCGTTGCGGCTAGACATGGCTTGAGATTTAAGCCTTACACTTGAAACATAGTGAATGCGTTGCGACTAGACATGGCTTGAGATTTAAGCCTTACACTTGAAACATAAGCTTAAGGTTAAGACTTAAGCCTTAGGCATGAACTTAGGTTTGAGCCTCAAAAGTCCTTGTCATAGAATCCTACCTCAACAACAAAAGTCCTTGTCATAGAATCCTACCTCAGTACTTCCAAGTGAAGCTCACAATTTCATATCCTATTGTAGCGATTACATATGTAATTAAGAAAGAGAAAGAGTCATAATCTATAATAAGAAACTGAATTTTATTTTGTAGGATCGAACTTAAGTTTGAGCCTTGCCTTTGTATGTTAGTGTAGCACTACCATATGAGTCCAGTCTCATGAGCATTGTAGCAAAAAAATGTTACAAATAACAAAATACTTATAGATTATGAAGAAAATTGGATGATACCTCAAAAAATTCATAGATAAGGGGTTTTATAAATAGGTCTTCAGTGCACATAGTATAAAAGGTTTTCACATAGTCAATGATGAAGACTAAAAAGGGCTTAGGACTTACATTTTAAACTTCAAACATAAGCATAAATTTTGAGACTTAAGTTTTAGGATTGAAACAAAAGCCTAAACTTTGAGACTTAAGCATTAGGCTGGAGCTTAAGATTAAGCCTCACTTTCAAATGTCCTTTAGGTATCATTCAAATGGAGCCTTTCTAGCATAAAACGTCTGGGTTAGATGATGGAAATGAAATGGATTCTATGGTTATTGTAAATCCACTAGACTATTTTCTAAATACGTAAAAATTTGGCTTTTTTCATCTTTCAGATAAAGACAACAAAATAGAAGACAGAGATAACATATCTCGAGCAGCACAAGTGCTACCCACCATTGTTGGAGAGACCGAGTTTCATAAAGGTGATCTTGTAGAGCACAAAAGTGATAAGAGAGCGAGAACATTCTACCTACAATTGGAGAGACCCAAATTCATGAAAGTGACATTAGGAATAGAGAAGAGGAGATGGTGGTTGTAGAGCATCAAAGTGATTTTGTTGTGCAAAATTCTCCAAAACCTTCACACGACACTAACAACATGCCTCAAAGAGATGAGGATGCAAAGGGTAGTGAGAAGAAGGGTGAAGCCAATGAAGAGCTCCAAGCGACTGTTGCAACCAAGGACATACAATAAAAAACTGACAAAGGGACAGGAAAAGCGACACCAAATACAAACAAAGTCCAGAGCATTCAAGAAAGGGAGCAAGGGATTGAAGTTGGTGAGAAGAACAAAGGTACTTATTTGTCCAATGTGATTAGTATAGATATGGCCCTTTTTGGAACATAATACAAAATTCGATTATGTTGTCTTTGCAGGTTAAAGTGACATTCAAAATCAAGGATCCAGTGTGCCACAAGTAGACATCAACGTTGAGGAGCTACGTCCTGATGCACGAAAATGTAGGCCACTTGGAAGCTTATATTCTTTTGAGAGAGATGGAGATAAACTAGTTTTTCAATCTTCCCACATCAATAGAGAAATGCAATCACTTTTAGGAGACATCATTATAGATGAGTATGGGAGTATGAGACGTAAATAAACGTGTGCAATTTACAATTGTGTGCTGCAAATATATGGTCCCTTGTTTTGAGATTTATAAGTGCAAAAACTTAAATTGTTATCATTCTTTTGTATCGTATGCAGAAAATATTGCTCATGCAATCGGCATGAAGAAACATGAACTCAGTCTTGATCTTAATGGAGTTTTACTCAGCAAAGAAGACAAGAGGCATCCATGTACAGATTGTGTCAAAATTGACCTTGGTCACACCACAATTGTTGTTCGCCCGGGTTGTTTTGAATTTTTGGATGAGATATGTCAGTACTTTCATGTTGATATTTGGTCCACCATGCTACAAAAGAATGTTTTCACTTATGTGAACACTCTTGAAAAGCATGCACATAAAAAATATAATTTCTTTATGGTATGGGGACAAGAAGATTGCTACATCCATAATCTTCAAAAAGTGTATAGACCGGATAAGCCTAATGTTGAGGCTATGTTTAAGCCTTTGTTGAGGGTTTGGTATGAGTGCAAGAATTTATGCAGTACAAAGAATACATTGCTCATTGATGATAGCCCTTTCAAGGGATGTATTAACCCAAATGATAACTGCTTATATCCTGAAAGTTTTCAAGGGAGGCCTGACTATCTTCTTTGCAATGAGCTTCTACCATACCTTTTAAATCTAAATAATACAGACGACATTCGATCTATTATTTCACTCAATCGGCTAGGACAATCTCCAATCACAGAGGTTCATGAACTATTGACAAAGTTTCAAGACATTATGGAAGAATGGGACATAATCAATGTCCAAGTTCTAAGGGAAGAACTTGACAACAATTCAGTCGAAGTGGAAAGCTCATCTTGTGCATCTTCACAACTACCATTGTGCAATAACAAGTTAAGTTATGTTCAAGAAAGTAGAGGCAAGAAAGTAGTAAACTCCTTAAGCAAGGATCCAGCTATGTTGGCATCCAAGTTTGGTGTGCCACTATTATCTTCAAACCAGCTAAACTTGTTAAAATTGTCTCACAAAACAAAAAATTCGAGTGATCAACATGCTATTGCTTATGCTACTAGCTTGGGGTATGGTCGTGGTCATTTCATTAGCGGACTTGCAGCAAAAGCATACATATCAAAGCTACAAAAGGCCTACTTAAGATTATGGGTAGGACTCACTTTAGATTTATCAAAAAATATAAAAAATAAAATCAAATTTTTATCTAATCTAGCATATTTGTTATTGCAGGTGGAAGAAAACAACCAGTAAGGGCTTGGCGTGCGCGTTGACTCAATCACATGGAATGTTCACATACATCTAGAGTGGTGGAAATTTGTTAAGAACATTTTGACCAAAACAATGTGTTGGGCTCTAGTATTCCGGCCAAAACAATGTGTTGGGTCCAATTATTTGAACATGAACCAAATATGTACACTTTTATATTTCATCAACTAGATGTTATTCAGCCTTGGAAAAGAAGTCTCTCTTTTATCTTTGTGGTTGGAGCTCTTTGTACAAGATTTCTTCTGTGTATTGAAGAAAAATATTTTCTTTTGTTGTCTTCTCAAGGTTTAAGTCTATATATATCATGGATAAAATAAATAATGTTGGTGCACAGTGTGTTAATTGAAAATAATATCTCTTCCATTGACCATCATGCCTTTTTTTTGGAATAGGAGATTCTGAAGCATATAAATTTGATTTCAAATGTACAAAGCATTTACTATTGAGGTGGCACATGTCATTGAGGACTCATAGGCCTATAAGGAAATTGATTCCACCACCCTCAGATACTATACAGAAACAAAGAAGAGTATTGATCCTTGAACTCAATGGTGTTTTGCTTAAGACCATTGAAATACAGCATGGTGATGTATGCCCAGATTAGGGAAAACATATGCATCTCGTTGAAGAGAGTACAAATGTGTGGCATTTTATTCGCAAAGATGCATTCACCTTCCTTGATTTTTGCATGCAATGGTTTGAGGTGTGGATTTGGAGCACTAATAGATTTCAAAGGACTCGTCGTATTCTTGAGTTATGCTTTCCACAACACCATCAAAAATTTAATGTCATAGCAGGATAGACAGCATGCCAAAAGACATATCTTCTAATTGGATATCGATTTGTATACCACAAGAACTTGGATGTAGCATGGATATTTTCATGATCTGGATGGAAATAATACCTTAATTTTGACGAGGCCCTTTACAGTGTAATGTGGAATATGCCCGGAACCTACTTGATTTTTCCAAAAATGTGGGATCAATCAAATGAAGATCTTGAAAGTTTTTTGGAGAGAACAATCACTGCATGGTTACTTGGTTGAATCTATGCAAGGGACAAACGAGAGTATACTTGCAATATGTTGGTAAATGAAGCAGCTTGTGATAGAGAAACCTTGTACGTATTGGAGCAATACATGAGAAAACGCAAAGTTTAATGATGTATTTATAGTCATTGAGCCTCTTGACATAGTATCATTTCCTCATATGAGTTGTACAATACTTGGATCCATGTAAATATGTGAATTGGATTTTATTTTTTATCTTGGTGTTTCTAAACACCACACTATTTTGAGGTCCCTTCAATTCTAAAATTTGTTTTTGATTATTGTAGATTCTTTTTATGAGTGTTGATATAGCCAATTATTTAACCTTAATGTCTCAAATCTGAGCTACTGATTCAAAGAACTTTTTCTACATGAATAATGTAGTATAATGCAAATTGAGTTAGTGCCATGCTTCCCTCATTCTTTTGATGTCATTGTAGTTGATGCATATAAGTATGTATATAAATACACATATCCCTATAGATATGTGTTAAGGGGTATATGAAACATAGAGTGTAACCGTGAATAGATGATAGCTCAAACTACACAAAAATACTAAGTTTTTTAATAGCGTTATAAGAAATGGGACTTGAATAATTCCCAAAATTCCTAAATAGGTCTTTTGATTCCAAGTGCCAAAAGTGATAGCCCATCCCTCCATTTGAATCGTATCTAACAAAGATGCATTTGTGTGACTTTGAATCAAGATTCTTTCTAAGATCCTTTGGAACATGAGCATATGACTCATAACCAAAGACAAATAAATGATCATAGTGTGGTTTCTTGTTTGACTAGCTAAAATTCCTATGGATACATATAATTCAATGATGTGCTAGGTGATATTTTTATGATGTGAACTGCTATCAAAATAGCTTCAACCCAAAAGCCTTGTGTCAAAAGTGCCATAGAAAGCATAGGTGTGATGCACTCCTAAATTGTGCAGTTTTTATGCTTAGCAAGTCTATTTTGGGAATGTGTGTGGCATAGTAGAATACCACAAAACCCCTCTCTTTGTATAGAAACCTATCATGTCTTTTAGCACATTTTTTCTGCCGTTATCAATCCTCAAGCTCTTAAGTTTTTTCTTAGATAATTCTCAACAAATGCAAGGAAATTTTGAAATGTAGAGAATACCTCATCCTTATGTTTCAAAGGGTAAACCCACACTTTCTGTGTAGAGTCATCTATGAATGTTACAATGTAAGTGGCTCCACCTAGATATTTGTTTGGAATAGGACCACATATATCACTATGTACAAGCTCAACATGACTTCTATTCAATGGAAAATGAACAGTCCTAGTTTGATTGACATATACACAATGTTTACACAAAGAAAAGTCATTAAAACTCTCAACATGGAAAACATCCAAAGTATACTAGAGTTTTTATTTCCTTCTCTATGTGATGTAACATTGAAACGTGCACCAGAATGTATCACCAAATTTTGTGCATAAGCTAACATCTTGTGCGACAAGGATGTCTACAGTGAAATCTAATGTAAAAGTAAGATGTCTGGGGCATAACTCATCTCAGAACCATCATGATCCTTAGGAGACCCAAGATTTTCCTTGCCCTTTGCACCATTCTAAGACTTCTTACTCTCTTGATAATTCTTGTCTCTTTGTGCAATATGAGAAATCCTTTTCCACATGCCCTTTCTTATGGCAATAGTAGAACTCAAGATAATGCATGGAATCGCGAGACTCACTTCAAGAATTCTTGTGATCCTTAGACTTGGCACAATAGAACTAAACATCTGTATGATAGCCACATGTCATGTTATTATGCAACTATGTGTGTGTGTAATTAGATTTAGGCCCCATCGAGTGGGGTGATTTGGGCTAGGATTTAATAATCCTAACCCCTTGTAAAGTTTTTAGGCCACTCGACAAGAATTTGTCACTTGGTAATTACTTCTTCTTGTTTTGATTCTTGCTAGGGCTTAGTCTCCTCAGCATGGATCTGTAGGGCTGGCTTGGGTTAGGCTCCTGTCCTTCTTTATCAAAGTGATTGTAGGGTTTTGGATGTGGAGTGCCGCATCATTCTTATCATACCAAGGCATGCCCAAGAGAGCATCACAATTGCCCAACTTCATGATGTGGAAATTGGTTTTTCTATGCTATCCTTGGTGGAAGAGCACCATTGAGGGAACCATGTTCTAAGTTTGCGACTAGCTCAACTTCAAGTTCTCCACCCTATGAATCATAGTCAATGTCATTTGCTTGAGGAAGTCAGGATGGATGAAGTTATCGGTAGCTCTTAGATTAAAGAAGGTTAGGGCTTTCAAGCCATTGATTTTTCCACATAATCTGCACAACTCATTATAAATTTCAAGATTGATGCCATAAATATTAGGTAGAACCCCAATTGCTAATCTAGCTTGCTTAGTCAAAGGTGGTCCTGAGGATCTATCCGTTGTTGCTATTGAAGCACACGTTGGCTCAACAAGTCTATCAGTTTGGATGGGAAAAATAATTATGCCCTAATTGAAATCATTCAAAACATTTTCCTTCTTTTAATAAAGTGTCTCTCGTTGAGGGGTCAAATGAGGACTTTGACATTGATGACTTTCACAAGGATGTCAAGGAGTTGTTTGTTGCGGTTGACGATTTTCATTTATTTTTGGATTTTCTTGTGTAGTAAACTCTAGCATTCCTTTTGTAATCTTGTAACACATGGTCCATAATTTCTTGCATTGTTGATACTTGCTTGGCAAGACAATATTCTTGTAATGGTGATGGCGGTCCAATTGCGTATCAGTTGCACTAGTCCTCCAAGGGAATCATCTTGAAGAAAGACACCAAAAGGTAGGCATCTAGAAATGTTTGGTTGTAGTCTCCATGGTCTGTGTGACAAGCATTTTCAAGTTTCTCCATTCTGACAAAATCTAGACTTTGAGCCGAAGGCCATGTAACTACATGAAAGATAAGTCTTTAAAGCTTGCTAAGTCCTTAAGGCATGTGGTTGGGTAGCGATGAACTCCACCACTGCATAGCAATATCTTTGAGAAATTTTGCAGCTCAAAAAATCTTTGATTCCTTAGTGTAGTTCCCTAAAGCATACATGTTGCCAAATTGCTGGAGGAATTGCAAGGCTTTCTTCCTATCCTTCAATCCAAAAAATGCAAAAAGTTTTATAGTTGTTTTTCCATCCTTGAAATCTTTTGGTTGGTTTGGGACAAACCCTAGATGTTGATCATAGGGTAATCCATAAGGACTCCAACCACCATTGTACCCAGGTGGTGGTGGTGATGGGGAATGTGGTGGCAATGGTAGTGGTAGAGGTGGCTGTAGTGAATCGAGGACAAATGATTGTACCATGTTCCTAGAAACTCCCCCAATTGGAACAAAGTGTTGAGTAGGTTGTCGGTTGGAGGCTCTTGTACTTTTTGGTGCCAAAGGAGGTGGTACCACACTTGGGGCATCAGAGGGGGCAACGTGTGATTCAAGAACTGTTGAAAATTTTGCATCATTGGGAGATGCAATTAAGGATGCTACAAAAGTATGTCATGAAGCTTATTGAGAAGAAACTATAGGTACTTGGTAGAATCTAGAAATGCCATGGTGCTCTGTTTGTTCTTGGTAGGAGGATTAAACAACGAGAGGGCACCACATGCCAATGGAAAAGAATAGACTGAATAAATTTAGATGCTTCAAAACAATTGAACAAAAAGAGATGCACTACACATGAGACACAAAGTGGCAGGGCTCCACACCAAGAGAGCACTACCTTCAAACCATGGTGCCCCTTTTGCTATTGCTTCAACTTAGTATAGATCATATGGATCTTCTCTACATCTACACATGGTAGAATTCCAAAGAGAGAGCCCACAATTCATATTCAAAGGCCCTTGGACCTCAAAAGTAGTTCACATGAAAGGCAAATAGTCTAAAAGCATGTGGTCTTCCAAAAGCTAGCACTAAGGAATGTTTGTACAAAATACCACCTATTAGGGAAATTCATGAAAGTCCATATAGCCTACCATGTTAGCAGAGTAAAGTGCAAGCATTCATACAACTGCCACATTAGCATGTCAGCCAAAAATCCAAAAGATCCATACAACAGCCATGTGTCATCTCCTTACATAGGTTTGTGTGTGTGTGTGTGTGTGTATGTGTGTGTGTGTGTGTGTGATTAGATTTCGGCCCCATTGAACGGGGTGCATTAAATTGGTGTTGGGCTAGGATTTAAAAATCCTAAACCCTAAAATTTTGGGGTCACTTGACAAGAATCTTTGAGTTGGTAATTTCTTCTTACTCTTCTTTTGTTTCTTTATAAGGTTTAGGCCCCTCAACCAAGATCTGTAGGTTGGCTAGGGTTAGGCTCGGGGAGCCCTAACACATTACGTCTTCAATAGCTTGACACATTGGCAGTTTGTGACAACACTATGTATCTCTACCTACTTCTTCTTTGGCCAAATCTACCAAAAGCCTCAAACCTCAATCTTTGCACAAAATTGAATGGAATCTTTAACCTCAAAATTTATAGACCCAATTTTGATCATCCATCGTGCTTTCAAAAGTACATCATACTCTGAGATAAATAGAAACAAAATAGCGAAGAGTTTGCCAAAAATATTTTTTACAAAATTGCAGACCACGTCAAAGCGAAGGGGCAAGGTTAGAAGAAATCTTAGATTTTCAATATTGTGAGGTCTCCACCCCGTCGTCTCAAACGGCGGATCTGATGGTGAACCCGGTGGCCACAAGATCTATTGCGGAAGCAAACAAAATGGTTCAGGGTTCGACTAGCGGACGATCTCTCATCACAAAGTGAGTCGAGTTCGAGCCTACTAGCAATGAGATCTAGCTCCACCTGGCAGGGGAAGCGTACTTAAGCTATCTAGCGATCCTAAGACTCACCTTCCAAGAGGAGAGAAACCCCAAGTGCCTTTTTCCCCATGTTTCAGAATCACGTACTCTCGAGATTTCACCGCTCTAGGGCCAATGAGTATTACTAATATCGAAGTAGGCACTATGGGGACAGAGAGTTCCCGACCAATCGGGACCACCCATCTCGTAGGCATTGGCAACCTGAGCCAAGCCCCCACTTTCCACCCCCACACTCACACTTCCTTGTGTGACCTAATTACTACCACAAAGGTTGTTCAACATAGACATTCCTTGTTGAAATTCCGAAGCACATTGTTCGTTAAGACAGCCCTTCAATCAGTATTGCAAACAACACCAAGACAATATTCTAGTAAAAATTCTACTCAAACTTATTCATTAAAATTCCAATGTTCTGGAGGTACAACATCCCCCCTCCAGCGAGAGTTTACTCCTCCCGTTGTCCCCTAGCTGCCCATACAACTAGGTATGTCCACTGCTAAGAAAGCACGACATTAACCAGCAGTCGTGGATTCAAGAGCCCTTAACTAGGAACTCTGTCCCCTGTGATCAGGAGGGGGCTCATGACTAATTCAACATTGGAAAAAGAATGAACATGCTGAGCTAAATTTTCCCTAGCAGACATTCTTTCCTATTGCAAACAGTATATTCGTCAATCATTTCTTTCCTACTTTAGACTTTAATATACAAATGAATTCAATTACCGAAGTTTCCGTCGGATTTCTCCAACATGTTTGGGGTTATGTTCATTCCTAGCTAAACGTATGCAATGTTAAATTAAACAACTTGAATAAAACTGTGAACTACCTCTTCCATTTCTTCGTCATTGGCTCGTGAGATGGCCGGTGCTTGTTCGACCATGGGAGCTTTTCCTTTTCCATTTGTATTGCTCGTTCCCGCCTCGTGGTCGTGGGCACGACCGAAGCGAGTTCTGTTAACCGGGGCCATTTTACTCACTACTTTAAATGATAAACTTGAAGAAAAGAGCTAAAGTCCGAGAGCATCATAACAACCAAATGGCAGATTAGAATTATTAATGAATTCTCCTTAGGCAAGAGATTAGATTTTTCCTTCGAGACCTAGCAATTTTATGGGTAATTCCTTACTTACCCTATGGGAAATGGCTCTAAGGTTAATTACTTGGCTTAGATGATTAAGAAATTCATAAATTTAACTAATTGATTCACGAAAGAGATGAAGTAAGCAAGCTCATTCATTTTCCTAGAGCAATATGAAGATGCAGAATTGCCGCAGGCATGTGTGACACAAAATTCTCTTCTTAATGGCCTAATGACGGATTAATTTTCAGCCTTAATCACATTTTAATGTGGGAGAAGATTGAGTCTAATTTAATTACAACACTATTGAGTGGTAAAGAATGAATTTCATCAAATCTACACTATTTTTGACTGACAATTTATTAACTATGCTGCCTAGAGAGAGAATCTTTCCTAATCATGCATTATTCCTTGGTTAAGGATGATGAATGGCTTCATAATTTAGCTAATTGAATGATGATTATGTAATGGAGTATAGCTATGGAGATTTAGAGAGCAGCTATAGGGAATTATAGCCAGGATTAAGCATAGTAGCTAAGGAATTTGGAGAATAAAGATGAGAATTAAGAAGAGCAGTAACTAAACCATGATTACCGTGATTAGGGACATAGAATCCTCTGATTTTTCTAATCCAATGAATCCTCAAGATGAGAATTTGGGCAGCACCTCCCTCCTTGCTTCTCCTTCAAAAACTGTGTGTGTACCGGCGGCACCTCCCCAAGGTTTGTGTGTGTGTGTACTGGGTGTGTGTGTGAGCATGTGTGTGTGTGTGTGTGTGTGTGTGTGTGTGTGTGTGCATGCCTTTAAATAGGCCTCCTCAAGCTGAAAATCGATTTGTGCTGCTATAAGCATCTGAGTGAGCAATCAGTCCTTGCATGGAAAGTCTAGTTGCCTACCCACCAACTGTCCAGTTGGTTTAGTTGACTGGTTCTCACACTTAGTTGCAAGCTTGGAAACTTCCCAAAGCTTGGTGCTCACACTTATTTGCAAGCTTGGTAACTTTTTCCATTATGTTCATTTCATGGTACAAGGGTGCTCTTTTTGGTCGAGGTCAGAGACCTTACATCCTCCCCAACGTGAGGAATTTGAGATGTCCTCATCTCAAGAATACATCTGGGTAAATTTTATGCTAACTACTTAGGTATATATATCCTTTGTCTAAAGTAAAGATATCCTTTGATAATAGTCTTTAGCTTTATGCTTCTTATTCTGCTGAACTGTGATGAGATCCTGGTGCTTGAATTATTGCTCACTAGGATTAGCAGTTCCAGCATACAGAGATGCTCTCTCGTCAGCTTCGTCACCCACAGTTGGTTGTCTCACTGCGGCATTAGCGAAAGCTCCGCTTCCTTGTCCTATGTTTCCTCTTCCTCGGCCTCCTCTTCCGTTTGGTTGACCTCGCCTATTAACATTCAGAGGTACATTATTAATACCGGATGTTTGGGAAATCCTTTTTGGACATCGAATTTTGTAATGTCCATATTCATGGCACTCAAAGCATCTTATATTGGGAAACTCGGTAGTTGTTGTAGTAGCTACTACCGGACGATGGTCGTATGTAGGGTTGATTGGCCTGGTACACCAGTTGTCTGTCCTGGCCCTCTTTGACAAATAGTATTGACTATCTTGCGTAGTCCTCTGAATTTCTTTAGGTAACGGTTTGGCCCTTAGCAAGGCATCTTGCAGAGTTGTTGGCTTAAGAGCTTCTAGTCGGTTGTTCAAGGGGTCGATGAGCCCTTGGCAGAACCGTGCTACTTGCTGTTCCAAGGTCATCTTAGGAGCATATCTCCGAAGAGTGACAAACTTTGCATAATACTCTTCGACAGATGAAGTCAGCTGCCGAAGTGAGAAGAATTCATTCATCTTCAAGGTTTTATACGCAGGTGGTAAATATCGCTCCATCACAACAACCTTGATGTCTTCCCATGACTGGGAAGATCCGTTGATATCGAAGTCCCTGCAATGTTGTTTCCACCAGATCTTGGCATCGCCAGACAAGCGGAACATCGCAAGCATGGTTTGGTTCATGGGTTGGGTTACCGCAGCTTTGAAATAGTCATCCATTGCTTCCATCCATACTTCCACATCTCTCTCCACATTAACCCCTTCGCCTTTAAAGGTTGGAGGCTGAGCTTGTTGAAGGAGGAGCTTCTTCTCTTGCGCTGCTGAGTAGAGAGCAGCAAGTGGTGCCTATCCAATGGTATAAAACTCATTACTATAGCACTCTTCTCAAATGAACCTAAGCTTTTCCATACTCAAGAAGAAATTTAAGTTTTGGGCTTAACCAGCGTACTTAATCTGTACATCTATCACAAAGGATTTAACCATTCCACCATTAGTTTAAATTCCATTGAATACATCCAAAATTGTCCGATAAATAATGGTAAAAACTTTACTCGAGAGATTTGATCCATACTTATAAGCTTAGGTGGGCATCAACATGCTACCTGCCCGCAGCACTAGTCGCATCAACGACTTCTCAAAAAAACATCATGTGGAACCCACTGAATCCCAACAAGCTCAACGAGTAAGACTCTTTAACATCACTCAGGAGACAATCCAATAGACAAATCCAATGTCATTATTTTGGGAAACATCATGCTCAAGCTTTGAGTACGAGCTGTCCTACTATCCCTTATTTTTAAAAAATTTCAAAAAACATCATTTTCCAGTTCGTAAACCTATAGCTCTGACACCAGGTGTGAGGTCCCCACCCTGCCGTCTCAAACGCCGAATCTGATGGTGAACCCGGTGGCCACTAGATCTATTGCGGAAGCAAACAAAATGATTCAGGGTTCGACTAGCGGACGATCTCTCATCACAAAGTGAGTCGAGCTCGAGCCTACTAGCAATGAGATCTAGCTCCACCTCGCAGGGGAAGCGTACTTAAGTTATCTAGCGATCCTAAGACTCACCTTCCAAGAGGAGAGAAACCCCGAGTGCCTTTTTTCCCATGTTTCAGAGGCACGCACTCTTGAGATTTCACCGCTCTAGGGCCAATGAGTATTACTAATATCGAAGTAGGCACTATGGGGACAGAGAGTTCCCGACCAATCGGGACCACCCATCTCGTAGGCATTGGCAACCTGAGCCAAGCCCCCACTTTCCACCCCCACACTCACACTTCCTTGTGTGACCTAATTACTACCACAAAGGTTGTTCAACATAGACATTCCTTGTTTTAATTCCGAAGCACATTGTTCGTTAAGACAGCCCTTCAACCAGTATTGCAAACAACACCAAGACAATATTCTAGTAAAAATTCTACTCAAACTTATTCATTAAAATTCCAATGTTCTGGAGGTACAACATCCCCCCTCCAGCGAGAGTTTACTCCTCCCGTTGTCGCCTAGCTGCCCATACAACTAGGTATGTCCACTGCATAGAAAGCACAACATGGACATTCCCACCACATAGAAAGCAAGTCGTGGGTATCCACCGCTTAACCAGCAGTCGTGGATTCAAGAGCCCTTAACCAGGAACTCTGTCTCCTATGATCAGAATTCAACATTGGAAAAAGAATGAACATGCTAAGCTAAATTTTCCCTAGCAGACATTCTTTCCTATTGCAAACAGTATATCCATCAATTATTTCGTTCCTACTTTAGACTTCAATATACAAATGAATTCAATTGCCGAGGTTTCCGTCAGATTTCTCCGACATGTTTGGGGTTATGTTCATTCCTAGCTAAACGTATGCAATGTTAAATTAAACAACTTGAATAAAAATGTGAACTACCTCTTCCATTTCTTCGTCATTGGCTCTTGAGATGGCCGGTGCTTGTTCGACCATGGGAGCTTTTCCCTTTCCATTTGTATTGCTCGTTCCTGCCTCGTGGTCGTGGGCACCACCGAAGCGAGTTCTCTTAACCGGGGCCATTTTACTCACTACTTTAAATGATAAACTTGAAGAAAAGAGCTAAAGTCCGAGAGCATCATAACAACCAAATGGCAGATTAGAATTATTAAAGAATTCTCCTTAGGCAAGAGATTAGATTTTTCCTTCGAGACCTAGCAATTTTATGGGTAATTCCTTACTTACCCTATGGGAAATGGCTCTAAGGTTAATTACGTGGCTTAGATGATTAAAAAATTCAGAATTTTACTAATTGATTCACGAAAGAGATGAAGTAAGCAAGCTCATTCATTTTCCTAGAGCAATATGAAGATGCAGAATTGCCGCAGGCATGTGTGACACAAAATTCTTTTTTTAATGACCTAATGACGAATTAATTTTCAGCCTTAATCACATTTTAATGTGGGAGAAGATTGAGTCTAAATTAGTTACAACACTATTGAGTGGTAAAGAATGAATTTCATCAAATCTACACTATTACTAGCTAACAATCTATTAACTATGCTGCCTAGAGAGAGAATCTTTCCTAATCATGCATTAATCCTTGGTTAAGGATGATGAATGGCTGCATAATTTAGCTAATTGAATGATGATTATGTAATGGAGTATAGCTATGGAGATTTAGAGAGTAGCTATAGGGAATTATAGCCAGGATTAAGCATAGTAGCTAAGGAATTTGGAGAATAAAAATGAGAATTAAGAAGAGCAGTAATTAAACCATGATTACCGTGATTAGGGGCTGAGAATCCTTTGAGTTTGCTAATGCAATGAATCCTCAAGATGAGAATTTGGGCAGCACCTCCCTCCTTGCTTCTCCTTCAAAAACTGTGTGTGTACCGGTAGCACCTCCCCAAGGTGTGTGTGTGTGTGTACTGGGTGTGTGTGTGAGCATGTGTGTGTATGTGTGTGTGTGTGTGTGTGTGTGTGTGTGTGTGTGTGTGTGTGTGTGTGTGTATGTGTGTGCATGCCTTTAAATAGGCCTCCTCAAGCTGAAAATCGATTTGTGCTGCTATAAGCATCTGAGTGAGCACTCAGTCCTTGCATGGCAAGTTTAGTTGCCTACCCACCAACTGTCCAGTTGGTTTAGTTAACTGGTTCTCACACTTAGTTGCAAGCTTGGAAACTTCCCAAAGACTCCCACAAGGCAAGAGGGCGCCCCCTAGCTGCTAAAGCTGGTCTGGAGTGGCCTGGAACCTTTTCCCACACAGCCCCAAGTCCCGGTGTCTTCCCGGACAAATTTTGAAAAATTTGGTTTTAAGCTAAAACGGGTCATACGAGTCGGAATTTGATGCCAAGAATTGCTATACTAAGCTCTAACTAAGGTGTATTGGTCCGAGTACCTGCCATATTTAGCAACCCCCAGGGTCTGAAAATGCATTTTTTGAAATTCGGGGTACGGGTGCAGTTTTTCGTGACAGTCAAAACTAGATGGGTCGCGTGACCAAAAACTTACTATTTTTGGAAAATTTTCACAAAAAATATTTTAATTCACATTTGGAAGCTTTATAACATTCTAAACAACATGGCACTGAGAGAATTTGGAAAATTGCTAGAAATAATAACTTTTTCCATTATGTTCATTTCATGGTACAAGGGTGCTCTTTTTGGTCGAGGTCGGAGACCTTACATCCTCCCCAACGTGAAAATTTTGAGATGTCCTCATCTCAAGAATACATCTGGGTAAATTTTATGCTAACTACTTAGGTACATATATCCTTTGTCTAAAGTAAAGATATCCTTTGATAATAATCTTTAGCTTTATGCTTCTTATTCTGCTAAACTGTGATGAGATCCTGGTGCTTGAATTATTGCTCACTAGGATTAGCAGTTGCAGCATACAGAGATGCTCTCTCCTCAGCTTCGTCACCCACAGATGGTTGTCTCACTACGGCATTAGCAAAAGCTCCGCTTCCTTGTCCTATGTTTCCTCTTCCTCGGCCTCCTCTTCCGTTTGGTTGACCTCGCCTGTTGACGTTCAGAGATACATTATTAATACCGGATGTTTGGAAAATCCTTTTTGGACATCGAATTTTGTAATGTCCATATTCCTGGCACTCAAAGAATCTTATATTGGGAAACTCGGTAGCTGCCATAGTAGCTACTACCGGACGATGGTCTTATGTAGGGTTGATTGGTCTGTTACACCAGTTGTCTGTCCTGGCCCTCTTTGACAAATAGTATTGACTATCTTGGGTAGTCCTCTGAATTTCTTTAGCTAACGGTTTGGCCCTTAGCAAGGCATCTTGCAGAGTTGCGGGCCTAAGAGCTTCTAGTCGGTTGTTCAAGGGGTCGATGATCCCTTGGCAGAACCGTGCTACTTGATGTTCCAAGGTCATCTTAGGAGCATATCTCCGAAGAGTGACAAACGTTGCATAATACTCTTCGATAGATGAAGTCAGTTGCCGAAGTGAAAAGAGTTCATTCATCTTCAAGGTTTTATACGCAGGTGGTAAATATCGCTCCATCACAGTAGCCTTGATGTCTTCCCATGACTGGGAAGATCCCTTGATATCCAAGTCCCTGCAATGTTGTTTCCACCAGATCTTGGCATCGCCAGACACGCGGAACATCGCAAGCATGGGTTGGGTTCCCGCAGCTTCAAAATAGTTGTCCATTGCCTCCATCCATACTTCCGCATGTCTCTCCACATTAACCCCTTCGCCTTTAAAGGTTGGAAGCTGAGCTTGTTTAAGGAGGAGATTCTTCTCTTGCCCTACCGAGTAAAGAGCAGCAGGCGGTGCCTATCCAATGGTATAAAACTCATTACTATAGCACTCTTCTCAAATGAACCTAAGCTTTTCCATACTCAAGAAGAAATTTAACTTTTGGGCTTAACCAGCCTACTTAATCTGTACATCTATCACAAAGGATTTAACCATTCCACCATTAGTTTAAATTCCATTGAATACATCCAAAATTTTTGGATAAATAATGGTAAAAAATTTACTCGAGAGATCTGATCCATACTTATAACCTTATGTGGGCATCAACACGCTACCTGCCCGCAGCACTAGTCGCACCAACGACTTCTCAAAAAAACATCATGTGGAACCCACTGAATCCCAACAAGCTCAACGAGTAAAACTCTTTAACATCACTCAGGAGACAATCCACTAGCTTTGAGTACGAGCTGTCCTACTATCCCTTATTTTTTTAAAATTTCAAATAACATCATTTTCTAGTTTGTAAACCTATAGCTCTGATACCAGGTATGAGGTCTCCACCCCGCCATCTCAAACGGCGGATCTGATGGTGAACCCGGTGGCCACTAGATCTATTGCGGAAGCAAACAAAATGGTTCAGGGTTCGACTAGCGGACGATCTCTCATCACAAAGTGAGTCGAGTTCGAACCTACTAGCAATGAGATCTAGCTCCACCTCGCAGGGGAAGCGTACTTAAGCTATCTAGCGATCCTAAGACTCACCTTCCAAGACGAGAGAAACCCCGAGTGCCTTTTTCCCCATGTTTCAGAGGCACGCACTCTTGAGATTTCACCGCTCTAGGGCTAATGAGTATTACTAATATCGAAGTAGGCACTATGGGGACAGAGAGTTCCCGACCAATCGGGACCACCCATCTCGTAGGCATTGGCAACCTGAGCCAAGCCGCCACTTTCCACCCCCACACTCACACTTCCTTGTGTGACCTAATAACTACCACAAAGGTTGTTCAACATAGACATTCCTTGTTTTAATTCCGAAGCACATTGTTCGTTAAGACAACCCTTTAACCAGTATTGCAAACAACACCAAGACAATATTCTAGTAAAAATTCTACTCAAACTTATTCATTAAAATTCCAATGTTCTGGAGGTACAACATCCCCCCTCCAGCGAGAGTTTACTCCTCCCGTTGTCGCCTAGCTGCCCATACAACTAGGTATGTCCACTGCATAGAAAGCACGACATGGACATTCCCACCGCATAGAAAGCAAGTCGTAGGTATCCACCGCTTAACCAACAGTCGTGGATTCAAGAGCCCTTAACCAGGAACTCTGTCCCCTATGATCAGGAGGGGGTTCATGACTAATTCAACATTGGAACAAGAATGAACATGTTGAGCTAAATTTTCCCTAGCAGACATTCTTTCCTATTGCAAACAGTATATTCGTCAATCATTTCTTTCCTACTTTAGACTTTAATATACAAATGAATTCAATTGCCGAGGTTTTCGTCGGATTTCTCCAACATGTTTGGGGTTATGTTCATTCCTAGCTAAACGTATGCAATGTTAAATTAAACAACTTGAATAAAACTGTGAACTACCTCTTCCATTTCTTCGTCATTGGCTCGTGAGATGGCCGGTGCTTGTTCGACCATGGGAGATTTTCCCTTTCCATTTGTATTGCTCGTTCCTGCCTCGTGGTTGTGGGCACCACCGAAGCGAGTTCTCTTAACCGGGGCCATTTTACTCACTACTGTAAATGATAAACTTGAAGAAAAGAGGTAAAGTCCGAGAGCATCATAACAATCAAATGGCAGATTAGAATTATTAAAGAATCCTCCTTAGGCAAGAGATTAGATTTTTCCTTCGAGACCTAGCAATTTTATGGGTAATTCCTTACTTACCCTATGGGAAATGGCTCTAAGGTTAATTACTTGGCTTAGATGATTAAGAAATTCAGAATTTTACTAATTGATTCACGAAAGAGATGAAGTAAGCAAGCTCATTCATTTTCCTAGAGCAATATGAAGATGCCGAATTGCCGCAGGCATGTGTGCCACAAAATTCTCTTCTTAATGGCCTAATGACGGATTAATTTTCAGCATTAATCACATTTTAATGTGGGATAATATTGAGTCTAGTATAATTACAACACTATTGAGTGGTAAAGAATGAATTTCATCAAATCTACACTATTACTGGCTGACAATTTATTAACTATGCTGCCTAGAGAGAGAATCTTTCCTAATCATGCATTAATCCTTGGTTAAGGATGATGAATGGCTGCATAATTTAGCTAATTGAATGATGATTATGTAATGGAGTATAGCTATGGAGATTGAGAGAGCAGCTATAGTGAATTATAGCCAGGATTAAGCATGGTAGCTAAGGAATTTGGAGAATAAAGATGAGAATTAAGAAGAGCAGTAATTAAACCATGACTACCGTGATTAGGGACTGAGAATCCCGATTTTTCTGATCCAATGAATCCTCAAGATAAGAATTTGGGCAGCACCTCCCTCCTTGCTTCTCCTTCAAAAACTGTGTGTGTACCGGCAGCACCTCCCCATGGTGTGTGTGTGTGTGTACTAGGTGTGTGTGTGAGAATGTGTGTGTGTGTGTGTGTGTTTGTGTGCATGTCTTTAAATAGGCCTCCTCAAGCTGAAAATCGATTTGTGTTGCTATAAGCATCTGAGTGAGCACTCAGTCCTTGCATGGCAAGTCTAGTTGCCTACCCACCAAGTGTCTAGTTGGTTTAGTTAACTGGTTCTCACACTTAGTTGCAAGCTTGGAAACTTCCCAAAGACTCCCACAAGGCAAGAGGGCGCCCCCTAGCTGCTAAAGCTGGTTTGGAGTGGCCTGGAACTTGTTCCCACACAGCCCCGGGCCCCGGTGTCTTCCCGGACAAATTTTGGAAAATTTGGTTTTAGGCTAAAACGGGTCATACGAGTCGGAATTTGATGCCAAAAATTGCTATACTAAGCTCTAACTAAGGTGTACTCGTCCGAGTACCTGCCATATTTAGCAGCCCCCAGGGTCTGAAAATGTATTTTTTCAAATTCGGGGTACGGGTGCAGTTTTTCGTGACAGTCAAAACTAGACGGGTCGGGTGACCAAAAACTTACTATTTTTTGAAAATTTTTACAAAAAATATTTTAATTCACATTTGGAAGCTTTATAACATTCTAAACAACATAGCACTGAGAGAATTTGGAAAACTGCTAAAAATAGTAACTTTTTCCACTATGTTCATTTCATGGTACAAGGGTGCTCTTTTTGGTCGAGGTCAGAGACCTTACAAATATACAAGGGAAAAATTAACTTGAAAAACAATGCTACTATGAACATATAATTTTTAGGGCACCTTCATACTACCTTCCACAGTCTTCTGAGTTTCCACAAGAGCCTACATCACTCGCCACTGAACTCACGACCTCTTATTATTTTTTCACAAAGCTTCCAAGATTTCTTGATCCCTCTCTCTGATCAAGTTAACAACCATGGATCTGATACTAGTTGAAGAAGGTGGGACAGCAAGGAGCATGCATGTAGTGGAGAAGTGAGAGACACAAAGCATGGGTGGATTCTGGTAGTGAGAAATCTCTCACTAACTCCTTATAAGAAATATGAGTACTAGTAGATGGGTGTGTGGGTTGTCTGATCAACCACTTGGCCATTACCCTAACAAATTATGAGCCTTTGTGAAAATTTTCAAGAGCTTGAGCTCTAGGAAAAATTTCTTTATCATATGTGCCACAATCTTTGTACCGGTCATGAATAAAATCATTTATGCCATCATCATCATCGAATAAATCATCCTTTTCATCAAAAGGCAAGCCATATAGTTTCTTTAATCTGTCAAACTTGCTCAGATCACTCCTATGAATGCATCTCATGCACTCAATTGACATATGAGAGATGCTATGAGAGGGTAGATTCTCATCATTCTCAACATCATAAATCAGAACCTATCACATCAACACGGTTATGGGCATTCAACATGTAAGAAGAAAACTTGATATTCTATTAAAAATGATTATAAGTAAACAAGGAGACAAATTGAATAAACAAAGAACTCGTTAACATCAAATGTAGATGTGTAAGTTAAAAAACAATGATAATGTGAAGGTGTACATTTTATGCTTACATACTTAGAACCTTGAAAAATACTTGTCAAAATGTACATTCCAAGAAAATAAGATCACCCTGAGAGAAAAGAGCCATCTAAAATTCAGTCTAGAATTGAAGGAGCTCTTTTTGGCCTTAGAAATTTGTAGTCCTTTAATAGTTTATCACCACATGTAATGATCTAATATGGCATTTATAAGAATATATCTTGGAACAATCTTGCTCTTATATCCAGGTTCATGGGCATTTTTTTCTTCCACAAATGTGAAATTGATTCTTGTGATTCTTCCTCAGCTCTACTGTTAATTAGACTTGCTATGTTTTATTATGTATATGGATTTCTATCTACATAAAGTCTTTGGTTCTCTACACAAGTAATGCATTTATGTGAAAGGGAGGATGCATTAAGACATAAACCATACATGCTCATGTTATGAATGTAGTACATTATCTAATGACAAGGAATCCATCCATATATGGGTCCACTAAAGCACATAGGGGTCACCTCTAAATGTGATGACCCTTGTAGATTCTATGAAATGAACATGCCATGTCTTCCACCCGCAAGGCTATAAGGAGCTATGAAGTGACGAGCACCCCAAAGGTTAAAAACCTCTCCATCTCTAGAAAGTAATCATCCATTGCATCCTCCATACTGCTTGACATTATATGTTTGTAGCCCATACACAATTGGGGGTGTGATCTTTTACCAAGTTAAAAGGTTAGAGAAAAGAATGGCAAGTTTCAAATCTTATCTTTAGAAGACATACATTTTCCTAAAAAAATATGTATCTTACCATAAGGATCCAAAGTCACAAGCTTCAACATATTAAAGAAGAAAACTCACTCGAGGGATTCTAGCCCATCAAACATAGAGGAGTTGATATCTTCAAATAACTAAAGCCTTAAGGGAAATCATAGTCCAACCCCATGCTTCCCATCAATATTGAAAATCTAGATCATTGCTTCTACCTTTCTACATGCAATCTTAGTGCTATTTTGGAAAGCTAGTTTACCACACTTTAAAAATGTGACCATCAAAATCCCTTCAAATGATCAAAAACTACAATTTTTCTCCTCAATAGAAATCTCTTTCTTCGTCTAATTTGAGCATGTCCAACTTACAATGCACAATAGTGAATTGATATGACACACTAGCTGAGTAACAAGACTTGCTACTTAGCCACAATAGTGAATTGATATGACATAGTGGTTGAGTAACAAGGCTTGTTGCTAGTGTTTGTGGGAAATTTATCTTAAAGCTATAATATGCAAACTTTGGAGCAAAACATCTGGTAGCACATATGGGCCACAATCAAGGAATACAATCAACCAAGAAATAGTATAAACATAGTTTTAAAAAATTATGAATACCTTGATCTTCTCAAAATCTCTCATATCTATGGTCGTAAAGGTTTCCACATATTTGCCTACCTATCTCTACCCACTTTGCTGATTGGATGATTGTTTGCTCTTTGAAGCATTAGCAAATTTTTGTAATGTAGCCATGTTCTATTACTAAAGTTTGGTATTCCAATGCAATAACTTCTAGAGCACAATATATGAATTTTTATAAACTTTAGGTGATTTCATTTAGGTTTGAATAAAGGCTACATACTCATGGAATATTGTGGATGTATAAAAACATGTATTTGTGCATGCAAGGTGTCGTTTTTTTGTATTCACAAAACTGAAACAAAGTGTTAGCTTCACTTGGTACTTTATGAAGTTGCAATTTTGTGATCTACTTCTTGTAAATGTCAGTCTGCTCAAAAAACTTTGTTGAGCATCTCAATGATTTTGTCTTTTTCGTTTCTCTCTTCAGTCATAGCCTTGCTATATGTGTATAGAGCCTCTTCCAATGTGATTTTGGTTGTCTGAGAAACCTCTAGGGCCTGTTGTAGTTTTGTGATCTGCTTCTTGTAAATGTCGGTCTGCTCAGAACTACTTATTGGGATGAGAAGGGATCTTCTGCAAACGCCTCTAGTTGTCTATTCTAATTAGCTATCTAGCATTTAAGTTGATATCCGTTACTTCTGAGCAATTGCTACTACTGATTATTTGGCACTTTGGTAGGCTTGCTGATATTGCTTCTCTTTTTGGTCCAAGGCAAGTTTATTGCTCTGAGCTATGCCCTCTTACACTCGCATGGCCATCTTTTCTTTCTCATACATCTGCTTGTAGTTTTCCAGCTCTCCATTGACATGCTCTATTGTGCATCCCTCCTTTGAAGATCTTCTACTAAAAGGGTGTTGGTCGTGACCAACTCTTTGTTTTATCCATCTCTTGCTGTATACTGACCACCGCTAAGCTGAGATTGGCATTGTTTTGTTTTTCTCTCTTGAACTTGAGAGTTATCTGCATAATTTCTTTGTTTAGATCCTCAGCTAGCTTGGATATCAATGCTGTCTTGGCCTTACTAAACATTGCCTCTTGGATGAGTGGCCCTTGAACAAAAGCTTGTGTTGTTTTTGTAGCAGTTTTTGGAACGGACTCCTTGATTTCATCTTTCTTGATCAACATGATTTCTAGTGGAGCGGTTGTCTTGATTCTATGATTTGGTCTATCTCCATGTGGAGCTTCCTTAAGAGAGTGTCTGGGCAAAGACTTTAGTCTTGCCCTTTGGTGCTTTCTCCACATTTCCTATATCTTCTTGACTGCATGGATGATTTGTTGTTGTTAAGCTTATGACAAAATTGATAAACCAACCATCCCAAGGTTTATTTGTATTTTTAACAAGCCTTCAAGTTGATTTACTCCTTGTACCTATTCATTTTTTATTTCTTGGTCTTGATCAATTGTCATGGGATTTTTTTTTGCGTTTTTTACAAGCCCTCTAACTGATCATCTTACCCTATAGCCCATTCGGGTGTTCTTGACTCTGGGCTGGGTCCTTTTAGGGAGGACATTGGTAAGTCCACTGTAGCCAAGGCCTCTTCTAGAATGTAGCTTGCATCTAGCAAATCTTGGATTGTCTTTTTTGTGAGTGGTCCGTATGGGACCTCTACCTTTGTACTCTCTGTATGGATTTGGATGGCGTGTTTTGGCTGAGGCTTACATTAGTGGGTGGGGACTCCATGTGAATTACATTGGTATGCATAAGGCTTGGTATTTTTGGTTCTTGTTGTTGTTGAGTTTTGTGTTGCTGCCCTTGCCTTGCCTGCTCCGCCTGTTGATAGATATGGTCCATCATTTTTATAACATTGTCTTGATCAAAGGTTTCTTCTTCCATAGTGGTTGCAGTGGTTTGTTGGAAGTCCAAGTGTCTCTTTGTTCTTAGTTCTCTAGTGGAGGCACTTTCTTCAAGATGATGCTAACTCTTCATCCTTTTCGGCTCCTCCCCTTATGCTCCTTTTTCTACTGGTCTCTTTGAGGCCTGGACGGTTTGTTCTTTGATCTTGGCCCTCATCATATCTGACAAACTTTGGGCCTACTCTTCTTTTCTAAGCTTCTTTGTATCTCTTCTTTTCTAAGAAGATCCCCTTTGTTTTCGTTTCCTTTCTTTTTTAGCATTTTGTTTTCTCTCCTGTTCATCCTTAGCTGTTTTCTTTCTTTGGTCCACTCTCTAGCGTATACTGGATTTCTTTCTTGAGTAGTGGGGTCTAACTACTGAAGCTCTATCTTTTCCTCATCAGTCTTTGTTAGCAACAAGCTAACACATGCACCATTTTTCGGAGTTCTCTTTGTAAAAAATTTATTATTTTGATAAGTCGGGAATATTGTAACTCCTATTTTCTCGGATAAACTCTGTAATTAATGAGCCGGGGCTACAAGCTTCTAGATTGTATTAGCCAGTCATTACCCAGCTTTCGTAGAACTCCAGATTATTAGTTTTGACCACCCAAAAACCTTGGCTAAGGTATAAAAGCCAATTTTTGTAAGTTTCTTATAAGTTTTAGATAAGAAATACACAGCGTGAGCTAACAGCACCGCTCACTCCTCTCCTTCTTGTGTTTCCTACTCCCTCCCCGGTTATCACATTACGATTGTGTTTGTTACATTGCAACCGCATGTAAGAGCTCTACGCATTGATGTAAGCAGTTCGTAGTATTTCATAGATTTTGGCGTCATCGACCCGTGGCCTAATTTCATCATAACTAGGAATTTACACGTTTAAATAAAAAACTAAGCATATGCGGGGTATTGGGGCATCATTGCTAAGCATTTAGATGCATTCTGGGTCGACGAAAATGACTAGGTCAAAAATCCATTGCTGTTAATAATCGCGATTTTGGAACTTGACCTAAACTGGGGTTTGAGACTATAAGCATGTGTTCTTAGGTCTTATAAACATGCCCTAGAAGTTTCGTTAAATTTGGATGTCATTTGATGCTGTAACGGATGTGAATTGTTTGCCGATCAGCGATTGGCTTTTAGTGATTTCAGTCACTTGAGTGTAACTTGAGTTAGATGCGAGTTGTTAGTTGTTTTCCAAGAGATTGACAACATCTTGTAGACTCTATGCACTAGTCGAGTCAGCTTCGTCCCATGGCTTGACAAATTAATCGTGGTTCTCGCTAATACTTCAATAAGATAGGATAGCAAGGTTAGACATGCATCCCACATTTGGCGTCGTTGCCGAGGATCGAAGAGACCTAAACTAGGGGAAAACATGAGCGTCTTGCGAAGTTGTCCATTAACTTTCTCTAGGTTCGCCTGGAGTTCAAAACTTTCTTTTAGAAACCGCATAGCTTAAGATTATCGTCTTTTGCTTGGAAGTAATCGTACTTGCTGAGTGCCTTTAGGATTCTATGATTGTAGAATTAGATTAGGATTTGGAGAATGATTGAAAGGCGAGACAAGTCTTAACATCAAGGCTTTAAAAACCATAAAAAACAAGAAAACGAGTGTTTGTGGACACTTTCCACAACCCCTTTGCATGAGAATCTAGGAGTAGGGTAAGTAGGATCTGAGGTGGATTTCAGAACATTGCTCTCTCTGAAACAATCAAGTGTGAGTTGTTATTGGAAGTTGTAGAATTTCAGGTCTACAACTAGAAATAGCTCGAAAAGACTCGAAACCACTCAATCCGACTGGAGAGTAAGCCTAAGAGTTATTTGAACCAGTTGGTAAGCTCAAAGATACTTTGAGGTAAAAATTTCAAGAGTCGGCCAAAACTCATATTATTTAATTTTTCTTGACATTTTAGGCCAAATTAAGTTTTGACTTGATTTATAGGCTTAAAATAGCTCATATAAGGACTCTGTTTGAAGAAATTGCAAAAAAGTGTTCATATCAAGCCTGAAGTTAATAATCGTGATTATTAACTTTCTGCTCTAAACAGACCAAGGTTCATACCATTGACTCATTGCATGTGTACAAACAACTTTTGTAAAGGCCCAAGAGATTTGGATCACTAAACTGGCAAAAAACTGGTAAAGTTTGTACTGACTTTTTGAATCTTGAGTATATATTGGGGGAAAATTTATCCAAACTTGTTGAAATTTGATTCATATGCTTATGTTGATGTGATAAACATGTGTACATGCTCAGTTGACCAAAAATTGGCAAAAATTTATCAAAAGTAAATAATCGTGATTATTTACATCTATCCCATTTTTCAACTTTTTTGACCAAGTCAGCATACGACTAGTTTTAACATGTTGTAATAAGCCCACAAACCAAATTTGGTAAGATTTGGATCACTAGAGTGAAAATTGTGACTAAAATTGCAAAGTTAGTTTGCGGATAGATAATTGATGACCATTTGACCAAAAATTGTCCAAACTTGATGAAACTTGGCTAGTGACCTTAGCAGAAGGTGCTTAACAGATCTGTGCCAAAGTTGAGGCAAAAAGTTACAAAATTATAGCTAGAGTAAATAATCGCGATTATTTACATGTGCTTCAAAATTTGAGAAATTTGCAAGTTTTAGTATACCGCAAGGTCAAGCATATCAAGTAGACCTCACAAATCAATTTTGGTGAAATTTGGATCCCAAAAGTGAGACTTAAGCCAAATTCTCGAAATCAGAGTCTGTGGACACAAAACAGTTGACATGTACAATCAGTTTACAGGTTGCAGATCAAACCTTTGAATTTTTGCTAAAGTCGAATCTGAAAGTCAAATTTTGACTCCCATAGCTCGATTTGAAGTGATACATAGAGACCAATCACGAGAGTTCTCAAGAGCTCTACTATCTTTATAGAAGAATAGCTAACTCAATCAAATTTGTATAGGAATCAAGTTGCAGATGAGGAATCAGTGGCTTGACAGGAAGTTGCAATTGAATCAAGTGGAAATTGACAACAAGTCAATCCAAAGTTGAGTACTCTATTCAGGGCTTCATAAGTCTATATGAACCTTAGATCTGGTTGTGTACTAGGAAATCAGGGCATACTCGGGGAAACCTCCAGGAGAGTATCCACCGAAGAAAGCGTGAATCAAGGCAATTCCTTGCATACAATTCTTGAAGAAGTTTCAGACACTTTTTCAGATTCAACATCCGAAATGCCTTCTTACTCGACTCACTCAGAAACCGGAACGACAGTGCGCTATAAGCATATACTATCTTTTTACAAGACTAACCATCATGGAGCCTAGGTTTACTTGGACCCTAACAAGGAGTATGCTATTCGCATTGATGACCATGGTATTGAGTTCGAAGAAGAGGTTAGGGCAAACAAACAAGGAAAAATGTACGTGGATCAAAACGAAACTCAGTATTTACAAGTCAAAAACCCTGACATGATAGACAAATGGGGGTTAGAAGTAAATACCATAATTCCAAATATGTCAGCAAAAAAAGGACCACCAACTTTAGAATTTGAGGGATACGATCAAGTAGATTTGAAGCCTTTGAAACGGCTTAGTACAGATAATCCTAGGATCGGAGTCTATTGTTCGGAAGATAGAAACATAAAAAATCTTTTGTGGACTTCTCATGCCAAACCAAGACAACTAACAGCCATGAAGATCATCTATATCTTCAAGATCGGACCTACCAACCTACCTGTTTAGGGATTGTTATAACAACAACTTTGTTATGATGACTCCTGAGGAGGTAGAACAAACCAAATACCAAGGGTATTCAATACGGGATTGGATATTGGGACAAGGACCAGAAACAATTCCAAGACACGAACACCGTGAGAGTTGAACCAAATAGACGTGTCAGACCAGTTGATTTTTAGAAATGGGTCTGAAAATACAGTGGATTATGGGATCCATACGATCACTTAGCAAGCTTTAAGCAAGTGCTAAGAGCAGACCGTATATTTGATTTCCATACTCAATTCGAGGGGTTTGGAATGACATTAGAAGGAAAATCATTGACATGGTTCCAAAACATTCCACCAAGGTCAATCATGGACTTGAACACATTAGCTCAAGGATTTGTAGCTGCTTGTTCCAAAACGGGGATCAAACATAATACAGTAGCTCAAATCTATAGCTTTAAACAGAAACATGGTGAGTCTGTTAGGGATTGTGCAACTCGAATGAAACAATACATTGCCAGATGCACAGAGCTGGAGATATCTGCTGAAGAATGACTTGTATCTTTGTTTCTGGAGGGACTGCTAAACAAAGAACTTCATGCTATACTCTATAGTAAAAAGCATACAACCCTAGAAGCATGTGTGTCAGATGCTATTGACTTAGGAGACAATTGAAAAATTTTCAACGAAGAATATTCCCCTAAGGATAAACAAAGCAAGAAAACAACATCCACTAAACCAGCACAAGTGGGAACGACTGCTACGACACCACTCTCAGCCATAGAAGATATGTTAAAAGGATGAATGACATGATGAACAACATGCAAAAAGCACCTATGAGGGGACAAGGACAAGGGATACCTCCACAAGGACAACGAGTTAGGCCACAAAAATGGTGTGAAATCGAGGATAAATGGACCAACCATGAGACCCATGTGTGCTACTTCAGATCAAAGTATGATGGGAATGTTCAGTATGTGTCCATGAGGCCACAAGGACAACCCATGTACAAATATCAGCCTAATATGGTCCAAGTTCAAAGACCACCAATGGTTATGGAAAGACCTCAACCTGTGTTGGGACAACAACCTCCGTATCCAAGACATAATGCAATGCCTGTAAAGTACATGCACTCTGAAGGAGTCATAAATGAACAAGCATTAGTGCCTGTTACACCCTATGCAGATCCTAGTTCCTCTACTATAATGGTAGAAGGAGATTGGTATAATCCACATCTACCACCAATGAAAGAAACAATGACTTATGCTCCACCACAGCTCGCACCAATGTATTATGTAACTAATCAAGGTGTCAAACCTCCCATGGTAAGACCCATGATGAAGCCAAGAACAGGAAACTGTCATAACTGTGGTGCTGATGATCATTGGAAAAATGAATGTCCAGAGCTTGACAAAAACCTCAAACCAGTTGAAGCCTATTGCATACAATGTTGCAAAAAGGGAGAACAATTTTCGGAAGATTGTCCAAAAAATCCTTTAAACAAGGGTAAAACCATAGTAAACGTAGTCCAAGTGATACCTAGTAGCTTATCTGAGAGTGAACTGATTTTTCCAATCAAGGTAATCACTAGAGCCCAGACAAAGAAAAAAAATCAAAAGAAGCAGAAGCAAAAGATATGAATTGAGAAAAAAGAAAAACAACGGGTTGAAATCAAGGAGAAAGCAAAGAAGCTATTCCAAGAAAGTTGAAAGAAACTGGAAGTGAATTCAAGGAAACAATAGTGAAATCTAGAGGATCCATTCTGGTTGATAAATTTTTTGAGCCTATTAATACTGCCTTGGAAACCTACCAAGCAGGACTATAAGCATGCCAAAACATGAAAAACAAATGGGAAAACTATCCTTCTCCAGATATGGAAGCAACAAAGCTGGAAGCTTATCAAAATTTGGTAAGAATCATGCAAGAAATGCTGGAAACACAAAAACTCAAGCTTGAAAGTATTGCAAAACATGAGGAGCTTGTGGTAAAAGAAACGAAAGAAAAATCCGATCTGGTGGCAGAACCCAACCTTGAACCAAACAAACCAGAGCTTATAGTGCCTGACATCGAAGATGCCTTAGACGGAATTCCATTCGTAGAGGAAGACTGGCCAGGACACTTATGGGAAAATTTGAGAGAGATCAATGATGGGAACCTAACTCTAAAGTCAGTCCCTATCGAGGAAGTATGGTTGGATAACCTACCGTCTGATATGAACATGGATGTACAATCCTTGTACGGGGATTGCGGATCGGAAGCTTCAGGAATGTCGAAACCATTGACATTAAAAAAATATTACCTTCTTACTTGGGAGATAACGAAGATGAATCCATCGCGTGTAAGACCACTCAAGTAAAAAGAGATGAACAGACCTCAGAAGTAGACAACATTCATTCAATCATGTCTACACCCATCGAATGCACTCTTACCTTGGGAGAACTATTAAAACTCAGACCATACTTGTGGAATGATTTACAGAAAACCCTAGAGAAGGTGGGGATAACTGGGTTAATCTTGAAATTGGAGAATATTATGAAGGGAAAGAAGGAAACACCACTCTCCCAGTGAAATATAATGACATTGAAACCATGGCAATACTGGATAGTGGAGCTGGCATAGCCATAGCCACTAAAGCAGTATGGGAATCCTAGGGACAACCAACCATTAGACAAACTCGAATGAAATTGTAGTTGGCTGACAGACACACTGAGAGACCATTAGGGATGCTTGAACACTTTTGCCATAGTAGACTTTGGGAAAAAACTCAACTATGAAATCATATTGGGAAGACCTTTCATGTGGCAGGTATAGCTTATCCAAGGTTGGCAAAACAATTATATGTACTTGAAGCAAGTGGGATCTATAACTAAGAGATCACACTTATAGAGATGTCTTGAAAAAACCCATCCAAGAGTTCAATTCAATCTCTTCGCCTGAAACTAAACTCCCATCTGGTTAAACAAAGATACTTCTATTTGGATGTGTGGAGCTTCAGAAAACGGAAGCTTAAGACGAGAAGAATGTATCCTAGAAATGGACTGCACAAACGAAGCCTATGTACCTGAACCCTTTCCAGAGCATTTGTTTGAGCCATTCGAGTGGACTCAAATTTTAGTGACATTGGATGTATGTGTGAATACGTTGTGACGTGTTTTGGCGAAATGGTGCGTACCACCCCAAATTCTTTGAGATATGTTTTTTAATGATTTTGGAGGCCTTATATGTAAATGAAGCATGCTTGTACAAAGTGTACAAAGGCGGTGTGTGCCAGCTGTCTCTACGCATGCGATCCAGTTGTGCGGGGTACATAGTTTTGCTGTTTTTGTACATAGAAGTGTCAAGACTTCAAAGTGTGAGTTAGTGCTTTAAAAATATGAGAAAAAACTGAACTTTAATGAGCTTGGGGTCGTGAGTGCTGAGGGATATTCAGTTGTGAAGAAGAAACTATGTGTTGCTGCAGCCAGCGGTGAAGGTTGGGGGTTTTGGTGTAGAGGTGCCCCTCTTGCCTTGCGAGAGCCTGGTGTGGTGAGTTGAGAGCGTGTCTCTCCTCAATGGGCTGATGAAAGTGGGTGCTTAGCTCTGCATATTGACCTCTCTTCATCTTGGTTTGAGGTATGGCAGCCATGTTGTTTGTGGTTCCCTTTGGTGCAGCTAGTCGAGGGTAGACTATGCGCTGCAATTCCTTGCTTGTACACACGCAAAAGGGAAAGGTTTTCCCCAAGTTTTCCATCAATTTTTCTGATTTTTTTTGCTGAACTTTGTGGGCTTTCAAAGTGATCTTGATTTGGATGGGTTTTGGTCAAGCTATGTGTATATATAAGAGCGCCTATGGAGTCTCTACTAGCACATGGAAGGGCCTTTGAAAAGAAGTGAAGATCTTGGTTTTATGAGGAAAATTGCAGAGATTTCCATTGTTTTTATTTAATTTTTTACTTTGGTTTTCTTGGTTCCCTTGCTTTCTTTGGTGCATCCAAGTATAGTGGGAATTGTAGCGGTGTAGAGGGAAGCTATTCGAAGCTAGTCGAGGCTGCATGTGAGTGAGGCTGTCAAAATTCGTGAGAGAAGATCAGACCATATTATCTTGAGAGAGCTATACTCTTCATCCTCTTTTCTTGGTGTTGGTTTGAGGTGTTGTAGAGGCCAGCCCCCCAATCCTTCACATAAACTGGTGCCCCCACGGAGGAGAAGAGAATCCTTCTAACAGGGTTTTGATCTACAGATTGGCATCCATTTGAAGATCAACTCAAGGCCTATGGCGGGAGATGGGTATGAAGTCTTCAAGGGTGGAAAAGGAGAAGATGTGGACAAGTTCATCCGAAGGATCGAATTGATTGCATTGAAGAGAAATAGGGACGATGGTGCATTCAAGGTACGTTTGGCGAGTTTGCTACTTGAAGGTGAAGCACGTGAATGGTATGAAGATAGGCTTGAAGGTGATGTAAAGGGAGATTGGAATCTTGTTTCTCATGCCTTGAGAGAATAGTTTGAGAAGGAGGATGATCCTGAGTATTTGTGGAGAGAGCTAAGCAACCTACAACAAGGAGAACATGAAGATATCAATGTGCACATAAACAGGTTTGAAGCTTGTTGGAGAAAGATCATAAAGGGACTTGAAGATAATCAAATGCCCCCTGATTTTTTGAAGAAAGATAGGTTTGTGGTTGTCTTACATCAAAGCATTAGAGACAAGGTGGAGCTCAAGGACCCAGGGACCTACAATGAGGCAGTAAAGGTTGCTAGAGAGCAATGGAGAAAGAAGGTGAGAAGGCATGAAATGGCAAATAGGGAAAGAGATGAAAATGTACATCAAAGGGATGGTTATGTATCAACAAATAATGTGGTCGAGCCTTTGCCTTTGGATATGCATGTTGAAAGGGAAATCCATGTAGAAGCTCCAAGAGTGGACAATAGAGGACAGGAATCCTTTCACCAAGACATTCAAAGATTGACAGAGCAAATAGGAAACCTCAACCTTGCTATGCAAGCTATCCAACAACAAGTAAGAAGACCTCAAGGACAACGGCCTCAAAGGAATAGAGGTGATAATGTGATGTGTTACAATTGTGGGGAGAGAGGGCATATATCGCCCAATTGCAATCAGCCAAGGAGAGATCCAGGAGGTATATATCCTATCATACAAAGACAAATAGGTAATGAAGGCAATGTAAATGGAAATGTGCAACCTCTCCAAGGTCAAGGGCTTGCACAACAACAGGGACAAAATCAAGCTCAAGCACCTCCACAATTTAACGTAGGAATTTTGGAGGCAGTTGAGGAGGGAGATGAAGATAATGAGGTTGATGTCTTTGCAAATAAGAGAACAAGGGCACAAAAATCAGGGAGTGAAGGCCTTTTCAAAGAGGAAAGAGCAAGGACAAAGCCAAGGAGAGATGTAGATAAAGGCAAGGCACCTATGGAAGAGGCTAAAAGTAGTAAACAGGCAAAGGTAAGGGCAAGAAGAAGGAAGATAGGCATGGATTATTTTTAGCTTGGGAAGGGTCAATCAGCATAAAATCTCTTAGAAGACTTGAAGAACAAGAGGACTAACATATCATATGGGCAACTCTTGAATTTGAGCTCAAGTATAAGAAGGCACTGGCATAAACTAGCTAGTGTTAGAAGGGTGAAGGTAAAGGCACGCGATGCACATGTAGTGCAACTTCATAAAGTTACTGATGTTTTGCCTGTGGTTGATGATTGGATACATGGAAGGAGGTTGAATAAGGCGTATATGGATGGTGGAGCCCAAGTGTGCGTTATGACAGAGGAAACAATGCAGCAATTGGGATTGCAGCTCACAGGCAAATCCTTGTTCAGTGTGAAGATGGCAAATAGTAGCAGAGTGAAATGCTTGGGAGTTATTCATGACTTGGAGCTTAATGTTTTGGGTCAAAGGGCTATCATGGACATTCATGTGATGCCTGCAAAGCTTGGGGCATATCCAGTTATATTGGGTAGTCCTTGGTTGATTGCTATGAGGTCACGACAGGACTGGTACAGGGGATGTATTGACCTCTTTGTGGATAGGCCTAAAGAGAAGAGGATTAGATATGATATGAAAACATGTAAGGTGCTGGAAATTGATGATGAACCAGCTGTGCATCAAGATTTATCGCCATCCACTTATGACATGTGTGACAGTTCTTCTAGTGCATCCTCTACATGTACTGACGATGAGGTTTATGATCAAAGTCTTCTTGATCTTGATGTAGATCTTTGTGGGATACATGTATATGATGAAAATTGTGATAAAGGGGATGCTATGAGATCAGAAAATGACCATGGGGCTGATCATGAGCCGAATGTACCAAAAGCTGAATTAATGGATATGCTTGTAGGTGACCTGACTAGTCGAGAGAGAGAAGCATATGATGCATTGTTTGATAAGTATCCCAAGTTGTTTACCAAAGATTATGCTCAAATGAGGGGAACAAAGAGTGTTGTTCATGAAATAAAGCTTAAAGAAGGTGCAAAGCCTGTTGCTCAAAAGCTAAGGAGATTGGGCACCATTCAACGAAAGGTATTGGAGATAGAGGTGAGTAAGCTTTTGCAAGCTGGTTTTATCTACCTTGTGGATGATGCAGAATGGGTTTCCCCTGTGGTTATAGTTCCAAAAAAGGGAAATAAATGGAGAATATGTGTGGACTATAAGCCATTGAATGTGGCAACAAAGCGGCATCACTATCCCCTTCCCTTTCAGGATGAGATTTTGGACACTGTTGCAGGTCATGAGAGATATTCGGTATGTGGGGCCTTACCTTGGAAGCTTTGTAAAAGTTTTTATGGATGATTTTTGTGTTTACAGTGATAGAATGCTTCATGTGAAAAATCTTGATATGGTGTTTAAAAGGATTGATGATGATGGGGGTCAACTCAATCCTTTGAAATGTAAAATTGCAAGAGCTAGAGTGATACTTCTTGGCCATGAGGTAAGTGAGAATGGGATAGCTCCAGATCCTGCAAAAGTGGAATGTTTGCTTATGATGGAGAGTCCTAAAAGTACAAAGGAATTGATGAGTTTTGTACAAAGCTAAGGTACTTGTCAAGGTCTTTTTGTATGCTTGCTGAATATGTGCACCCTTTGCAAGAAGCAACACAAAAAGACCCTTTTCTTTGGACTGAGCATGAGCAAACAACTTTTGAGGACGTCAAGGAAAATCTATCTACATTACCTTTGATGATGCCTCCTTGTTGGGATGAAATGTTTTACTTGATCTTGAGCGTGGGTGAGCATGCTATTGGTGCAATATTGATGCAAAAAGGAAAAAAGCAATCTTATATGAGGCCGGTTTACTACATAAGCAAAGTGAAGAATGATGCACAAAAATCTTGGCATGAGATTGAGCAATTGGTTTGGTCATTGGTATATGCAACAAAAAGGCTGAAATCTTATCTTATTTGTAAGCCTTTTGTGGTGTTAACATCATGTAGCTTATTGCCTCATGCACTAAGGTATCCTGGGGATAGTCCTAAATTGCAAAAGTGGATACTTAGCTTGCAACAATTTGACATGAGCTTTACTAAGGAGGATAGTGTGAGGGCAAATATGGAGGATATGCTCACTTTTAAAGAGATTCATGCAAGGAGTAAGTTGAAGAAAGATTTGGAAAAGAAGATAGCACCAAGTCCAACTATGCATGCAGAGCTTCAGGATGTAGAGGGTACCTTATACTTTGACGGGGCTTTCAAAAGGAGCATTAATAAGGGCACTATTGGTTATGTATTTGTGGATAAAAATGGCATTGAGTGTTGGTTTGGAAGCCAAGAAGTGTATGTAAAGAGTAATAATGAGGCTGAGTATGCAAGCCTCTATTTGGGCTTGGAAGAATGTGTCAAAAGACATGTAAGGAGGCTTTTAATCAAAGATGATTCTATGTTGATTGTGCGGCAAGTTCAAGGTACCTGGAAGGTAAATCAAGAAGGCATGAAGGGTTGGTTTTTCAAAGTGAGGAAGTTGTTAAAGTCTTTTACTTCCTTTCAAATATGGCATGTACCACGAAATATGAATGTAAGGGCTCATGAGTTGGCGGAACATGTGTTCACAAAGGATGTGCATGCGGTGATAATTAGAGAGCCAAGGTATCTTGGAAGGGAATCTCTCCATGAGGAAGAACATGTGTTGCAAACGGGTTTTTCAAGAAACGGATTGGCTTCTCAACAAAGGCATGCAATCACACGAAGAGCTATGAGGTATGTCTTGATTGGAGAGCAAATGTATCACAAGGGGGCTGATGGTGTCATGAGAAGAGTTCTCTACCATGATGAAATTTTTGATTGCTTAAAAGCATGTCATGAGGAAGGATGTGGAGGCCATTTTGGAGTGGAAATTACAAGAAGGAAATTATTGAATGCTCAACTTATGTGGCCAAGTATGAATAGGGATGTTGTGCATTGGTGTAGAAGCTATCACGAGTGCCAAATATATCAAAAGATCAATCTGATGCCCGAGCCTTTGAGACACATTGTAAGCTATGGACCTTTTGAGAAGTGGGGTGTGGATGTAATTGGTCCTCTTCCAGGCACTAGAAATGGGAAGCACTACATACTTAGTGCAGTGGATTATATGACAAGATGGCCAGAAGCAAAGGCTAGTAGAGGGGCTACAAGCAAAGATGTATGCAGCTTTATCTTTGATTGCATATGTTGTAGATTTGGAGTGCCATTGGAGCTTGTAAGTGATCAAGGGAAAGAGTTTAAGAATGATCTTATCACTGAATTGGTGGAGAAATTGGAGATCAAACATAGGTATGCTACTCCTTATCATCCACAATGCAATGGGTTGGTGGACACATTCAATGGAGTTATACAGAAGATATTGTTCAAGCTTGTGGAAGAACGTCCAAAAGATTGGGATATGTATTTGGAGAGGGCATTGTGGGCATGTAGAGTGACTCAAAAATCATCCACGGGCTTCACTCCATTTCATTTGGTATATGGAGAAGAGTGTGTTATGGCGATTAATGTGATGCTTCCTTCATTGGACTTCATTTTGAAGCATAGTTTGGTTGAGGAGATGCATGTAAAAGAGAGACTGGTATCTATGCATAGCCTCTTGTTGGATAGAGAAAGTGCCATTAGATACTATGAAGACTTGGGAAGAAGAAGGGCTGATGTATTCAATGAAAAGATAAAGGCAAAAGGACTATGTGAAGGCATGTTGGTTATGAGGTATAATAGTGCTTTGGACAACACCTTTCAAACAAAGTTCAAGGCAAAGTGGGAAGGTCCTTTTGTGGTGCATAAGGTGTATGATAATGGAAGCTATCAGCTGAAGGACTTGGATGGAAATATTCATAAGGCAAGAGTCAATGGGATCCGAATCAGTCCTTATGCAACCAGAATCATGTGATGAAGCAAGAAATGCGTATGGAACACTTGAAAGTGTTCCATGCTTGTTGGGGGGGCAATATGTGACGTGTTTTGGCGAAATGGTGCGTACCATCCCAAAGTCTTTGAGATATGTTTTTTAATTCTTTTAGGGTCCTTATATGTAAATGAAGCATGCTTGTACAAAGTGTACAAAGGTGGTGTGTGCTAGCTGTCTCTACGCATGTGGGCCAGTTGTGCGGGGTACATAGTTTTGTTGTTTTTTAGAAGTGTCGAAACTTCAAAGTGTGAGTTAGTGCTTTAAAAATATTAGTAAAAACTGAACTTTTATGAGCTTGGGGTCGTAAGTGTTGAGGGATATTCAGCTGTGAAGAAGAAACTATGTGTTGCTGCAGCCTGCTGTGAAGGGTGGGGGTTTTGGTGTAGAGGTGCCCCTCTTGCCTTGCGAGAGCCTGGTGTGGTGAGTTGAGAGTGTGTCTCTCCTCAATGGGCTGATGAAAGTGGGTGCTTAGCTCTTCATATTGACCTCTCTTCATCTTGGTTTGAGGTATGGCAGCCATGTTGTTTGTGGTTCCCTTTGGTGCAGCTAGTCGAGGGTAGACTATGCGATGCAATTCCTTGCTTGTACACACGCAAAAGGGCAAGGTTTTCCCCAATTTTTCCATCATTTTTTTTGAGTTTTTTTGTTGAACTTTGTGGGCTTTCAAAGTGAGCTTGATTTGGATGGGTTTTGGTCAAGCTATGTGTATATATAAGAGCGCCTATGGAGTCTCTACTAGCACATGGAAGGGCGTTTGAAAAGAAGTGAAGCTCTTGGCTTTATGAGGAAAAGTGCAGAGATTTCCATTGTTTTTATTTACTTTTTTACTTTGGTTTTCTTGGTTCCCTTACTTCCTTTGGTGCATCCAAGTATAGTGGGAGTTGTAGTGGTGTAGAGGGAAGCTAGTCGAAGCTAGTCGAGGCTGCGTGTGAGTGAGGTTGTCAAAATTCTTGAAAGAAGATCAGCCCATATTATCTTGAGAGAGCTATACTCTTCATCCTCTTTTTTTGGTGTTGGTTTGAGGTGTTGTAGAGGCCATCCCCCCAATCCTTCACAACATCTATGCCTACTCAATATTGCAATGAGGATGGCTACGACATAATTCCCATCCAAATGATTTCAATCCTCAACATTGAAGATGAAGGTGAGGGACCCAAGGACTAAATGAAAGCTCAACAAGTCTTTTCAAACCTCTATTATGATGCAACTAATGAGTTAGATGAACACTCAGCTACCTCAAAAGATTCAGAGTCGGAAAAAGATCATACAAGAGCTAAGCTACTCTTAAAAGGAGGGGAGGAAAAGTTTTTTGACTTTCCAAAACAGAAATCAAGAAGAAAAAAATGGTATAGACGAAAGAGAGACACAAGAATTGTGAAAACACGACCTATGCCATCAGTCCCCCAGTAAAACACAATTCTTGATGCAGATAGACGCAAATGATTGTGTCAAGGACAAAATCACTGGTAGATATCCCTTAAACAAAAACTTAGAAATGTCGCAGACATCAAGGAAAACAAGGAAGGGTACTCAAGCAAACCACAGGATAACAAGCCACTCATGACTAGAGTCGAGCGGAAAAAGAAATATCAAGAGTTGAAAAAAGCTCTAAAGGAGATATACACAACCAAAATGGAAACCACAGAAGAGGATGGCAAGGATGTAATGCATGTTCCATCCCATTACAAAAAGTATACTCTCCAAGATCGGAAAATCATAGTGAAACAACCTATTGGGGAACTACGGAAACAACGAAAATCTTACAAAGGACCTGAAAACGCTAAAAAAATAGACTTGGCTGAACCAGGAGAAGAGCTTAGACCGGCTTACATTGAAAATGACCTAACAGAAGAAGAAGAAAAGATTTTTCTAAGCTTGTTAAAGGAATACTGAGATATCTTCACTTGGTCTTACAAGGATCTCAAGGGTGTTGATCCAGAAATCTGTCAACATACCATACCCATCAGAGATGATGCGAAACCAACTAGACAAAGGCCATACACGTATAATGAAACATTTGCCAGGAAGATAAAAGAAGAGATTGAAAAACTAAAGGAAGCCAAATTCATTTACAAAATTGAACACACAGATTGGGTGTCTCCAATTGTGGTAGTACCCAAGAAGAATGAAAAATTATGAGTGTGTGTTAATCTCAAAAAAGGTGAATGCAGCTACCATTAGAGACAACTTTCCTCTTCCGATAACTGAGCATGTTTTAGAACAAGTTTCAGAAAAAGAATCTTACAGCTTCTTAGACGGCTTTTTGAGATACAATCAACTTTTGGTTGACCCAAAAGATCAACATAAAACTGCTTTTGCAACAAAATGGGGTATATTTGCCTATCGGGTTATGCCGTTTGGGTTAACTAATGCTCCAGCCACATTTCAAAGTTTGATGAGCCATGCTTTCAAAGAGCACCTTAGGAAATTCTTAGAAGTATATATGGATGATCTATACGTACATTCATCAATCCGGGAAGATCATGCTGAACACCTCAAAAAGGTATTCGAAAAATGTAGACTTTATAGGATTTGCTTTTATCTTAAAAAGTGCACATTCATGGGTAGACAAGGAAAAATTCTTGGACATATAGTGTCTAAAAATGGCATAGCTACAGGTATTGAGAAGATTTATGTCATTGTTGATTTTCCTAGACCAATAGTCAAGGGGATACAAGCCTTCATGGGGCATTGTGGATATTACCGACGGTTCATCTACATATACACTATAATTGCAAACCCCATGTATAGCTTGATTACTCACTTTGAATGGACCGAGGCATGTGAAGGATCCTTCATGAAGCTTAAGCAAGCTCTCACCTCAGCTCCAATATTGAAAGCACCAAATTGGGATAAGGTATTCCACGTACATGTAGATGCTTCCAATTTTGCTATCGGTGTGTACTAGCTCAACCAGGAGATGGAAAAATTGATTTTCCTATTTCTTATGGTGGCCGACAATTGAACATGGCGGAGAAGAATTACACCACCACCAAAAGAGAAGAATTAGGAATGATCTATGCCATTAAAAAGTATAGACATTACCTATTAGCCAACAAGTTTGTGTTCCTTGTGGACCACCAAGCTTTGTTTTATTTGGTCAACAAGCCATGCAGCACAGGGAGAATAATGAGATGGTTCATCATTCTTCTTGAATTTGATTTCATTGTGGTTGTAAAAAAGGGCACTACACATCAACGAGCAAATCATTTGTCGAGGATTATTTCAAGGGAATCACCTAAAGGGGTAGACGATGATCTACCAGATGCCTATTTGTTCTCCGCAGAAATGATACCTTGATGGCCGTAAAACATTGTGTCATTGATGACAATAGCTCAAGTGGATTCACAAATACCACTTCTTATCACAATTGGATTAATCGAGCAATTGGCTATGTATCAATTACTAGCTCGTAGGCTATACAAAATAAATCGGGATGGGATATTGCTCTTATGTATTAATCCTAAAGAAAAAGAATAGTACCTAAGTCAAGCACATGTTACCATAGTAGGACTTCACTTTGTTGAAGACCAAACTATGCAACAAATCTTGAGACTTGGAGTATTTTTGTCGACTATGAGGAGAGATGTTTGATCTTTTGTAAAAGATTGCCCATACCTCATGTAACATTGTTTCAAATGTCACTTGTTCCTAAGTGGAGTACTTATCTGGTTACTTACTTATCAAGCCAAACATTTCCTGAGGATATGAGTAAACGCCGTCAAAGAGCAATTGAAACTGAAGCAAGAGACTACGCGCTTATTGGGAACCAATTATATCAGAGAGGTAAAGATCAACATTTGCGTATTTGTGCAAATGAAAATGAGTATATTCCAATTATAGAACAAGCACATGCTGGATTAGCTGGAGGTCACTTTTCTAGTGAAACCACCACAAGAGAAATCTTGATGGCAGGCATATGGTGGCCAACACTTTTTGCAGATGCCAAAGAATATGTTCAAAGATGTGATGCTTGTCAAACGAGCAAAAATGCCAACACGAGTAGATAGCATGCCCTTAAGACCAATGATGGGGGCTAGAGCTTTCAAAAAATGGAGTATAGATTTTGTTGGACCGATACAACCACCTACTTATAGAACCCAAGATCAATATATCATTGTAGCTACGGACTATTTGACCAAGTGGGCCGAGGCTAAGGAAACTCAAAGGAATGATGCCAGAACCACAGCATGCATTCTTATATGAGTATGTATTCACGAGATATGGACTGCCAATAGAGATTTTCAGTGATCAGGGAACTCATTTCCTCAATTAGGTAGTCGAGTATATGCTTAATGAGTTTATGGTCATCCATAACAAATCAGCTCCCTATCACCCACAAGAAAACGGAAAAGCTGAGCATACGAATAAAATTCTTAGCTCGGTACTGACTAAAGTGGTTAGTTCAGGAAGGACAGATTGGGAAATGAATCTCCATGCTGCTCTATGGGCTTATCGAGTTTCATTCAAAACAACTTCAAATGCTACAACCTTTAACCTTATTTATGGTCTTGATGCCATACTTCCAATAGAATTTCTATTGCCGACATTAAGAGTAGCACAGAATCTTGAGTGGATTGGACATGAATTGTCAGATAGACTTGAAGATTTGGAAAAACTAGATGAGCAAAGGCTAATGCTTTGTAGCTCATGTCTATGCACAAAAGCGAAAACAAAAACAGTTTTTTGATTCCCACTTAATCACAAAAATCTTCAAAAAAGGGGACTTAGTTTTAATCTATTCCCTTAAGAACACATTTCCAAGTTTAAGAAAAAGGGAAACGGACCATTTATCATTGAAGATGTATCTCCAAGTGGAGCAGTAAAATTGTCCACCCTAAATGGTGAACCAATGGCTAATTGGATTAGTGGATGTTGTTTAAAAATATACAATTTGCCACTAACAATTGAATTGCTAGAAAAATGCATGCAACCAAGCAAAGAAATATCAAATGACAGCACGCTATTGACGAAGCCCAAGAGAAAGCTAGGCTTCGAGTATCAAGCGAAAAGATGCTCTCAAGAATCAACAGATATCGATTCCATCAACACTTTGGAAATAGATGATCGACAATGAGAATTACCTAAAGACACAGTTTCAAGAAATGATGATTGGTTAGATGGAATGAACCTACGCATCAAAGTACAGCTCAACAATCATAGCACCAATGCTTTGGTCGACACAAGATCAAGAGTAAATGTAGTAAGTTATTCCACATACAAAAAGGCAACAAGTCAAGCTTTGACAGCAGGAATAACGACAACAAAGGATGCAACAAGAACCCAATTCCAACATTGAGAGTAGTCAACTTGAATGTGATAGTACAAGGATGTTCATGTCCTCATCAGTTTTTATGCTTACTAGATGAACACATGAATGAGACGACGATTCTTGGAATTCCCTGGATGTGAACATACAAAGCAGTACCAGATTGGGATACAAATCACCTAAAGCTATCACCTAAAGGAGGGCAACTCATTGTTCCAATTGGACCAAGCAAGGAGGAATGGAAAAGAAGAAATCAGCAAACCAAACCACAAAGTAGTCAATCTTCTCCATCCCCTCGACAATCAAATTCTACAAGTAGCATGCAAGGAGTCAGGAAAATTTGGGTACAAAAAGCACAGCTTCAGGATAAACCGATTTAGACATGGGTGCCCAAAGCTTCACCGCCGACAAAACAAAAGAAGGTTCCAAGGGTTAAAACATAGAGATGAGCATCTTCGAGCAAGGAATCTAACATGGAAATGGTTTGGCAGAAAAAGAAGCACTTATCTTCTCCACAAACCATAAAACCAATCAAGCAATGGCGAGTTAAATCACAAAAGACTACATCACACCATGTAGAAGCAAGCAGACCAAGCTACCAATGGCGAGAAAAAGCTTGACAATAGTCAAAAGTACTACCCACACCTCAAGAAATCAGTGTGCCGAAGTATCTTGATGGTACAATCAAATAGAGAGCACACAAGCTACAAGATTTTCTCTTTGGAAGACATCAACAGCAAACCTTGACAACAGAAACCCTTGAGTTAATTACTCAAGACCCAGCTCTTGCACAACATATTGGTTTGAATTTCTTTGATCTTCATAGCATGGTAGAGCCAACCATGGTTATGCATAGACATGATTGTTCAACCCATGCACACAGTCGTCACGGAGTACGACATCTAGGAGGGGTGGAAGGAAACTAAGTACTAAGTAATTAAGGGCAATGTTTGAAGAGGGAGGAAGAAAATCGATGTTAACGTGTGATTTTTTGAAAAATTACCTAATAATATCCTTAAAATTCATCATCACGGGAAAATTCATTGATAATATCTTCCCGATGAGTGTAAATAGTGTATAGACTATCAAAAAATGAAAAAAAATAGTCTATTTTTGGGTATTTTTAATCATTTTTATTGATAAGGAGGATTAAAAATAGAAAAATCCAACAAAAAACAATGAATCTGTGTTTTTCAATGGATTTTCTTAATTATTGGACTTTCACTTTACTTTTTTAGAGCATTTTGCTAATTTCTTTGATTTTTTCAAATAATCAGTTCAAAAATTAATAATAAATAGCATGGAAGCTCACATGGAAAAACGGAAGATATGGTGGTGATCAGAAAGACAAGGCAGACAAGCACAAAAATTTTCAATGAAATCAGAAGATGGAAGCGGGAAGCCTAAGTTAGGCAGCCATGCCTACTTTTACAAAAATTCTTGCAGAATGAGCTACAGGAATCTGATTAGGAAAATTTTTGAGTCTAACATAGATTTCATGGCCTAGTAGGACTAACGAAGGAATCTGGGGAAAATTGGTTCGGGAAGTCCGAGTATAGATATCCAAGGTAGGCTAAAACCACCTCATTTCCACTTGCAGCCTTTGTAGAGAGAGATTTCGGCCTCTTTCACGTGACTTTTTTGGAGCCCACAGTTGACCATTTTCAGCGCCGTCACACAAGACATGAGGGGTAAGTTCTTTACTTGTCGATGATCCATTTTGTACGGCCGGTAGCTAGTCTAAAGCCCTAGAAAAAACCCTAGAAACCGAGCAGTGCACGAAGACCTACGACCAAAAACTGACCATAGCAGCGTGCCAGCTCGACCAAACCATATGGGATTTGAACCATAGCATGCCCTAACATAATAGAACCTTTCTATATCATCAATTGACCATTCAGCAGGGGTCGAGGGGTCCACAGTAGAAAATCTAGGTTTTTGGCAAATGCGAGAATTCCGACCTGACTCCACAGATGGCTTGCTTATGAGGTCCATATACAATGTATATGATTGGTTTGTTGAAATCCATCAAGCAAAACCCTCGAAAAGTAGAAAATAGCTCGAAGGTTACAAAGCGTCAAATCAGACATACGGGATCAAACTGACTCCAAATGAGCCAGAATTGGACACATTGCTTCACGACTATGTTGAGGACAAGTCCAAAGTCTCAAAGTTGATCGAACAACCCAACAGGCAGTGTAGTCACAGAAAAAGGTGATTTCAGGGTCGACAAAGCACAAAGTGAGTCCGGCATGACCAAACTTGACCAAATTCAATTTAGGATTTGTATTAGGTGTATGGAATATGTCTAGGTCAAAATTTGTGAGTTTTGCAAAGAATTTGTCATTGTTGTAAATAATCACAATTATTTACTTTTGCATCAATTTTGCTTGGAAATTGTCGCCTCACCTCACCTGTCATGTGTACACACCTATTACATGCCAAAAATCAAGTATGAGCCAAAATGACCATCCATTACTTTGAAAATTGTGAAAAAACTCAAAGAAGTCTTTGCAAGCCAATTTCTTGGTTATGGACCACATTTCTTGATCCAAATCACCTTATATCTCATATATAGGGTCTATACAATGCCTAGAACCAGTTTGTACCAGAAAATGTCAAGTTTGGACGAAAAGTTAATAATCACGATTATTTACTTTTTGGTCAAAATTGGGGAGTTTTGATATTTTGCCATCATACATCCAAAGTACATGGTGTGTTAAGCCCACTAGCCAAGTTTGAACCAAATTGGAGCTCAAAGTCTCAAATTTTCTTTATATCTATTGTTTCAGAGACCTTAAGCCAAAATCTGGTACCATTTTCACCCTATGCATCCAGATGAGCCCATATTTCACTCAGAGCATGTATTTGGTATATAATTCAAGCCTATGAAGCCAAGTTTGCAAAAAGTTGAAAAATTTGCTCAGCTGTAAATAATCGCGATTATTTACTTTGGTTGCAGTTATTTGTTTTGACTTTACAGTTTTGTTCCTTGCATGTTTTTATGCATCTATGCTTATTCAAAAATTGATTTGAAGCAAATTGGACCAAAATTGTCAGCATTTCAGCCTAAAGGACATTTCAGAGACAATTCCGACAAATCTGCTAACTTTGCACTCTATTCACTGAATAGGAGCCATGCAAGCAACAGAGAGGGTCAAGAAGAAGCTCAACCAAAAGGAAAATCTACAGGAACTGCTTGCATATCAGTTGGATCCAGAATCAGTCAAAGCCACCAAGGCAGCTTATCTCTCCAAAGAATAGCTAGAAGAGCATCATACCATACTCTTCATTGGCACGTTCAAAAGTGAAGAGGGACATCAAGTGGAGTTGCAACTCTTACCGAAGGAAGTCCATGATGTAGCCGCAAAGCCAGAGACTAAAGAGGCTCAATGCAGGCTAGGACTCAGGGATTTCTACGAACAAGAGCCTTGAGGAGTGATTTTTAGAAAGCTTACGAGATTTTATCCACCATTAAAGAAGATGGAACTGCACAGATCACTGACCCCCAAGGGAACAAGGTCGAAGTAGTGATAACAAAAGATATAGTGGCAGAGGCACTCAGACTGCCCAGAGAAGGAATGACCATGCAAGCAAGGGACACGAAAACAATAGGAACTTTTACCAAGGAAACTGCTGTGGCCACCTTCGTTGATTTAATTCACAAACAAGTGGAAGAGTCAGCCCGCTTGTACCAGTAGCACTTCCATGTTTGGCAAAAATGCCACCAAGGTACACTACGCCAAATCACATAGTTGCCACCACATTCACTCAAGTTCTCAAGTTGACAACAAGACAACCAGTGGACCACGCTCAATACGTCCTAACCACTTTGAAGGGCACCAAGAAAGAAGGCAAAATCACTTACTTGGGTGCTCCAGAAGTCTTGATGAGGATATCATACCATGCCATTGGCATAGCCGACAATCTACCACCTGCTCCTGATCAAAACACCTGGATATTGGCAGCACAACCCTCTCCAAGAGCTACAAGGTCAGAAAAAAGATCGTATAAATCCGATGAAGAGTTAGCTGACAGCTCGTCGGAAAGGTACAGCAGCGAGAGCTCTGACAATGAGGAAAAGAGAGCTCGTAGAGAAGAAATGAAAAGAAAAGCTATGGCCGCACACCAAGAAGAGCCAGCCCAAAAACAAGCATGCTTTGAAAGAGAGAAACAGGCCTACTAGCACAGTAGACAAGCACAAGGGAAGGACCCAAAGTAATGGGTGCCTACTGGACTTAAAGGCCCAAGGACGAAGCATCATACAAGAAAAGAGGCTGAAGATCTGACAGAGCATTTGTATAAAATGTACCAAGAAGCCGAAGCCCTCAACCTGAAGGAAGCAGAAGAAGTGGTAAGGAAAGCCAAAGAGGCGGAGAAAAAAAGACAAGCCTAGGAAACGGCTAGAGAAGAAGCACAAGAGCAAGGTTATGAGTCTCCAAGACCCACCTCACCGCCTACAGAACAACAAGACCATCCCATGGCAAGCCCACCACCATCACCTGCGGGCAAAGACACAAAAATAGAAGTGGAGCCTGAGAAAGAGAAAGATTTTGAGCCCACCAAAGAAACAAAATCCGCACAAGAAGCTGACCAGCAAGAGGAGAAAAAAGAGAAGAAGTAGACATGAACAAGAGGAAGCCACCAATCCTACTCAAAAGCCTGAAGAGAATAAGGCAAGTGAATCTGCACAAGAGGCTGATAAAGAAGCAGAGCCAAAAAAAGAGGCTACCACTGCACAAGAAAAAGAACCTGAGCCAATGAAGGAAGTGAGCCCTGCACCTGAAGAGACTACACAGTCTGGGCCATCACCCACTACTTCCACTCAGCTAGAAACCTCCAAGGCAACAAGGCCTCAGGATGACAAAGAAAAAGCCCCACCCTCTACCTCCACACAAGAAGAACCAGCAGCTGCTACGACGCAACAAAAAGACACATATGAGGCTGCAGGCACATCTCAGCTGGCAAGACAAGAGGATTGGCAGTCAAATGACGAGGCTATATTACAAGTAAACTAATATGCAAGGCAGATGCAAGACATGATGGAGAGACTTCGTTCAGCAGCACTAAACCGTAGCACAAAGGCCAAAGATCTTGAGATGGTGATTGACGCTCTCCAATGAGAGTTAGAAGATAGGATGACTGTCATCAACCGATCTTCAGAGGTAGATGCAAGAGATGAAAGCAAAAGCTGAACAGCATCAGCCAGCTAGAGACAGACAACAAAAAGAAATGGAGGAGTTAGGTGATCTACTCACCAAATTATCCGATGCCTGTAAAGAAAAAGACGAGCAGATGACAGAAGTTGCAAATGAACTTCTTATGACATTCCTGTCAGCTCAAAAAATTCAAGTGCAATTAGATGTTGCAAATGCCTCGCTACAATACTCTAAACAGCGAATCAATGATCAGGAAATCTTCTTACGGCAAATAAGAGAAAATCCAGCCGTGGCCTCGATCAAAGGGACCGACGAAGTGTACAAGGCACTAGAAAATAAAAACAAAGATCTTGAGTTGGAATTAAAGCTGGAGGAATCACAATGCAGGGACCTAGCACTAATGCGGGTCCAGAGATAAGAAGAGCTCTTCAAAGAAATAGCAGAGCTCAAAAGAGTTAACCAACGTCTCAAAGATGGAAAGCCAAAAACTTAGGATGAGGCAGGCACTTCAGAGCCACCGCAGATAGACATACCCTTGGTCTCATTTTCTGAGTTTGAGACACAGTCCACAGTAGAGCCGAGTGGTGAAGATGATTTCCAGATTCACATCACAGATGCGGACACAATGCCAATGGTCCAGCTGTCAAAAGCTGAAGAAGACGCACTGAAAGAGAAGATCACCCAAGAGGTGGATGAGCAGTAGTGGAAAGCCGCAATCGATTGGGAGTTGAGAGTTCTACACTCTGTCAATGTCACTCAACTCACTCCCAATCAGATCATGCTCAATGGCATCAGCAATCCTTGCCGTACCCTCTCATCAAAGTGGAATTACTACAGGTAAAAGAGAGGTTGTACAAAGACATGCAAGAAGATGGCGCAGATAAAGACCACCCAAAGTGGAGGTTAAGCTGCTTGAACAAGAATCCAAGATACCTGATTTTGTTCACAAGAGCACTTGCAGCCCTTTAAAGAGATCCAACTTTTTGTCCTGTACCCAGAGTAAGGACATGGCAAGAGCATGAAGCATTGACAAAGAAGAGGACAACTTGGCTTAACTACCTAAGGCTTCCAGCTCCAGAGAGAGGACAAGCAACAAAGGAATACATGGTGAAAACAAAGCCATGTCTTTCTTCAAGAGTCTACCAGATCTCTCCTGCACCATGTTATATAAAATTTGCAGAATGTTGCACACATTCATCCAAGTCTTTAATGAGCCTGAGCAAGCAGAAGTCCCATGGATGTCATTTTTAGAAGGTAACAAGGGGTTATGCTATGATCTGAGTAGTCAACCTTCTGAAGAAGTACTTTACAGCTTCTATGCCAGATGTATGTTCTTACCATCAAGCAATATGTTGGCATTTGAGGAAGCTTTCTAGACTGGATTCTTCACCTGGCGAACGAAGATATTTGCACCGATGATCAACAACCTTGCATCCAGATTTGTAGGCTACTCAGTGGTGGAGCTGAAGAATAAAGTGACCATTCAATTTATACAAGTTCCAGACAAAGAAAGAAAATCAGATACCAGAAGGCACTAGATGCGCTTAAAGACCGCTTCGCCAGCCGCGTCAACCCAAAGACTATTTCAGCCCATAAAGCTGTGTCAAGGGACGATAAAGGCGAGGAGGGGGGGAATGTTAGCAGCAAGCTAACACGGACACATTTTTCGGAGTTCTCTTTGTAAAACATTTATTATTTTGATAAATCGGGAATATTGTAACTCTTATTTTCTCGAATAAATTAATGAGCCGGGGCTACAAGCTTCTAGATTGTATTAACCAATCATTACCGATCTTTGGTATAACTCCAGATTATTAGTTTTGACCACCCAAAAACCTTGGCTAAGGTATAAAAGCCAATTTTTGTAAGTTTTTTGTAAGTTTTTTATAAGTTTTGGATAAGAAATACACAGCGTGAGCTAACGGCGCTCACTTCTCTCCTTCTTGTGCTTCCTACTCCCCGGTTGTCACATTGTGATAGAGTTTGTTGCATTGCACCGCAGGTAAGAGCTCTACGCATTGACGTAAGCAGTTCACAGTATTTCATAGCTTTTGGCGTCGTCGACCCGCGGCCTAATTTCATCATAACTAGAAATTTATACTTTTAAATAAAAAACTAAGCATAGGCGGGGTATTGGGGCATCATTGCTAAGCATTTCGATGCATTCTGGGTCGAAAACGACTAGGTAAAAAATCCACTACTGTTAATAATCACAATTTTGGAACCTAACCTAAAGTGGGGTTTGAGACCATAAGCATGTGTTCTTAGTTATTATAAACATATCTTAGAAGTTTTGTTACGTTTGGATGTCATTTGATGCTATAATGGATGTGAATTGTTTTCCGATGAGCAATTGGCTTTTAGTGATTTCAGTCACTTGAGTGTAGCTTGAGCTAGATGCGAGTTGTTAGTCGTTTTCCGAGAGATTGACAACCTCTTGTAGCCTCTATGCACTAGTCGAGTCAGCTTCATCCCATGGTTTGACAAATTAATCATGGTTCTCGCTAATACTGCAATAAGATAGGATGGTGAGGTTTAGATATGCGTCCCACAGTCTTTGATCCAATCGACTCAGAGCTGGTGGCCCCCCCTGACATACTTTGGTTGTGTTGTTTTCTTTTCTCTTGTGGTCCTTGCAAATGTAGAGGGTGCTACCACCTTCTTTGCTTTGGGTTGTCATACTCTTTTTTCCCATTCATTTGAATTTGGGGCATCCTCCAGTGAATCTCGTTCTCCGACTAGACATGCCACAATATTTGTCAAAAACTCGACTCCCCCTAGGTGTGGGACGCCGGACTGCTTGGCCCATTTCTTTTTCTCGGCTATTGCTACTAGCCGATCGAAGCCCCATTTGGCTAGATCAACAGGTACATGCTTGTGTTATGGTACTATCTTGTGTAGAGTTGATGCCAAATTTTGGTCTGGCCTTGTGTAATTGGTTTGTCTATCAAAATGTATGTGCTGATGCAAAACCCTTATCAAGTGCTCTGTCCTTCTTTCTTTGATGCTGCTAAATGTAGGCAATTTGGTACTAAAGTCCTCATCAGCATAGCCTTGGGGCTTTATTTTTTCTCCCCTTGGTAGCTTGGTGATTGTTGCTATGGCATATGGGGTGATTTACACAGTTACCTTCTCTTTGTTTGAGTATGACCATAGCCCAAGCGAGATTTCTCGAGCAAACTAAATCCGAAGCGAATATCTAAATGGTATCTACCCATGTTGTGCCATAATAGCTTGCCACCACAAGCGAAATATTTTTAAATAAAAATAGCTTGCCCATCGTGTGTCTTTATTTATTTTTGTTTAGGAGGAGATAAAAACACCTTATGCAAGCCGGAGGTAATTTATCCCAGAGCTGTCCACACTTTGGTAAGACTCATGCAATTTTGGAAATACTCAATAGGTGATTCTGGTAACTGAGAATCATGAGTTACAAACTCAGTATAGAGATGATATTGATGATGGTACTAACAAGACAAATGATGATGGTGACTAGAGCTGGTGGACCCTGAGGATGGGTTGCTCCCTTGCATCATCATCTGCATGTTGTGGCCGCCTATCACTGACATGAGACAGTCTCCCCCTCCCATTTTGAATAAATAATCCAGCCTCATGTCTCGTGATACCAAAAGGCATGAGCCCCCTTGAAATCACTCCTTTATCTTGCATTCTATTTAAAGCATCTCTAAGTAACCAAAATCAATCAATACAAACCCATCTACCACCTAACTCTGGGTATCTCTCTCTCTCTCTCTCTCTCTCTCTCTCTCCCCCCCCCTTTTCTCCTCTATCTTCTTTGTTATTTTCTATCTCTCTGCTTGTGTGTATGACAACCTGATGCTTCTACTCTGTGAATGTGATAGTGGGAGGCCACCGGGCCTTTCACTCCCACATGGTATCATTTGTCGGGTAGCACCCTTGCTCTCTTGCTACCATGGAGTAGGCTGTGATGGAATCTATGAAGAAGCAACTTGCATCATCATCATGAAATTTCTTGCAAGCCTTGGTGAAGGCCCCTCTCTCACTATATCAGGTCCCTGCAAACTACAAGGAGTCACATGTGTAGCTGAAAACAGAATCTACAAAGCTCCCTTCAATGATGATCTAGATGCCCATATCCAAAGACCTAGCAAGACTTTATTCTTCTTACTCAAGCCTTTTCCCTTTGCCTTGCAAATGCTCCTGCTGCTTGTGTTGCTTAGGAAAAGATGAACACGATGCTCGTGTTGCACAGGAATGTGAATGCACATGAAGCAACAGTTGTGGCTTCTTCGGTCGCTAGCCAACTCAACAACATCCCTTATGTGGCCGCACCATTTACTACACCAATGGCTTCAAACTTGCCCTAATCATATTGGAACATGCACCTTGTGAGGTAGGCCCTGCACCTCGGTGCAAGATCCTCTAGTGGAGGAAAATGAAGCAACCAGCATTGCAAACCTTCTTGCTTCTTTTAATTGGCACCACGGTGGTCTTGCTCCTGCCAAATGTTGTTGTGCTTATCAAGAAAATCTTGAGGATGAAAATCTTATGGTTAACGACTTGTGCTTAATGATTACCGAGCCTAATGAAACCCCTCCGATTGGAATCGATACCTATGACGTCCTCGAGGTGTTTAAGCACTATACCAAGCAAATTATGGCGCCCACTCAGATACCAGCCAAGATGATGCTGATGCCTCTACTGAAGAATTTCTATTGAAGCCAGACCTTTTCTTGCTGGCGATCTTTAACCACTACCCTTTTTGGTAAGTATGCCTGCCTTGTAGACCATCTTCTTGCAAAAGAATGGAAGTCATACAGAACTGTAGTCTGCATGAAGCATCTTCTTGTGTGTGTGTGTGTGTGTGTGGCTCGTTGCACATCCATTTGATTTTGTGCATGCATGCAATGGAATGGGAGCTAGGTTATGAGAGGGACAAAGATGCTACCCATGTAGGGGTTGTGCAGAGTGAGACGAGGATCCACATAGCAATAAGGAGGCTGGTAACATGCTGAAAAACATGAGTGGTGCATTCAATGCCATAAGCTAAGGCACCATAAGCTGACATTTAATAAAACTTTTCAGCGCAAGAAGCTAAGGCACCATATGTTGACATTTAATTAACCTTTTTGGCACCTTTGACTTACAACTGCTTGTGGTAAACTTGGCTCAACAACAACGTAAGATCTAAATTAGGGGCCGTGACCTACCATCACCTGTCCCCTACTCTGGGTTGGTGTTTGCACATTTGATGCATTGCAAGTATTTCCTAAATGCGAAATTCTTCTAGGGGATAGACTGCATGCTCCAGAAGCCTGCTGAGCTTTATGGTGTGTGACGGCTCTTTAGCAACACTTATAGCCACTATAGTTGCTAGATCCCCTACGTGGGATGGGCTCTAAGATCCTAGGTCGCTCCTCCCCTTTCCTTTTCTAAGGGATATTTATAAGGGTTGAATGAACTCCATGTGCCAACTGTTGATTTGAAGAGTGCATCCTACAAGCGAGGAGAGGTAACCTATAATTCCCTACCTTTTTTGTAGTGCTACTAGGTGAAAAATTTACATTCAAAATTGTTGCCTTGATTTTCCACTCCCCCCACTCACCTTGGGTGCGACTTGGCCCTTACAATATATTTCTTCAAAATTTGTAGGTTTTCTCACCCTCAAATTTAAAACTTAGAGGTAAATCTCAAAATTTGTAGGAGGGATTACACCAAACCTAGGTTTCTTTCAAGCATTGAAGTCTCTGAATGAAGTATCTTATGCCCGTCGCAAAACGAAGACCTCTAGCAGTTGTGCACTATCAAACTACTTTTTTGTTTTCACATAGACCAAGTGCTCCAAAAAAATAATGAAACACAATTTGCACTTTACATATTTGACCGGATCAAAGTAATTTGAATCAAATTTGTGTCCCACACAATTTGAAAAGTGTTTTATATTTTTAAATATTTTAGCATCTTCAAAATTAAGGATCCCACATTTTGAAAATTGGTTTATCTTTTTATATATTTTAGCATCTTCAAAATTGAATATTTAGAGCTACATTAACCCATCTTGAGTGAGCCTTTCGTCAACAATGATTGGGCACATAGCCATTTAGGGACCACAACGTGGCCACAAACTTATCTATATGAAGTTGCTGGGTAGATATGGAAATGGCCATGCTTTAGCATGTTAAGTACAATGTCTACTTAAAGATGCAAGGACTAGCAATGGCCCCAGTATTCAAGACCTTGCCCAAAGATGATGAAATCAATCATTTGCTTCCTTGGCTACTCCTAGAAATTTGATCGATCTCACTTATTCCTCAATAGCAAAAATGGATGTGCTGGCTTGCTTTCTTATTCGCTCGGAAGTACTCGCTCGAGGATTGGGATTCCTCCTCTCCACTTGCCTTTGTGAGTGTTGCCATTATCTTTTCTTTGTTTGTCTTTTGGAGAGTAGTGATTAGCTCATGAGCCTGTTGTTGGAATTAGGGTTGTAGAGAAATGCACACGGCTTGGAGAAGACAAAGGAAGTCAAGGCACACAACTGAGAGTATGTTACTTAGTGTGCAATGGAAAGATAGATATCCCTAGAGTGATGGGCATATATACAATGCTCGAGGGAAAGAACCTCCTAAAGAGGGAAAAAATGCCTCGACGGTCCTAGTGTGTTCACACACATCACTACCGCATGTATATGGTAACAAATCCCCCCTGGAGTGATGCGGTGAACGAGAGCTAGCACATGAGTAAAGGAAAGTGCCATGCCCTGAGGACATGATCAGCCACAAATGGGAGTAAGCCCAAAGATTTGTAGAAAGCTTCAAGCTTCTCATGAGACAATGCCTTTGTGAAAAGATCTTCAAGGTTGTCCTGTGTTAGCACATAAGCCAAGATGATCTCTTTTGCTGAGAGCCTCTCCTTGACATAGTGGTAATGCACCTCAATGTGCTTTGTGCGAGCATGAAAACTGGGTCCCTTGCAACCGCGAATGTGCTTTGACTGTCAGTGTAGATAGTGTTGGTAGTGTCCTGTCCAACACCCAAATCATCCATAAGGCGTCTGAGCCATACACACTCAACCGTAGCGTGAAGACTGCTCTGTACTCAGCCTCACAACTCAAAGTGGCCAGAGTAGGTTGCTTCTTGCTCAACCATGATATACATGAACTACCAAGCATGAAATAGAAACCACTTGTGGAAACTTGTGTGTCAAAACAACCAGCCCAATTTGCGTCCAAAAAAGAATGTAAGTCTGGCGGCAACGATCCCCCCTTGGGATAAAACAAGCCAAGATGTAAAGTGCCACTAAGGCAGTGAAAAATCCTCTTGACAGCCTGCCAATGCTTAGACCCTAGGCTATGCATAAATTTGCTGACATGGGAGACTGCAAATTGAATATCTGGCCTCGTGTTGCATACATAAATGAGGCATCCAATAGCACTTTGGTAAAGAGTGACATTTGAAGGATCACCAGCATCATGTAGACTCAATTTCAAACCTGTTTCCATGGGAGTGGCAATAGGTTTGCAATCCTCAAGTCTAAACTTACATAGCAATGTCTCTATGTAACTTTTATGAGACAAGGCAATACCACCATCACACTGCTTAAACTGTGTGCCCAAGTAATGATGCAACATCCCAAATCTTTCATCTTGAAAGTAGCATTCAAATCAGCTTTAAATTCAGCAATATGTCTCTCATTTGGTCCAGTGATCAACAAATCATCTACATAAAGAACCACAATGAGAAGTACATCACCCTCACGCTTTACATACAATGTGTTGTCTACTACTGGACTATTACGAAAGCCTTGTTTGAACAAATGAGTGTCAGTTTTCTCATACCAAGCATGAGGAGATTGCTTCAACCCATACAAAGCCTTGTTACATTTGCACGCTTTGTCCTCTTGTCCTTTCTTGACAAAACCGCGAGGCTGCGTTACATAAAATTCCTCAAATATGTCACCATTCAAGAAAGCAGTAACAATGTCTGATTGATGTACATCCCAACCAAAATGAGCTGTTAATGCACATAGAAAATGCACAATAGTCATACGACAAGTGGGAGAAAAATTCTCTTCATAATCTATGCCTTTTTGGTGTGCATAACCCTTTGAAACAAATCGAGCCTTATGGCGATCGATCTCACCATCCGGCTTGCGTTTCAACTTATAAACCCACTTCGTACCAATGGCCTTTTTCCAGGAGGAAAATCACATAAAGTCCATTTTCCATTTTCTATAAGTGCATCATATTTTGATTGCATGGCCACCATCCAATTTTCTGAATTTTGTGCTTCATCAAAAGACATAGGTTCCTCAACATCATGTAAGTTAGACACAGCCAAATCATAACAATCCGATGCATAAGATGCATGGAGAGAGCCTGAACGAGTACGACTAGACAAAGGTGCATCCAATTTACTATCATGCAAAGTGTGCACCAACCATTTTGGCATACCTCTAGCTTGCTCATTTTCAGCCCTTTCCTCATCAAGTACATCATGTACATCTGCATCAGTAATAGGCTAATCTATAATATTTTTGGAAACCCCCATAGGCTGTACATTTGCCTCATTGGAATTTACATTCAAACTTCCACCTCTGAAAAGAGGCAACAAAGTGTCATAAATGTCCTTTGAGCTTACATTACTGTCTCTAGTATATGACAACAAGGGCTAAATAGAATCTTCCACAAAGACTACATCCCGTGAAACCAAAATACGCTTTGTTTGCGGATGATACAACCTATAACCTTTGCTTTCATCACTATAACCAACAAAAATACATTTGACAGTCTTATCATCCAATTTTCTGTGCTGCACTTGTGGAACTAAACCATAAGCCAAACAGCCCAAAAAACATATGTGCTATGCTTCATATGGAGTCATAGACTCCAACGCTTTCGTAGGACACCTGTTGAGTACATAAGTGGCACACATGACAGACTCGAGCCAAAACGAATGTGGTAAAGCTTGACTCTTGACCATACATCTTGCCATTTGCATAAGAGACCTATTTTTCTTCTTAGCAACACCATTTTGCTGAGGTGTATAAGGCACTGTACATTGGTGTTTTATCCCACGACTAGCCACAAATGCATTAAATTCATGAGACATATACTCCCTCCCTCGATCGGAATGGAGGATGCCCATAGTACAGCCATAGCCAGAAATTGTCTGAAGCACATAAAAACTTTGGACTTTTCTTTAAGCAGAATACCCATGCATGCCTGGAGTAATCATCAATGAAAGTCACGAAGTACAAGTAATTGACCAAGGAAAGCGTTTGCATGGGCCCACAACATCACTATGCACAAGCTGCAACCTGCATGTAGCCCTAACTGAACCATCCTTTGGAAACTTAGAACGCTGCATTATACCCAAAATACAGCCTTCACAAACATGTTTGACAGGTGCTTCAAGAGGTGGCAAAGAAGCAACCATATCAAATTTATGCAAACGCAGCAAACTGGAAAAATTCAGATGACCAAAACGTGCATGCCAAAGTTTTGCATCTAGAATAGCCCTTGAATCTGCACTTGCATTTGCAAAATTTTGTCCACACTTGTCATACAAAGCGAGCTTATATAACCAACCACACAAAAGGCCAGATGCAACAATTTCATCACCAAAATTGAGATCATGAACTGTACATCTGTCATCCACAAATTTGACTACAAGTCCAAGTCTAGCAAGATCAAATACAAAGAAAAGATTCTTCTTGATCCCAGATACATAAAGTGCATCAACAAGTGTGAAAGAACTACCATTTGCAGTAGTGAGCACAATCTTTCCAACTCCTTGAACCGGATAAGAGGCATTCTTGGCACAAGTGACTGAATTCCCATGAGGGACACACTTGAGAGAGGTGAACAATTCATGATGTGAGGTAATGTGCTTGGTAGCACCACTGTCGAAATACCACACATGTGAATCTGCATCAAACTGACAGGCATGCATCATGGAAAACAAGATTGTAAGTGCACTAGAATTGGAGCTGATCTCTTTAGATAGCTGATTCAAGTGTTAGAAGTTTACAGCTACTGGTGATGTGTTAGTTCAAACAGTAGAACTGGAAAAGGAAATAGAAACTGAAATCGAATACATCTATTGAAATGAGAAACAGACTGAAGTACTGAGAATGATGTTCAGATTCATATTCAGATTCATATTCAGATTCAGAGAGAACGAGTACAAAGTATGTACGGCTGAAGTACACTGGACTGCTATGTTTAGGATTACAGATGAAAGATTATAGATGGAGATAATGTAGCTCAAGAACAGCTCGGGAACTAAGGATTATGAATCAAAAGCTAAGCAGAACTACAGCCGACAACTGTCAACCCGATTACAATGTAATGGGTCCTATTTATATGCCTTGGGAGTTACTGTGGTAACTGCAGTGGTTATTACTGAGACTGATCCGCTGTTTGTCTCACAAGACCCGGTTCCCACCCAGTGAGACTGTCTTTGCCATATAACATCCTTCCCTCCTTTCTTGAATTTTGGCAAGATTCCAAAATTTTTGAGAAAAAATATCCACCGTCTGATTCTTTTGGAATTTTGCTCTTTGAGTGCTTGACACCCCTATAGTTGTAATTCCAGGGGCATCCAGCCAAGAGACACCAAGTCGGACTGAAAAAATCCAATGTCTGATTTTTCTAGTGCTGGGTTGTTGAGTGCTTGACACCCTTGTAATTGTAATTCCAAGGGTCGTCCAGCCAAGTGACACCAACCCCTGAGTGGAAAAATCCAGCATCTGCTGCGAAAACTGCTGGAAAAATCCACCGTCTGATTTGAAGACCGGTGGAAAAATCCTTGACCGAATTCTGAGATGGAACTACCCAGTATCCTTCCACTGAACCCGCTTTTGTTTACCCTTTGGCCTGGATGGTGTCTGAGAAGTCCCAGTGCCAGCATTCTCCTTTTGAATGAGCCTGTAAATGGCCTCCTGCTCAAGATGATCCCGCCTTTCTGTGGACATCTCGATTTCATAAGGCGTGAGAGGATGATAAGTTTTGGTGTTGGGATCATAGAGCGTGCATCTGCCTTTGGTGAGCTGAGTTCTGGCCAGTTTGTGACAATGCGAGGCTGTATGGATCCACCCTTCTGGAAGAGGCTGGTTGGCTTTGATCCGAGCTTCAAAAAGAATCTCAACCATCTCTCTGTACTATGGTCCTAGGCCTAGTTTAGCCGTAATGTCCTTTTCAGGCACTTTAAAGGACTCAACAATGAGTTGCAGCAGTTGGTTGGTGATCTTAGTGAGGCCCTTGATCTGAACTTTCCATTGGCCCATACATACTTTGATCCTATGCACCTCATCTCTCATCTCCTGGAGATCATTCAGTTGGAGAGCATCGTTGAGCAGTGTTTGCCAAGTTTTCCATTCCACAGTCGATCGCTCATACCAATCTTGAAGATCATTAGTAATCTTGAAATATGTGAGCTGATTGACTGGTTCTAGATGTTGAGGGTAGAGTGCTGGAAAAAATCTTGGCAACTCTACCTCTCTTGCTGGTAAATCATACAAGAGAACTGGGGAATAAGACACAAATTCCAAGAAGTTAAGGACAGCCTGGTTCTCTTGCTGCATCATCTTTTTGGTTACTTTAACTAGCTGAAACAGTCATCGCCGAAGAGCAGTTGCCTGTTCTCCCACTGACATTCGAGATTGAGGTCCCTTGGTGGTGGCAGTCTGGTCTTCAAGAATAGTTCGCATTCTTTGATCCAGAACTCCCCTAGCAATCTGCACTTGCACTAAGACCTCTTTCAATCGATTCCTGACATCCTTCATGAATTTATATGTCGGCTTGTTCTCCAGCAAAAGCTCTAATTCCATGGCCAGAGAGCGACAATCTGCAGTAGACTTCCGTTGCCAATGTGGATTGGTTATTCTCTCTTCAGCAGTTAGTTTCCATTCAAGCACCCTTTCTAATAGTTGTATTATACGGGGATGCGCAGGCAATTGGAAGGCCTCTTGATCATGGGAAGCAGCTGATTTCCAATGCTCAGCCATTTCCCTAGCACCGACATACAGTCTCGCTGAAAGCACTCCAGATCAAAGATAAGACCATCATCCACCAGATACCGCCTGGTTATAGGATCCTACTGATGTCTCAATCTCTTGTTTAGCATGATGAGCTATAATGAATGTTTCTCATCACCTAATGGTCCCTCGGTCACACAGATTTGCCTTTCCCTTTAACATTCTGACTGTGTTGTGACTGGTGTGCCAGTGGATTCCCAGTGTTGCTGGGTTGTTGCTCTCCTAGCTATGTTGATTACTCGACTGCTACCCTTCATGCTGGCTTGGTTGGTCTGCCTTGACTGATTTCCTCGAGTCGGCCCTATACCACCAGCACCAGGTTCTGAAGGTGGAGATGGAGGAGAGACATCATCATCATCATCATTATGCTCTTCGTCTAGTTCATCCTCCTTCTCTACTTCTTCTTCCTCCTTATCCTTGTCTTCCTCAATGGTGTTCTAATGTTCAATGTAATCAAGGATAGCTTGATTTGTTAGAGCACTGTTATATTCAGTAATTTTATCCTGCAAATCACTCTGCATCATCTCCATAAGAGACTTCAAGTTATCTATGTTGAAAACAACATTTCCTACTGGATTCAAGATCTCGCCCAGATTATTATAGATATATCTTTCTATTAGTGTGGCCTTCAGAGCATTATGGCAGATCAGTAAAGAGTTGAATTCAACTCGCTTCATTCTCAGCATGGTTTCAAACCGATTAGTAGCTCATTCAACTTTTGCCTTGAAAATAGCATTGCCTGCTGCTGGATTCAAGATCTCGCCCAGATTATTATAGATATATCTTTCTATTAATGTGGCCTTCTGAGCATTATAGCAGATCAGTAAAGAGTTGAATTCAACTCGCTTCATTCTCAGCATAGTTTCAAACCGATTAGCAGCTCGTGAAACTTCTGCCTTTTCTTCCTGTATGGTCTGCATCTCAGACTCTACCTTGGCTAGCTTACTTTGTAACTGCTGAATAGTCCTATCTGACTGAGCCTCAAGGATACTGTGGTGCAAGTTTTGGGATGCTCTCCCTTGCTTTAGCTTTTCAATCTGCTCCTCAGCTTCCTTTAGTTCAGTTTTTACTTTATTCAACTCGTCTTCTGACCCTTCAGCATCCAGCATTTGTCCCATGCAATTGACAATAGTATTCCATGATGATTGAATGAGTACTGAACAAACATCATTAACTATTGCTGGGTCAGAGTCAGCTGGCTCATAGACTATGAAAAGAGCCAAATAAGGTAATGCATCATAATCAGATTTTGGCAATCGGAGATGTCCCTTGAGCGGATGAGTCTGTAGCTGTTGTAACCTGTCGTTCTTTGTCAAGTGTAGGGCTGCTTCACTGTATGAGATGGAAACTCTACCAAGTGGATTTGGAGAAGTTGGGCCTTTGCCCTTATCAATCTAGTCTACTGACTACGCAGGACTGGCTCTTTTTGACTGATCTTGTCCAGTATTGGTGGTTAAATCTGGCCTGCTGACTGGTTGATTCCACCAGTTGTTGTTTAGTATGGCTAATTGGAATCCTTCCAATAGACACTGTTTTGATTTGAATTTCCAACTGCTTCAAGAGAGCAGTGCTTTTAGTCAGTGTCGTCCTTGGCTTCTTTGAACTGCCAGCTTCATCTTGTATAGCCTTCCTTTTCTGTATAGTGGGGGTTGACTGGCTTTCTGGCTCTTCTTCATCCGATGACAAGTCTACATTCCTGGATACTGGGAACGGCTTTTGGCTCCAAGCCACTCTCACCTGATCATGGGCATTTGGAGCAGTTGCCCAATACAAAAACTACCAAACATACCAAGCCTTGAATACACTTTGAGATGTCAGCTTGGCAGTTTGCTGAAGCAGATTATGCGACAATATCTGGAAGAGGTTGATATAGAGACTTTGGAATCCAGTATTTTTGCTAAAACCATAGCAAAAAGTTTCTTTGACACATATGTTGGATTATTCTTTAGGCTCATAGCTTTAGCCACAAATCGATAGGCAGTGGGAGCTTCCAGTCCTACTAGAATCCCTTGCACACTCTCTTTCCTTTTCCTCTTGGCAACATCATCTTCCTTCAGAGCTACAGTGATCTAGTCTGCAGTTGCCACACATGGCTTGGGCCCGTTTGGCATGCGGAATGCAAAAGCAATACTTTTTGGTGTGACAAAAACCTTCTTGCCATAAACCAGAGCACTGCCATCTTCAACATTAAAAGAGTCCAGGACTTGCCTTATGATGGATGTGTCAAACTCAATCCTCGTGGCTTGCAAAACCACATGTAAATCCCAGAGTTGGACTAGAGCCTTAGCTTGCTCAGTAAACACATAGCGCTGAATTTTGCTGTGCGGAATGAGCGGAAGAGTTGCCTTTGTAGCAGTAATAAGGGCTTGGGTTTCATCGATAGTCTCCTGCATCTTCTCTGACAGTTTCTTCCTACCCATGCACCATGAAGATGATGAAGCAGGATAATAATAAGATGACTTACTTGATTCTTTGAAACCATATCCAGGTGTGGCTGGCAAAGACAGACGACAATCCACGGCCTCCTCGAAGGATGAGGTTTGCGGCGGCAGTGAAGAAACTTCAAAGCTCGGTGATGGTGAGTGGACAATAGAAGGTAAGCATCGTGCAGGAGATTTGCAAGGAAAAATGCATACTTGCCTTACTGTTATACGCGTTCGGGCCATAAAAGCTCCACCACTTATCATTCCTAGACTTCTGTGCACCACAAATGACGTGGCAGATATGCATTGGACAAGAATTTTGCACGTCTTTGAAATGATTACCAGTGATATTCCATCTGACCGTTGGTCCCCTAAAAACTCATAACTTTGTCCCCACTTTTCTGGTCCTGGTATAAGCCTAGCTTGGTCGTGCTAGTACTGGTTTGAAACTGGTTCTGGAATTGGCTGCACATGAAAAAGTCCCAAGATAGCTGATTCTGGAATTTCTTGGTCTTCAACGCCCAGATTCTCAGTACCCTGTTCCTGGCAAGGCTCTCTAGCTTCTGAATAGTAGAGCTTGATTTTAGCTCCATTATACACCCCTGGTAGCAGTAATCCAGATGTGTCTTTCAATCTTACCGTGCCGCTGGAAAAACCCAGTCCACTCCGAATGGTCCTGCCCAGGCTATCTTTAGATTCGGCTTCTTACGACCCAATTTGGACTAATATAGGAGTACCAGATCCCCTTTTTGAAACTCCCGGACCTTAATCCTTTGGTCATGCCAGTGTTTTCTTCTTTGCTGAACAATCTCCTGTTCCAGCATAGCTCGTTGTCTCAGTTCATCTAACTGGGTAAGCACCTCCAGTCGCTTCTTAAGATTGTGATTAAAATCTAACCCATATTCTACAACCATTCCGAGACTTGGAATAGCAAACTCCATAGGGACAACAGCTTCAGTGCCATACACCATTCTGAATGGTGTTAATCCTATAGTGACCTTATAAGCTGTCCTGTATGCCCATAAAGCAGTGTGAAGCTTCAAATCCCACTGGTCTGAATTTTTCTGCACAATCTTAGTGAGAATAGTCTTAATGGTCTTGTTACTGCTTTCGGCCTATCCATTGCATCTAGGATAATAAGGTGTGGATTTCCGATGCTTGACTGAAAGCATACCCATAAGGATCTCCATAGTGTCATTGATGAAGTGTGTCCCTTGGTCCGACACAATCTCCACAGGATAGCCATAGCAGCAGAAAATATTCTCAAATAAAAATCTTGCAGTGGATTTGGTTGTGTTGTCAGGAAGAGCCTTAGCTTCTACCCACTTGGTTACATAGCAGGTAGCATCACTATATACCTATTCTTCTTGGGGGTAACCTTCTTGAATGGTCCCATGAAATCCAGACCCCATTTCATAAAAACACCCACTTGGCTGAACCGGTGTCGAGAAATTTGCGGTTTTGCCAGGAAAGAATCGGGCTTATAGCCGTGAGAGTTTGTGAGAGAACTCAACAAAATCTATATGAAGGAGTTAAACCATAGATGCCATGAAGACTAGGGTTTGGAAAGTAGTACAATCAAAGAAGACCCACTCTTTCTCTCTTGCACTCACACACACAAAGAAAGAACACAAAAGAGAATGTCAAAACAACACAAAGATGAAAACATCAAGGCTATGGTCATATCGTATCATGGGTAATATGAAAGGGTTAATAGATGAGTTAATGGCATTCAATCTTGGCTAACCAAATAGGCTAAGAATTGTTCTTTGGAATTTTACTTTTGTGCTTACCATAATATATATATTTTGTCTAGTGATTGGGATTAATTGTGTGTACAAATCCTCTTGGTTCATAGCAAGATAACTATGCTTACGTCAAAAGAAAAGTTATAGTCTATGAGAGGTAGTATAATGGGATCTGGTGATAGAAGTATTTCATTGAGCCTTTCTGGGCCAAAGAGAAACACTATACGTTGCTGAAAGTGTATTTTACGGCTAATCCATACGTTAATTCTAATAGATCGTACAGAGTGAAAGCGATAGAAATTATCATCATGTGGATTATTCATCTAGGATAGTATGTGAGAAATTTAGATATGAGAGAAGTGAAGAGATGAGAAGTTTCTCTCCCAAGCCCTATTCTTGCCCGTAGGCAATAAGGATACTGCGGGGAGATATGTACTTGCAACCCTTCGGCACCATTATTGATGGGAGAGAGAAGAAGAGGGGAGAATTCAATGTTGATTGATACGCCAAGTCCAACACCTTCTTTGATTAGAGTTGATCTTCCAAGGATAGCGTACAAGAATGGCTAGTCTTCCTTTAGGAGAAAGTGCAGGCTTGGGCTTATGTTAATGGTGGCTAAGTACAATTAGGCATTACTACTCACTCCCTCAAGAATTCCTCTCATCAATGGCTTGAATGCTTGAGTTCATTTCAAGTAAGAAGAGGTCCCCTTTTATAGGTGAAGGGAAACCCCAAGGGTTTACACAAGAAGAGAAGAGCCAGTGTGAACAGAAACTCAAAAAATTGGAAATGAGCTGTCCCTGCATGATGTGGGCAGACTGCGGTCCAATATTTTGATCATATCTCCTCAACCGTGGCTCCAAATAAAAAAGAAAAAATATGGGCAAAAACTTCAGCTCATTACCTACGACTTCTTTTTTATATGAATTTTCCAATTCGAATTGGAACCTTGTGCAAAAAAATCATCAAAATAGGGTCTATTTCTGACAGCAAAAGTCTTCCTGTGGTCCCCTTAGCCTAGACTTTCATTTGATTCCAAAGGACACCTCATGCCATATGAAAGCATGACATTGCTCTTTGAAAAAGTTTTGTAATCATGCTTGCAATAATGCATTAAAATAAGTGTATCTTTGAAATCATGCCACCTAGTGTCCCACTAGGATTTGATTCCCTCCTAGTAGCTATTTAAAAAGAAATATAAGAAAACTATGAAAAATACATAGAATATATATATATTGGAGTTTACCCTAGATATAGGATCTAGCTAGGGTGTGAGATGATAATGAGATAGTAGAAATAAAGAATAACTGCTTTTTGCCCCAAGTTAAAGAGGCGGAGCTATTGACGCTTTTTCCATAGTATTTTCTGAAAGTAGAGTAAGAATAGGTTACCCTTGAGATAAATAATAGGATGAGATAGAAGGCTTATTACTTAAATATACATATGTACATTATAGGAAACATAATTATGTATCTAAAAAGTCACAAGATAGCTCTTGTAGGATGCGTTCCCACTATGCACGTGTCACAGCATGACATCCACCCCCTTTAAACCTGCACATCCTCCGGCATGTGCCAACCTCATGGTAACTTGTGAAAGCACATGTATCCCCTGTCATCCCATGACCTCCTCCAGGATCATATGGGTAACTCAAAAACTTGTATTGTACTAAGCATTGAGATTCTCCGCATCTTTTAATTCCTCTCGGATCAGAAGGAATTGGTATATACATCTGTCTCCAAAACATCTGTAACAAGTATCCATTATGCGCAAAATCTTCATGACGTAGAGACATATGTTCCTCATCCTCCTATTCAAAAAACACTTCCAGGCTTCCTGTAATATACTTGAAATATTTTTGAAACTGCACTTCAACATTCTCACCAACCTCTAAATCCATATGTACCTCTTTCGCATAGAAGTCTGAATCTGCATCTTCATTCTCCTCTAGATAGCCTTTCTCAACATCAAGAGAAACCTCAGAAATATGCATGGTAAACCTCTCATCAATTCTCTCACCTTTTACCAAATACCTCTCCAGCTTTACATCATAAAACTTTGCATACCTCTCAAATATGGTGTCTAATTCTCTTTCCAAATCATCCTGGTAGGTATGCTCCCGGTCACTTGTAACCGACTGCTCAAAAACCTCCTTGAAGTTAGTCTCTGACACAGTATCTTCACCCCTTCTTCCTTTTTGACCCATCGCTAAATTATCTTCAACTGAATCATGTCTCCACTCTCCGAAGAGGTTTCTCGCTCTTCTACTCTATTCTCTGATGTCACTTCAACCTGTATAGCATAACCAAACACTTCTCTATCTTTGATTTGTGAATCTTGAAAATTCATAGCTTCATCCACAGAACCCCAATCCTCATGTAGAGAATCTGCATCTGTCATTCCTTCACACTGTCTGATGAATTTTTCTACTTCAGGCAAAGTTCTTCTAATGTCTTCCAACTCCACAGTGAGTTTCTGGATTTTGTCACAGATTTTGATATGAATTTCCTCTTTCTCACGATCAGAGTTGTTGTCAGAGCTTGAAGAACTGGTAATATCTTCACAATGCCATTCCTTCATTTTAGTGCTTTCAGCTCCTCTAGATCCCAACTCTTCAATCAACCCTTGTACTGCAGCCAACATGGTCTCACGCATGCCGGACTTTGACTGATCTGTCTCAGTAGATTGGGCTGGTATCTTTTGAATGACCCGTGCTTCAGAACTCTCTGGCTGCTCTGGCAACTTCTTGGCTAATCCTCTGTTAGAAGTTTACAGCCTACTACTGGTGATGTGTTAGTTCAAACAGTAGAACTGGAAAAGGAAATAGAAACTAAACTGGAAGACATCTACTGAAATGAGAAACAAACTGAAGTATTGAGAATGATGTTCAGATTCAGATTCAAATTCAGAGAGAATGAGTACAAAGTATGTATGGCTGAAGTACACTGGACTACTATGCTTAGGATTACAGATGAAAGATTACAGATGGAAATAGTGTAGCTCAGGAACAGCTTGGGAACTAAGGATTATGAATCAAAAGCCAAGCAAAAGTACAACCGACAAATGCCAACCCGATTACAATGTAATGGGTCCTATTTATATGCCTTGGGAGTTACTGTGGTAACTGTCTCACAAGAGCTGGTTCCCACCCAGTGAGAATGTCTTCGCCATCTACATGCACTCTGCACTAAAAGCCCATTCTGCATCAACATCAGCATCACAGTCTCCTTTCACAAAAGACTCAACAATGCCCTGCATTTGTAGTGGAACCACCCTCTTTCTTCTTAGCCTCTTTGGCCTTCAACTTAGGACACTGCTTGATCAAGTGATCATTAGCTTTACAATAATGGCAATGCATGTTCTTTTTCCCTTATCACCAGAATTTCCAAACAAATTGCTGCCAGTAGAAGCATTAGGAACAGAAGTTTTGCCACTCGCAGCAAAACCATAAGGAGTGGCTGCATTGCTGTTACCCCCTTTTCTTTGCGAAGAAATAAAAGCTTGTTCAACTGCACGCTGCCTAGTCTTGTGTTTTCTGGAAAGTGACTCTTGCAACAACAATATGCATAATGCATCAAACGTGACAACTTCAGGATTTCCTTGGATCATAAGTCTCCAAGTACTAGCAAAAGTCTGGTAAGAATATGGTAAGGAATCAAGAATAGTCTGCACAAGGGAATTGTTTGAAATGACTTCACCTGCAAAAATAAGTTGCTCATTGATATCCTTGACACCAACAAGTAAAGTGTCCATATCATCTTCCTCATGCATAATCTTCGATTCCAGCTCTTTACATAGCAAAGCAATTTTAGCCTCATTGCGGCTTGCATAAAGACCTGCTAGAATATCCCAAGCCTGTTTTGCATATTATGCTGAAAGAATGTGAGGAACAATGGTGTGCTTCACAGACAACGCAATCAATGCATGATGCATCCTTTACATCCCAACGAGCTTGTTCTACCATAGGCAAAACAACTTTAATAGCAGCAATCCTTGCAGCAAGACCTGCAACATCCTCAACATTGCGTGCATCCTCAGAACCAGGACGTACATCAATGCCCTACACAATTCTAGATGCCCTTTGACACAAGAACATCTTGCATCATGTAAACCCACATAGGGTAATTGTCCCCATACAACCTGTCCTCAACAGCAAACATCTTAAACACATCTGTGTTGTTGTCAGCCATGGTAAATGTTTCCACCTGATGTGAAAACTACCTGAAATGAGGAGAAATTGAGTGAGCCATGCACGTGCTGTATAGCACAACCCGCAATAGACTATATAGGACTTGTTATGCAGAAAACGACACTGATAAATATTCTACACAAAATGACAAAATTGCTTGTGCAGACTTGCCTGTTGTGGAAACGGAGGCCGAAATGAGCCCAAATCAGAAAATCTGAGTAGACTGAGCTCAATGAGCATACCCAAAAAAAATTGTCCTGAGAACGCTCGCCAAAGCTCACAAAAATCAGAGAAAGTAAGCAGGCGTGTGCTGGAGCTGCTGATGACTAAGCCTGAGAGGACGCAACTTGCTCTGATACCAATTGTTGGAATTAGGGTTGCAAAGAAACGCACACAGCTTGGAGAAGATGAAGGAAGCTGAGGGCACACAACTGAGAGTATGTCACTTAGTGTGCAATGGAAAGATAGATAGCCCTAGATTGATGGGCGTATATACAATGCTCGGGGGAAAAAAACTCCTAAAGAGGGAAAAAATGCCCCGGTGGTCCTAGTATGTTCACACACATCACTACCACATGTATATGGTAACACCCGTTTGTAGTCATCTCAAACTATTGGCTCGGATAAGAAGTCCTCGACTCCTAGCCGTCGGCATTTTGCGGTGTATAGGCAATGGTGTTGAAATCTTTGGGCATTTGTGATGCCTCCCATCTTTTTCCTTGCTCGTCCTTCCACACACAATTGTAGATTGTGAGACCATGTTGTACTTGGATGGACTTGTTGAAAAAGCAGGATCTGGACCCTGTAATATGGTCCATGTAGACCTGATAGCTTTCTTTCTCCTCAAGATTGTAGATGCTTCTGTGTCTCATTTTTCTAGGAGTGCCTAATCCTCTGACAAGCAAATGACAAAAAATTCCAATATTTAGATGGATAATCATCTAATCATTAAATGTTAGTCATTTGTGTAGTTAGTACCCTCAAAGTTAGTTTGGTCAATATCTTGAGCTCAGAGTGTCCAATTTTGGCATATGAGCTGTCATTAAGATCCCCTTGAGGTGTACTTCATCGTAATATACTCCAGCCCATGAAATCTGACAAATGGTAGCAACTGGACTATGCATCATTTGTGTCAAATGTGAGACTCTTTCACATAATTTGTATACTCATCTCTCTTTGATCCTTTCCATGGTATGCAAGATCAATTTGGAAGCCTAAAACCTCAAATTAGGCCCAAAAATTATATGGACCCTTTTTGACTTGGTCTTTCTAGAATCAAATTGGAGCTTTTGGCTTTTGACTTGCCTTTTTGACTCGCCAATTTTTTGCTCTATTCCTTATGGTAATTGATTCCTTATCATGGGGTGGAGCCTATGGTCAAAAAATCCGAGGCTTTTGCACAAGTTTTGTATAGTTTTGCAATTTTTTGATTGTTGGACTCTAAAATTTGTAAATCTTTGAGTGGAAATTTCTTGTTGGTCCAATTTGAGCAAATAAGGTGTCTATGAGCTCATCTTTGCATGTAGAACTACTGGTATCAAAATTTGCTTGGTCTAAGTCATGTGACAGCTACCGCAAACAGTATTAGCTGAGGCCAATTTGTACAAAAATCACAAGGATGGGTTACCTATGCCAATGAAATCCTGTTGGGGCCATGCGCCTGTAGTTTGACAACCTGGACTCTGTATGAGGTCTGGGTTCCTAGGTAGCTTCGCTTTTATAGATGAGTTTTAGGTGTCCATTTGAGGTGATGAAAGTCTCATTAGGACCCTCTAGAGGTGGACTACCTGCTAGTATGCTTTGTTCATGATTTTGTGATGGGTGGCAGCTACCTCGGTAGGTGTCATTGGCACTTGCTACTAACCTAGGTCACATCTTTGCATTCCCCAAGCCTTGGGGATTCTTTTGATGCTGTGCACTTGTCATTTGGACTTTTCTACGCTGTGTAGCGCTCCATCTTCTATGTGAGGTGCATATACTCTATTTTTGTGTTTTTAGTGAGTTAAGACCATATTAGGTAAAGTGGGAAAATCCCAATTCCCAGGTTGGACAACTTTCAATATATCATGTATAAAATATAGAGATTTTGTCAAAAATTTGAGTTTTCTTAAGGTCTCATTCCACTTTATGCACATACAATACACAATGAAAACAACTAAAATATCATGGTTTCAATCAATTGGATTATTAGGAGAGGAGTATATTGCATCCATTATCGTTGTCTATGTTCTACTGTCCTATCTACAACTTATCTCAACATGGAGAGCTTGGTTTCTAGGTCCACCACTTGTCCAAGTTAATGTAAAAGTGACTCAAGGTTCACAACTTGTGAAAGCAAGGATCCATTGAGGAATACAATCCACTTGGCTATTTTTCCTTAATTTATTGCATGTGACATTTAAGCAAGGTCCACTTCTAATCTATAACTTCTTAATTTGAGGCATGGGGCATACATAAAATATGTAGCATATGCTCTATTGCCTCATAGGAAGGTTGGTTTCAAGGTGCACTTATCCATGCTAGCCTATCTTGGAGAAATGATGGAGCTTGCTTCTCTCCTTGTTTCAATGGAGACTAGCTTGGACAAGTGGTGGACCTTTGCTTCTCTCTATGTTTCAATAGAGTTAGCTTGGACAAGTGGTGATCTTGGAACAAAACCCCATGTAAAACATATCATGGGTATTCCAAGTGATTAGAAAGATTACCATTTAAGATATAACCTTATAGGTTGGACAACTAGATCTTGGCTTGGAGAAATGGTGGACCTTTGATTCTCTCCATGTTTCAATGGAGTCTATCTTGGAGAAATGGTGGAGCTTGCTTCTGTCCATGTTTCAATGGAGCCTAGCTTGAACAGTTGGTGGACCTTTGCTTCTCTCTATGTTTCAATAGAGTTAGCTTAGACACGTGGTGGATCTTCAAAATAAACCAACTACTATCAATGTTGCCTAGCTGGACAAGTGGTGGAGTGTTTCTCTACTCCATGTTTCAATGGATCTTAGCTTGGACAAGTGTTGGACCTTAAAACAAAAACCCATGTACAACATAGAATGGATTTTCTAGATTTCAATGGAGTCTAGCTTTAACAAATGGTGGAGCTTGTCTTCATCCATGTTTCAATGAAACTAGCTTGGACAAGTGGTGGACCTTGTAACAAACCCTCCCATGTACAACATATCATTGGTTTTCTAAGTGATGGGAAGGAATACCATTCAAGATATAAACTTATAGCTTGGATAAGTAGTTGACTTTAAAACCAAATTCATCATAATACAATGAAATACAGGTCAGCCAATTCCTAAATCTTGAGACCAAACCTCCCATGCTATTAGAGATAATATATTGGATAAGTGGTGGACCTTCTATTATTTTCCCATGCCTAGTTTAGACAACCGGTACACTTCGCAGCTATAAAGGTTGGACGAGTTGTGGAGCCTTGTTTCTATCCATGTTTTAATGGATCCTAGCTTGGACAAGTGGTGGACCTTGGAAAAAAGCTTCCATGTACAACATATATGAGGTTTTCCATGTTTTAATGGAACCTATCTTGGACAAATGGTGAAGTTTCTTCTCTCCATGTTGATTTTGGAACTACCTTAGACAAGTGGTGGAGCTTTTCTTTTCTACTCTTCATAATACAATGAAGTATATGTTGGTTACATGGTGAATCTTAAGGCCAAACCTCCCATTTTACTAGAGATGATAGGTTGGACAAGTGGATCAACCTTCTATCATTTCTCCATGACTATATTGGACAATTAGTAGACATAACATCTCTCTATGTTGTCTAGAGATGAGCTTGGACAAGTGATGGACCCTGCTTCTCTCTTCCCTTGGTTTACTAGTTTGAAGACTCAGTATATATACTTTCTTAGATCTAGCTTGAACAAGTGGTGGACCTTGCATCCACAATCTTAATTCAGTACAAAAAAGTATATGAAAAAATAACATAGGAATCTTGGTTTGAAGGTCAAGCAATTAGGTTCCAAATGCACATAATAATATATTTTCCACCCATATTAAAAGAAAGTTAAATATGTTATTACCAAATTGACAAAGGTAACGTCCAAGAATTATATCTTTCCATCTTGTCAGATCTAAATCTTCATCAAGGCGACATGCATGTATACATCAACTTTCAAGCCATTCAAGAATACATGCACTTAGATTCCATAGTTTTGTTTTCAAAGTCTTTTAGGTTCTAAAACTCTTTCACATAAAGTATGTAATGACAAAATTCTTGAAGCAAACATTTGTGCCCAAGAAAAAGATCCCTCTCACATATTTAAAGTCCATGAATTCTCTGATCCACACTTACAAGTTTTATTTTGACATCAAACATCAATTCTTTCATAGTTCCAAATAAATGCAACCTCGATATGAATTGACAAAAAATGAATTTCTTTTACTATATGACCCAACATAGGCCCCAATCAAATAAAAAATGAGTCCCCAAAAATTTGGGTGCACTCTAGCAATACATCAGAGTCCCCTTACAATAGGATGCACTCCAATAGTACATTGAAGTCCCCTTAGAGTAGGGTGCACTCCATTCAAGTGTTCATAAAATTGACACACTTTTAAAAAAAAAAAAAAAAGACTATATCAAATTATACAAATGTTGAAAGATACACACTAGAATAAAAAAAGCATCTTATAGCCATATTTATTCAATGCTTTCGTGTTGACAAGTACACACCAAGGACATAATTTGTCTCAGAATCACTATACTGATTTACAATTGTGTTGTATGTATAGACTCTCTTATCTCTTGCATACAACCATCCTACCAACCATGGAATTATGGTTCTCTGCAAGAAGTTTTGAAGTTGCTCGGAAGTTTGCCTCCACATCTTTGGAAATATAAGATATGTCCCTGGCATGTTCCACATCACCCTATATGGAGTGTCATCAAAAATTAAGGTATTGTTTGCATCCAAATCCTCAAATATCTTCCAAATATCACTCAGATTTTTGTGATAAACCCTTGTAAATCCTAACATGATATTTGGATTTTGGCAATTTTTGTTACTCATAAACACCTTGAACTTGGTATACTGCTCAGGAAAACACTTTTGTGTGATGCGTTGCACCCTTGTTAAGTTATAGCAACTCCATATCCATAGCTCAAAGTATTCAGCAAAAAATCCAAAAAACTTTGTGCGTCTGGTCGCACCACATGATAAACTTCATCTTTGTCCTCCACAAGTCGCATGTGTTGAGCCAAGATGGCATAGAATCTCCATGTTTCATTTCAACTGTCTTGAGAAGTAACCCCTCTAGATCCAAGATAAGTACTCTTTTGATGTCCTTGAAAGCAAGTGGTAGGTGATAAGGAGGTGATTCATTCCTTGGACAAGGTCTTGGAGGAGGTTGGATGGGTAATTCAATAGTTTTCTTCAATTTATGCCAGCATATAGCCAATCCATTTTTCTGTAATGGTTCTGAAATTAAAGAACAAGAACACTTAATGCAAACACAACAATAGACATGAGTTTTACATTGTCTACCCTAAGGTTTTATTAGATACCAAAATCCATCTATGATCTACTCATTAATAGAAAGAAAGTCAAATTAAAATCCTGACTCTTTTTTATGCTACACTCTCTCTTAGTCTCAATACCATGGAGTTCAACTAGACTTAAGTCAACTAATAACTACTACTTGTTGTTAAAGGTATGCTTGAAGTGTATAAGGCTTAACCAATGCTCTAGTGTAGAATGGGTATTTAGGTCTCAAGGTCTACCACTTATCCAAGCAAAGATCCATTTAGATATGGAAACCCAATTTTTCTTAATATAATGATATAGAGTGGACAAGTGGTGAATCCTGAGACCAAGCCACTCATGCTACTAGGGATAATAGGTTGGACAAGTGGTGGACCTTGAATGTAAACCCCCCATGTACAAAGTATCAGGGGTTTTGGGTATTTCAATGGACTCTAGCATCTTGGAAACATGGTGGAGCTTACTTCTCTCCATGTTTCAATGGAGTCTATCTTGGATAAATGGTGGAGCATCATTCTCTCCATGTTTCAATGGAGCCTACCTTGGACAAGTGGTGCACGTTTGTTTCTCTCTATGTTTGAACAGATTTAGCTTGGACAAGTGGTGGACCTTGGAACAAAATCCCCATGTAAAACATATCATGGACATTACAAGTGGTGAGAAAAAATACCATTCAATATATAACCTTATAGGTTAAAAAGTGGTGGACCTTAACACCCAATTATTATTAATATAATGACATAGAGTGGACAAGTGGTGAATCTTGCGACCAAACCTACTAGGAAAAGTACGTTGGACAAGTGGTGGACCTTGAATGCAAACCCCCCATGTACAAAATATTACTCATGCTACTAGGAATAATTTGGTATTAAGGTCCATGTTTCAATGGAGCCTAGCTTGGAAAAGTGGTGGACCTTTGTTTCTCTCTATGTTTCAATAGAATTTGCTTGGACAAGTGGTGAACCTTGGAACAAAACCCCCATGTAAAGCATGTCATGGGCATTACAAGTGGTGAGAAAAAATACCATTCAAGGTATAACCTTATAGGCTGGACAAGTGGTGGACCTTAGCACCCAATTCCTCTTATTATAATGACATATAGTGGAAAAGTGGTGAATTGTGAGACCAAACCTACTAGGGATAATAGGTTGGAGAAATGGTTGACCTTGAATGTAAATCACCCATGTACAAAATATCATGGGTTTTGCGTATTTCAATGGAGCCTAGCATCTTGGAGACATGGTGGAACTTACTTCTCTCCATGTTTTAATGGAGCCTATCTAGGAGAAATGGTGGAGGTTCCTTCTCTCCATGTTTCAATGGAGCCTAGCTTGGACAAGTCGTGGACCTTTGTTTCTCTCTATGTTTGAATATGGTTAGCTTGGACAAGTGGTGGATCTTGGAATGAAACTCCCATGTAAAACATATCATGGGCATTTCAAGTGGCGAGAAAGGATACCATTTAAGATATAACCTTATAGGTTGGACAAGTGGTGGACCTTAACACAATATAATGACATAGAGTGTACAAGTGGTGAATCTTGAAACCAAACCACTCATGCTACTAGGGATAATAGGTTAAACAAGTGGTGGGCCTTGAAATAAAACCCCCTAGAGTGTTTCAATGGAGCCTAGCTTGGAAACATGGTAAAGCTTGCTTCTCTCCATGTTTCAATGCAGCCTATCTTGGATAAATGGTGCAGCATCATTCTCTCCATGTTTCAATGGAGCCTAGCTTGGACAAGTGGTGGACCTTTGTTTCTCTCTATGTTTGAATAGAGTTATCTTGGAAAAGTGGTGGACCTTGGAACAAAAACCCCATGTAAAACATATCATGGGCATTACAAGTGGTGAGAAAAAATACCATTCAATATATAACCTTATAGGTTGGACAAGTGGTGGACCTTAACACCCAATTATTCTTAATATATGACATATATATGGATAAGTGGTGACAATTGTGGACCAACCTTAAATAATGACATAGAGTGGATAAGTGGTGAATTGGGACCAAACCTACTAGGGAAATAGGTTGGACAAGTGGTGGACCTTGAATGTAAACGCCCCATGTACAAAATATCACTCATGCTACTAGAAATAATTTGGTATTAAGGTCCATGTTTCAATGCAGCCTAGCTTGGAAAAGTGGTGGACCTTTGTTTCTCTCTATGTTTCAATAGATTTATCTTGGACAAGTGGTGTACCTTGGAACAAAACCCCCATGTAAATCATGTCATGGGCATTACAAGTGGTGAGAAAAAATACCATTCAAGCTATAACATTATAGGTTGGACAAGTGGTGGACCTTAACACCTAATTCCTCTTAATATAATGACATAGAGTGGACAAGTGGTGAATCATGAGACCAAACCTACTAGGGATAATAGGTTGGACAAGTGGTGAACCTTGAATGTAAACCCCCCATGTACAAAAAATTATGGGTATTGGGTATTTCAATGGAGCCTAGCAACTTGGAGACATGGTGGAGCTTATTTCTCTCCATGTTTCAATGGAGCCTATCTAGGAGAAACAGTGGAGGTTCCTTCTCTCCATGTTTCAATGAGCCTAGCTTGGACAAGTGGTGGACCTTTCTTTCTCTATATGTTTTAATAGAGTTAGCTTGGACAAGTGGTGGACCTTGGAATGAAACCCCCATGTAAAACATATCATGGGCATTTCAAGTGGTGAGAAAGGATACTATTTAAAATATAACCTTATAGGCTGGACAAGTGGTGGACTTTAACACATATTTCTTCTTAATATAATGACATAGAGTGTACAAGTGGTGAATCTTGAGACCAAACCACTCTTGCTACTAGGGATAATAGGTTGGACAAGTGGTGGACCTTGAATGTAAACCCCTCATGTACAAAATTATGGGTTTAGGGTATTTCAATGGAGCCTAGCTTGGAGACATGGTGGAGATTGCTTCTCTCAATGTTTCAATGGAACCTATCTTGGAGAAATGGTGGATCATCCTTCTCTCCATGTTTCAATGGAGCCTATCTTGGACAAGTGGTGGACCTTTGCTTCTCTCTATGTTTTAATGGAGTTAGCTTGGACAAGTGGTGGGTCTTGGAACAAAACCCCTTTGTAAAACATAGCATGGACATTACAAGTGATGAGGAAAAATATCATTCAAGATATAACCTTATAGGTTGGAAAAGTGGTGATGGACCTTGACAAGTGGTGAAGGATACCATTTAAGATATACCCTTATAGGTTGGACAAGTGGTGGACCTTAACACCCAGTTATTCTTAATATAATGACATAGAGTGGATAAGTGGTGAATCTTAAGACCAAATCACTCATGCTACTAGGTATAATACGTTAGAGAAGTGGTAGACCTTGAATGTAAACACCCCATGTACAAAATATCATGGTTTTAGGGTGTTTCAATGGAGCCTAGAATCTCGGAGACATGGTAGATCTTGATTCTTTCCATGTTTGAATGGCACCTATCTTGGAAAAATGATGGAGGTTACTTCTCTCCATACTTCAACGGAGCCTAGCTTTGACAAGTGGTGAACCTTTGCTTCTCTCTATGTTTGAATAGAGTTAGCTTGGACAAGTGGTGGACCTTTGCTTCTCTCTATGTTTGAATAGAGTTAGCTTGGACAAGTGGTGGACCTTGGAATGAAACCCCCGTGTAAAACATATCATGGGCATTTCAAGTGGTGAGAAAGGATACCATTTAAGATATAACCTTATAGGTTGGACAAGTGGTGGACCTTAATACATAGTTCTTCTTAATATAATGACATAGAGTGTACAAGTGGTGTATCTTGAGACCAAACCACTCGTGCTACTAGGGATCCTAGCTTGGACAAGTGGTGGACCTTGGAAAAAAGTCCCCCTGTACAACATAGATGAGTTTTTTCATGTTTTAATGGAAGAGAGATTCGACAAATGGTGGAGCTTGCTTATCTCCATGTGGATTTTAGAACTAGCTTGGACAAGTGGTGGAGCTTTGCTTTTTTACTCTTCATAATACAATGATGTATAGGTTGGTTACATGGTGAATCTTAAGGCCAAACCTCCCATCTTACTAGAGATGATAGGTTGGACAAGTGGTCAACCTTCTATCATTTCTCCATGCCTATAATTAGACAATTAGTAGAACTAGCATCTTTCTATGTTGTCTAGAGCTGAGCTTGGACAAGTAGTGGACCTTGCTACTCTCTTCCCTTGGATTATTAGTTTGAAGACTCATTATATATACTTGCTTAGATCTATATAATTACTCATTAGTTAGGTTACAAGTGGGTATGTAATTTGTTAGCCTCAAGGGACTTTGAATATTGAATAGTAAGAAAGTCAAGTGCTGGTTTGAAGATCTTTTGCTTATCTAAACTAGACTCTAACTCAATAATAAGTTTCATAAGTTCCACGAATTGTCCTATCTAGGCTCCAAAAGAGTCTTAATTGGTTTGTGCTAGATTCTAACTTCCTTGATGGGGTAGAATCCTAGAAAAATGAGGCACTATAAGTTTTACCTTAGCTCAAATGGATTTTTCACTTAAACTCGACTGCAATTTGGCTATCTAGTCTTTGTCTCGATGGAGTTTAACACTAGATACATAGTAGTGATATTTAAGCTTCATGTCTCTTCACTTGATCGAGATATGAGACCATACTTTCAAGGTCACCACTTGTCTTACCTAAAGACCAATGTGAGACATGGGAGCAAGAAAGCCATCCGATATTGTTTTAAGGACTATTACATAGGCAATCAATAACTTAAGTAAAGCAAAAAGACTTGGATCTTTCACAATTAATAACTTAAGTAAAGCCAAAAAGACTTGGATCTTTGACAGTTTTTTTCAAACTAAAAAAGCACAATCTCATGCTAACAAAACTATAAATCACAATTGAAAGGTTTGAACAAGAAAAAGATCAACAATCTTAATAAGAAGGATACTTTTCATTTCATTTGATGATTACAAACTAAAATAAAGTCTCTCAAGAAATTGATAAACAAAAAATGTAGGTGACTGCTTCATTATTTTGAGCAAAAATATCAAAATCTCTATTGATTGAGCTCCATCTAGTAGTATCCTTTGTAAGATCCTGCAAGAAGGAATAAAAAGAAAGATTTGTTAGATACCATGCACATGAGTGTTCAAGCATGTGTATCAAGAATATATGACATGTCACTAGTACCTTAGGGTTGCTTTCTATCCAGCCTTAGAAGATTGTTCTCAGCTTTCACCTTATTTATATAAGCCTTTGCTGTGGTTGCCTTCAAAACTCCTTTTGTGTTACAACCCAATTGCCTAGCTAAAGTGGTCAATTGTGACGCCTTCATGCTTTCAATGGGTGTACGCTCCTTTGCCAAGATCTCTTGTATTTGGGCTCTTCTCATTTCATTGCGGTGGCTTGTGTCACTTGCATCTTCAATGATAGTTTCATCTCTGTCACCTTTTGCAGGTGGTATTCTTCTTGTAAAGAACACCTTAGCTGACCAAACATCATTTTTCTGCTTCCAATACTCCATGATTTGTTTGTATTCACTATCATTTGTCACTATAGGTTGTCCATAACGATTAGAAGCAATTAAATCACGCACATCCCTTCTCTCATCAAGCTGAATCAAGTATGGCAGTAGCTCCTCCAAGAGCATATTGTCAACCATCTTCTCAGCATCAAATTGTGGTGGAAAAATGCAATTGTTTGCTGGTGAAATACATCCCTTGTAAGGAGAGTCATCAATAAGCACTGTTCTTTGTGGATCACATTCAAACCCCATGGCAATTTTGGCTAGAGGCTTGAACATTGCCTCAACGTTTGGATTGTCGGGTCTAAACAATTTTTGAGTTTGAGCGGTGTAGCAAACATCTTGCGACCAAATTGCAAAGAAAGGCAATGTATCCTCAGCTAAGTTGTTTAGTGCTGCAAGGATTTGATACACATTATTCCTAGTAGCTGTCGACCAAATTGCAACATTAAACCTTTGTAAAATAGTCTTCAAGAATTGGATGCAACCTGGCCTGAGTATAATATATCTTTTTGAATCCATTTGCACTGAGTTGTGGTGTGAGGATGGTTGAGGGGAACGTTTCAACAATAGACCATTTAAATCCAATATAATTGTAAGCATGGATTTCTCAACATCTACGCTACATGACGTAGTACCAATTGGCAATAGCTCGTGAGTGGACTTTTCAGTCTCTTTTGATGTATGTTGCATTTTTGAAGCATCGATTTCTTGGTTCTCATTATTGGAAGCTTGCTCAAGTTGCACAACACTAGACTCTAGTATAGAAATATCATCCATCTTGGGCACTTTAGAAACCATAGAATCTATGGATTCTATAGTTGTTGACTGAACCATAGGAGCATTATCCATCCCAGTTTGTGAATCTAAGAAAACACACACACAAATGGTATCTCAAAACCACTAGAATTTTATTCACCATATTTATATGTAGAACTCCTAGTAAGAAATTTATTTAAGGTAAAGTCGTTGTTAGAATCCTTGCAACCATTTTCAGCATTCGTACACCAAACACCACTTGTCTAAAATACAATCTACTAACTCAACATTTTCCATCCTACACTTTATTAAAGATGAGTACTTAAAGTGAAAACTAAAAGCCACCCTTGTTGAGGAAACATGGATACAAGGTCCACCAAATGTCCAACCTAGACTACAAGAAAATAATTAGAGATTTGGCTTAGATTTGGATTCAAAGGCCACCACTTATTCAAGTAAGATAACTCCACTTGTTTAAGACAGTAATGTTTGAAGCCCCACCACTTGTCCAACCTAGACATTGATTAAATTTTGGTAAGATTTATCACAAATCTAGAGTAGAATCAAGATTCTATGGCCAAGGTAGTCAAATATGTTAGACAACACACAAAGCATAAGAGCACTCTAGATTCTCGTTGAGCATAAACTAAACAATAATCAAATGTTATATTCACTTGAGATTTCATCCATGAAAAATGAAAATGATGCATGTACTTGAGATTTCCATCCATGTACAATACTTTACAATGTCAAGTAAAGTTATAGTCAGCAAACAACTCTTCTCCTGCTTCAACTTGACAAATAGTCTCAATGCATACATGGCCATATTCTTCTGACTTGATGTGTGAAGAGGTGCATTTATGCCAAGGTGGCAAATTTGGATCAAATGTATAGCGTACGTTGGGACAGACATTTGTACTGTGAGAACTATTTATATAGCCCGACACGTTTCCTTCTTCTACACAACCAATAATGTATGATTGATCTTCCTCTTCTTCTATGTTTGGATCCTCTAGAAGAGAATATTTATAAGCTCTTGGAAATATTTTGCATATCTTTTTCCAGTCTTGAAATCTATACTTATGCCCTCCATAGTTTAGAATAGTCAAACCACTTTCCAGGGTAGTATGCACAAATAGCCCATAACCAGCTCCTTCAATACATGAAAGTCGCACTTCAAAATCCACACCGTTAATATGGAAAATTACATCTTTGGGAATAGGAAAAGTTGGTGTCCCAAAAGGATCTTCATGCCAATCATAGTGTGAAATACATCTAGTTTTTATATCACTTAACTCCTTTGTGTCTGCAAAAAGAAGAAAATATTATGCATAAAATAATGACAATATCAAAGAAAGATATCATTATTTTATAGTCCAATAGGTCCATTGTATGGAAGACTTAGAGTGCCTCTTACATGGTGCCTCCAAGGTTTCCAAAAAATAAAATCATTGGAAAAAAAAGGCCACTGTGTCTCCAATCTATTGCCCATTTGAAGCATAGAGAGAACCAAGGTCCACCACTTGTCCAAGCTAGACATGGAGCATTGACACAAGATCCAACACTTATCCAAGAACCCTATAGTATATGTGGTAACATGGGATGCATTGATGCAACAAAAGTAGTCTAGCCTCCTCATCCATCTCTTTTTTCTTGTAGCCTAGAGGGATTAGTTTCAAGGTCTATCACTAGTCAAAAACTACACATAGAACATTGATACAAGGTTCCACCACATGTGAAACCTATCATCTCTAGTAGCATGGATGGTTTGATATCAAGGTTCATCGCGTGTCCTACCTATACTCTATTGTAGCATATAGATTCTGGTTTGGTGGTACTACACTTGTCCAAACTTGGCTTGTTGTTGATATCTGGAGGTAATCAAGGGTCCTCCACTTGTCCAAGTTAGGCATATAAAACAATTGCAAGGTCCACCATGTGTACAACATATGATTGATTATAGCATGCATGGTCTTATTTCATGGGCAACCATCTTCTCTCCAACATGTGTCCAACCTCGGCTCCATTGAAGCATGGAGAGAAGCAAGGTCCACCACTTATCAAAGCTATTATTTTCTCCCAGTGCTTTCAAAACCCATAATACGTTGTACATGGGGGGGGGGGGATTCTTGTTTCAAGGTCCACCCCTTGGCTAAGATTGGATCCATTGAAACATAAAGAGAAGCAAGCTCTACCATTTGTCCAAGCTAGGAGCCATTGAAACATGAAAACCCCATAATATGTTGTATACGGGGGGTGTTTTTCAAGGTCTACCACTTGTCTAAGCTATGGTCCATTGGAACATGGAGAGAAGCAAAGCTCCACCACTTTTCTAAGCTAGGATCCATTGAAACATGGAGAGAAGCAAGCTCCATTGTTTGTCTAAGCTAGGCTCCATTGGAACATGGAGAAAACAAGCTCCACCACTTGCCTATTATTGCATAGAGATTCTGGTTTGAAGGTCCACCACTTGTCCAACCTTGCCTTCATGTATGGAGATAATCAAGAGTGCAATGCTTCTCTAAGCTAGGGACATAAAAGAGTTTCAAGGTCCACTACATATACGATCTATGATGGGTTGTAGCATGGGAGGTTTCATTTTAAGGTTGACCACTTCTCCAGCTCCGCTTGTCCAACCTCAGATCCATTGAAGAATGGAGAATAAAGGTGTACCAACTCTCCAAAATAGGCAAGACAATCTCTATAAAACCCATGAATTGTTAATATATGCTATGCTGTGGAGTTTTGTTTGAAGTTCCACTCCTTATCCAAGCTACAATCCATTGAAGCATGGAACTAAGTAAGATATATCTCTAGTCCAAGATAGGATCCATTGAAACATAGAGAGAATCAAGGTCCACCACTTGTCCAAGCTATGCATGGGTAATTGATATAAGGACCACTACGTTTTCACCTATACTATGCTCTATCATGGATGGTTTCATATCCCACCAATTTTCCAACCTATTTAGTAGGTTGTATTATGGGGGTTTGGTTTCAAGGTACTTCACTTGTCTAAGGTGGGTTCCATTGAACCATGGAGAGAAACTATGTCTACCACTTGTCCGAAATATGCTCCTTTAAAACATAAAAACAAGGTCCACCACTTGTCCAAGCTAAAGTTTCTCTCCATTGAAGCATGGAGAGAAACAAGGTCTACCACCTGTCCAAAATATGCTCCATTGAAACATAAAAGCAAGGTCCACCACTTGTCCAAGCTAATATAACAAATGGGTGTTGGTTACAAGGTGTACCACACTTGTCTAAACTAGTCTTCATGCAAGGTCTACCACATGTCCAAGCTATATGAGCTTGTTTTGAAGGTCTACCACACCTCTTGAAATTAGGATCCATGTAAGGTCCACCTTTTGTCAAGCTATGCATTTAATGAGTACTAAAACTAAGTAAATTGCAGTACTTAAATACCTTTCCAAGCTCATTAAGATTTTGGTCTCTAAGGCCGGCCACCACCACATGTCTAATCTATGCTCTAATTGATTACTTATGCTAGTTCTCAAAGTCCAAACATAAGCTCCCTTCTAGCAAGGTTAGTTTAAATTTAGGCTCCAGCACCTGTCTAAGCTAGGTTCAATTTATGAAGCATCACCATTTAACCATGCTACGATCTAATGTATCATATCAAGGGGGTATTGATAAAAGGTCCAAAACTTATTGAGTTCAAGCTCTTAAGTAATTAAGTCTTTGTGAGTATTAAATGTTATAGTTTTAGTCTACAGATCCACCATTCAAAAACTCAAGTAATTTACTATTTACATTCAAACCTTGAATGCTTGAGATAAAAAATACAAACTCAATCAATACTATATAAAGCAAAATCTAACATTAAGAGTATCAAATCAGTAACAAGAAACACTAACATGCACAAGAAACTCAAAACATACGTGTCTCCATTTCCAAAAAGTCCTCCATTGACAGAGGATGGTGTTGTTGTTGTTCTTCTTCTCTTTGTGGAGAGCACTCCTCTGTAACAGGCACAATGTCGCCTGATTGCGAAGTGGATTGTTGAAGTCCAGCCCATTTTTCTATATCTTCATGAGACTTAACAAAGTCTAGCAGCATGGTCTCCACGCTTTTTGCCTCCTCCACACTATCAATTAAGCAGATAACTTCTTTTTTCTGTTGTATTCCTTCTTGTGCAACCAAGGAGCCATCACCAAAAACATCAACAAGCTTGCGGTCTTCAAAACAATATGTACGAATGTAGTGCTTGACCAAAGCTCTTTTTTTGGCCTCCAAATATTGCAAATCTGACATATCGTTATCTGCTACTTGAAGAAGAGAACAATCAATTGGCATGGGATGTTCCTCTGATCTTCTTCTCAGGTCTTCAAATGCATTGCCTTGTCCCAAGAAGGCAATAACTGTTAGGAATTGAATTGCTCCTTTGCAAGGAGCTGATGGAAAGTGATGCAATGCACCACAACAATGGTAGCTCAGATTATCTCCCATGGCGTGAAAGGCACATTGCAATTTTGTGAAGTTAGTGAAATCCACAAATGCAAGAAAGACAAATCCAGGATCTGTTGACCCTCCAGCAATAGCCAAGATCCCATCCAAAGCATTGTTAAATGTCTCCTCACTCCACTTCAAATTGCCTCCAACGTTTTTTGTCATATCTAAAACACATAAGCCAATAGGCACTTTATTATTGAAGTGGCGCATCAAGTAGAGATTGCCTTCCATTTGTAGGCTCACCACATAGATTGACCATGGCAAATCTCTAGGCTCAGTTTTCTCCTTTTGAAGGTGAATTGCCCATTGCATGTATTTTATTGCTCCATCTGGAAAAGCCATTTTCTTTGTTCCACGCGTCAAACTAGATCTGATCCATTCCTCGCATAGCATTAAAATTGTTTTATAAACAACATCATTGATGTTATACATTTTGACCACCTCCTCCCAGTCTTTACATGGTGAAGACTCATTCAAATTGTTGAAGCCTTCAAGAAGTGCATCTTGAATCAATTTGTCTTGCTTCAACTGCTTGATTCGATCATACATGTCAGTTGCATCACCATCCTTTGCACTCTTTGACAGTAAAATCTTCTCATCTCTAATCTCTTCTTGAATAGTCTTTACCTCTGATTCCTCAAGGCCACAAAGGTATCTAAATACAGTTGTTGGGGGTTTCTTATTCTCCTCTTCTAGATTTTCAATGATTTCTATCCAGCAATCATAAACTAAATCAGAGTACGTGACCATGTGTGCCTGTTTAGCAATCCAACTTGCTGCTGCACTCATTCTTGCCAATCGAAGAAAAGCCTAAAAAGAAATAGAGAAATAATTAAACTATTGAGCAAGATTTGTTAATTAAACACTATCAAAAAGACAAAGAAAATAACTTACATCCCATCCGGCACGAGATGCATGTCCCTCTGCAATTCCACTTGCTGCCTTTGGTGGTCGTCCTGAGAAGATCCATTGACTCCGTAAATGTCTCAATATTTGGCTGTAAGGTTGCTTGACATACAATGCCTGAGCCTCCTCATTTGCAATGGCAGATATAGCAGTTGCAACAAATGGAGGAGCATTCACAACAATGCGAGCCTTTCTAAATTTATACACGCTAATCAGTCTTTCAAAGATCTCTTTGTTGTTTTGTTCATTGTGAAGCAAAACTTTTGCAGCATAGATTGAATGCTGCCCATCAAGAATCCAATAATGATAATCTTTAATTTTTTGCTCCTCTACCTCTTCTACTGCCAAAGGAGTCCCCTTCTTTGATTTTGCATTTCGAACAGGCATCAAATATGCACATGCTGCAGGCTTGGTCGTACTCCGTGAAAATCCAAATAACACACTTTCAGCGTGTTTTTTATCCATAATACGTGCATTATAGTGATCAGGAGCAAGCCAACAATTTTGAATAGGGATATCAAATTCCCTATATTGGAAAGGAAAATAATTTATGTACTTATTCATTCCACCTGTATCTTTTTCTTGTCCTTTCATGGCCTCAGCTTCTAAAACATCTGGATCCACAATTCTCATCTTTGACATTGAACCCTCTGTTGATGAGGATGCCAAAGATGCCTTGTCTACATCCAAAATGGAACTAGTTCGCTTAGCTTCTACTTTCTGCACTTTTGCTTGCTTCTTTGTGGATGGTGGTCGTGAAGCTTTCACCTTTTTTCGTTGTAGTGTGGCAATGATGGAGCTTTGAAGTTGATCTGCTGTGATATTTGGATTTGATTCTGCAAACTTCCATCCTCGAGAAAACATTGTCTCTTCTTTGTTTCTAGACATGCGCTCCAATGCATATGCTCCTGGAGATAGTTGAAATTCTAGATTCATTGGAACTAGAATGTCAATGCATTCCACCTCTGGATGACTATCAACTACAGAGACAGATGCTTCCACAACTTGTCCAACATCTTCAAACAAGCTGTCATTCTCCTTTTTGGCAATAAATAGATGCACCTTATGAAATTGTGCACCCTCTATACCATGTATGTCCAAATACCATTTCCTAAGATCATTGCAAGTATAGTCAACTGAGACAGCAACCCTTGCAACCTGTTTTTTTGGAGCCATCTTTCCTGAAACAAAAAAAACCAAATGTTATTTTAACATATACTTTTTTGTAATGGATTAAGTTTGTGTGAATACAAGTTCCACCACTTGTTCAAGCTAGATCTAAGCAAGTATACATAGTGATCATTTAAGCTAGTAAACTAAGGGAAGGGAGAAGTAAGGTCCACCACTTGTCCAAGCTCAGCTCTAGACAACATGGAGAGATTCGAGGTCTACTAATTGTCTAATATAGGCTAACTATATTGAAACATAGAGAGAAGCAAAGGTCCACCACTTGTCCAATCTAGGGTCCATTGAAACATGGAGAGAAGGATGCTCCACCATTTGTCCAAAATAGGCTCCATTGAAACATGAAGAGAAGCAAGATGCACCATGTCTTTGAGATGCTAGGCTCCATTGAAATACCTTAAACCCATGATATTTTGTATATGTGGGGTTTAAATTCAAGGTCCACCACTTGTCCAACCTATTATCCCTAGTAGCATGAGTGGTTTGGTCTCAAGATTCACCACTTTTCCACTCTATGTCATTATATTAAGAAGATCTGGGTGTTAAGGTCCACCACTTGTCCAACCTATAAGGCTATATCTTAAATGGTATTATTTACCACCACTTGGAATGCACATGATGGGTTTTACATAGGGGTATGGTTCCAAGGTCCACCACTTGTCCAAGCTAACTCTATTGAAACATAGAGAGAATCAAAGGTCCACCACTTGTCCAAGCTAGGCTCCATTGAAACATGGAGAGAAGGATGCTCCACCATTTGTCCAAGCCAGGTTTGATTGAAACATGAAGAGAAGCAAGCTGCACCATGTCTCCAAATGCTAGGCTCCATTGAAATATCTTAAACCCATGATATTTCGTACATGGGGGGTTTACATTCAAGGTCCACCACTTGTCCAACCTATTATCACTAGTAGCATGAGTGGTTTGGTCTCAAGATTCACCACTTTTCCACTCTATGTCATTATATTAAGAAGATCTGGGTGTTAAGGTCCACCACTTGTCCAACCTATAAGGCTATATCTTAAAGGGTATTCTTTCTCACCACTTGGAATGACCATGATAGGTTTTACATGGGGGTTTGGTTCCAAGGCCCACCACTTGTCCAAGCTAACTCTATTGAAACATAGAGAGAAGCAAAGGTCCACCACTTGTCTAAGCTAGGGTCCATTGAAACATGGAGAGAAGGATGCTCCACCATTTGTCCAAGATAGGCTCCATTGAAACATGAAGAGAAGCAAGCTGCACCATGTCTCCAAGATGCTAGGCTCCATTGAAATACCTTAAACCCATGATATTTTGTACATGGGGGGTTTACATTCAAGGTCCACCACTTGTCCAACCTATTATTCTTAGTAGCATGAGTGGTTTGGTCTCAAGATTCACCACTTTTCCACTCTATGTCATTATATTAAGAAGATCGGGTTTTAAGGTCGACCACTTGTCCAACCTATAAGGGTATATCTTAAAGGGTATTCTTTCTCACCACTTGAATGTCCATGATATGTTTTACATGGGGGTTTGGTTCAAGGTCCACCACTTGTCCAAGCTAACTCTATTGAAACATAGAGAGAAACAAAGGTCCACCACTTGTCCAAGCTAGGCTCCATTGAAACATGGAGAGAAGGATGATCCCCCATTGGTGAAGATAGGCTCATTGAAACATGAAAAGAAGCAAGTTGGACCATGTCTCCAAGATTCTAGGATCCATTGAAATACCTTAAACCCACGATATTGTTTACATGTGGGGTTTAACGTCAAGGTCACCACTTTTCCAAGCTATTATCCCTAGTAGCATGAGTGGTTTGGTCTCAAGATTCACCACTTTTCCACTCTATGTCATTATATAAAGAAGATCTAGGTGTTGAGGTCGACCACTTGTCCAACCTATAAGGGTATATCTTAAAGGGTATTCTTTCTCACCACTTGAAATGTCCATGATATGTTTTACATAGGGGTTTGGTTCCAAGGTCCACCACTTGTCCAAGCTAACTTTATTCTTCTCATAGAGAGAAGCAAAAGGTCCACCACTTGTCCAAGCTAGGCTCCATTGAAACATGGAGAGAAGGATGCTCCACCATTTGTCGAAGCTAACTCTATTGAAACATGGAAGGTTTACATTCAAGGTCCACCACTTGTCCAACCTATTATCTAGTAGCATGAGGGGTTTGGTCTCAAGATTCACCACTTTTTCACTCTATGTCATTATATTAAGAATATTTGGGTATTAAGTTCCACCACTTGTCCAACCTATAAGGCTATATCTTAATGGTTATTCTTTCTCACCACTTGGAGTGACCATGATAGGTTTTACATGGGGGTTTGGTTCCAAGGTCCACCACTTGTCCAAGCTAACTCTATTGAAACATAGAGAGAAGCAAAGGTCCACCACTTGTCTAAGCTAGGGTCTATTGGAACATGGAGAGAAGGATGCTCCACCATTTGTCCAAGATAGACTCCATTGAAACATGAAGAGAAGCAAGCTGCACCATATCTCCAAGATGCTAGCCTCCATCGAAATACCTTAAACCCACGTTATTTTGTACATGCGGAGTTTACATTCAAGATCAACAATTTGTCCAACCTATTATCGCTAGTAGCATGAGTGGTTTGCTCTCAAGATTCACCACTTTTCCACTCTCTGTCATTATATTAAGAATATTTGGGTGTTAAGGTCCACCACTTGTCCAACCTATAAGACTATATCTTAATGGTTATCCCTAGCTATTATTGCTAGTAGCCTGAGTGGTTTGGTCTCAAGATTCACCACTTTTATTAAGAATATGTGGGTGTTAAGGTCCACCACTTGTCCCACCTATAAGGCTACATCTTAAAGGTTATTCTTTCTTACTACTTGGAGTGACCATGATAGGTTTTACATGGGGGTTTGGTTCCAAGGTCCACCACTTGTCCAAGCTAACTCTATTGAAACATAGAGAGAAGCAAAGGTCCACCCCTTGTCTAAGCTAGGGTCCATTGAAACATGGAGAGAAGGATGCTCCACCATTTGTCCAAGGTAGGCTCCATTGAAACATGAGGAGAAGGAAGGTGCACCATGTCTCCAAGATGCTAGGCTCCATCAAAAAACATTAAACCCACGATATGTCGTAGATGAGGGGTTTACATTCAAGGTCCAACACTTGTCCAAGCTATTATTGGTAGTAGCCTGAGTGGTTTGGTCTCAAGATTCACCACTTTTCCACTCTATGTCATTATATTAAGAATATGCGTGTGTTAAGGTCCACCACTTGTCCAACCTATAAAGCTACATCTTAAAGGTTGTTCTTTATTACCACTTGGAGTGACCATGATAGGTTTTACATGGGGGTTTGGTTCCAAGGTCCACCACTTGTCCAAGCTAACTCTATTGAAACATAGAGAGAAACAAAGGTCCACCACTTGTCCAAGCTAGGGTCCATTGAAACATGGAGAGAAGGATGCTCCACCATTTGTCCAAGATAGGCTCCATTGAAACATGACGAGAAGCAAGCTGCACCATGTCTCCAAGATGCTAGGTTCCATCGAAATACATTAAACCCACGATATTTTGTAGATGAGGGGTTTACATGCAAGGTCCACCAATTGTCCAAGCTATTATTGCTAGGAGCCTGAGTGGTTTGGTCTCAAGATTCACCACTTTTATTAAGAATATGTGGGTGTTAAGGTCCACCACTTGTCCCACCTATAAGGCTACATCTTAAAGGTTATTCTTTCTTACTACTTGGAGTGACCATGATAGGTTTTACATGGGGGTTTGGTTCCAAGGTCCACCACTTGTCCAAGCTAACTCTATTGAAACATAGAGAGAAGCAAAGGTCCACCCCTTGTCTAAGCTAGGGTCCATTGAAACATGGAGAGAAGGATGCTCCACCATTTGTCCAAGGTAGGCTCCATTGAAACATGAGGAGAATCAAGGTGCACCATGTCTCCAAGATGATAGGCTCCATCGAAAAACATTAAACCCACGATATGTGGTAGATGAGGGGTTTACATTCAAGGTCCATACTTGTCCAAGCTATTATTGGTAGTAGCCTGAGTGGTTTGGTCTCAAGATTCACCACTTTTCCACTCTATGTCATTATATTAAGAATATGCGCGTGTTAAGGTCCACCACATGTCCAACCTATAAGGCTACATCTTAAAGTTTATTCTTTATTACCACTTGGAGTGACCATGATAGGTTTTACATGGGGGTTTGGTTCCAAGGTCCACCACTTGTCCAAGATAACTCTATTGAAACATAGAGAGAAACAAAGGTCCACCACTTGTCCAAGCTAGGGTCCATTGAAACATGGAGAGAAGGATGCTCCACCATTTGTCCAAGATAGGCTCCATTGAAACATGACGAGAAGCAAGCTGCACCATGTCTCCAAGATGCTAGGCTCCATCGAGATACATTAAACCCACGATATTTCGTAGATGAGGGGTTTACATTCAAGGTCCACCATTTTTCCAAGCTATTATTGCTACTAGCCTGAGTGGTTTGGTCTCAATCTTCACCAATTTTATTAAGAATATGTGGGTGTTAAGGTCCACCACTTGTCCAACCTATAAGGCTACATCTTAAAGGTTATTCTTTCTTACTACTTGGAGTGACCATGATAGGTTTTACATGGGGGTTTGGTTCCAAGGTCCACCACTTGTCCAAGCTAACTCTATTGAAACATAGAGAGAAGAAAAGGTCCACCCCTTGTCTAAGCTAGGGTCCATTGAAACATGGAGAGAAGGATGCTCCACCATTTGTCCAAGGTAGGCTCCATTGAAACATGAGGAGAATCAAGGTGCACCATGTCTCCAAGATGCTAGGCTCCATCGAAAAACATTAAACCCACGATATTTCGTAGATGAGGGGTTTACATTCAAGGTCCAACACTTGTCCAAGCTATTATTGGTAGTAGCCTGAGTGGTTTGGTCTCAAGATTCACCACTTTTCCACTCTATGTCATTATATTAAGAATATGCGCGTGTTAAGGTCCACCACTTGTCCAACCTATAAGGCTACATCTTAAAGTTTATTCTTTATTACCACTTGGAGTGACCATGATAGGTTTTACATGGGAGTTTGGTTCCAAGGTCCACCACTTGTCCAAGCTAACTCTATTGAAACATAGAGAGAAACAAAGGTCCACCACTTGTCCAAGCTAGGGTCCATTGAAACATGGAGAGAAGGATGCTCCACCATTTGTCCAAGATAGGCTCCATTGAAACATGACGAGAAGCAAGCTGCACCATGTCTCCAAGATGCTAGGCTCCATCGAGATACATTAAACCCAGGATATTTCGTAGATGAGGGGTTTACATTCAAGGTCCAACACTTGTCCAAGCTATTATTGGTAGTAGCCTGAGTGGTTTGGTCTCAAGATTCACCATTTTTCCACTCTATGTCATTATATTAAGAATATGCGCGTGTTAAGGTCCACCACTTGTCCAACCTATCAGGCTACATCTTAAAGGTTATTCTTTAATACCACTTGGAGTGACCATGATAGGTTTTACATGGGGGTTTGGTTCCAAGGTCCACCACTTGTCCAAGTTAACTCTATTGAATCATAGAGAGAAGCAAAGGTCCACCACTTGTCTAAGCTAGGCTCCATTGAAACATGGAGAGAAGGATGCTCCACCATTTGTCGAAGCTAACTCTATTGAAACATGGGGGGTTTACGTTCAAGGTCCACCACTTGTCCAAGCTATTAGTGCTAGTAGCATGAGTGGTTTTGTCTCAGGATTCACCACTTTTTCACTCTATGTCATTATATTTAGAATATTAGGGTGTTAAGGTCCACCACTTGTCCAACCTATAAGGCTATATCTTAAAGGTTATTCTTTCTCACCACTTGGAGTGACCATGATAGGTTTTAAATGGGGGTTTGGTTCCAAGGTCCACCACTTGTCCAAGCTAACTCTATTGAATAATAGAGAGAAGCAAAGGTCCACCACTTGTCCAAGCTAGGGTCCATTGAAACATGGAGAGAAGGATGCTCCACCATTTGTCCAAGATAGGCTCCATTGAAACATGAAGAGAAGCAAGATGCACGATGTCTCCAAGATGCTAGGCTCCATCGAAATACCTTAAACCCACGATATTTCGTAGATGGGGGGTTTACTTTCAAGGTCCACCACTTGTCCAAGCTATTATCGCTAGTAGCATGGTTTGGTCTCAAGATTCACCAGTTTTCCACTCTATGTCATTATATGAAGAATATCTGGGTGTTAAGGTCCACACTTGTCCAACCTATAAGGCTATATCTTAAATGATTTTTTTTTTGACCACTTGGAATGTGCATGATATATTTTACATGGGGTTTTGTTCCAAGGTCCACCACTTGTCCAAGCTCGATCTATTACATATATATTATACATACAATATTCAACTAGATTCCCTACCTATCATGTCCAGTAGCATGGATGCTCTAGCTTGAAGGTCCACCACTTGTCCAACCTATACTCTCTTATGTAAGGGAGATCTCGCTATAAATTCAAAACCTTCCCGCCTAAATTTAAAATATCCCTCCCAAATCTTAAATATCCCGCCTAAATTTTAAAATATCCCGCCCAAATTTTAAAATTCAAACTTTTTTATAAAAAATTAAATTTTACTACTTAAATTTAAAATATTCCACGCGAAATTGATTTTAAATTCAAGTTTACCACAAAAAGATATCATTATACCACCTAAATTCAAATATGCAAACCTCAAATCATTATATTGTACATAAATTCAAACAAATTCAAATTAACAAGCCTAAACTGATATTAGTTTGCATAGATATGAATTTATCACACCTAAATTATGTCACCATGTTAGAGAGAGTGGTTAGAGAATTTGAACAAGGTCCACCACTTGTCCAACCTAGATACCAAGAAGGATTGAGTGTACAAGGTATTGTTTGGAGGTCCTTATAGTCCACTGGTCTCAAGGTCCACCAGTTGTGGTAAGGGTCACCAAAAAGTGTATATATTTATCCAAAGAAATACACGTATTTTTGGTCTACATGTCCTAGTTTAAACCATTTATGTCCATTAGGTGTATCACTAAACAACACTACTATTTTTGAGAAACAGAAGTTACAATCATATCTACAAATGGATTAGAGGAAAATCAGCTCAGCATACATCCAGAACTCGCTACAAGAATCGACTTTAACAGATCACGCAAGTAAGTCTTCCATTCAATTTTACTAGTATTACAATGTGTTAGTTATTTGTGATATTTATGTATGTATATATACTATGTGTGCATATCGTAATTAAGTGTAATTGTGTATCTGCATTATGTATGAGTATTACAATGAAATAACACAAATATACATACATACACATAGATAACACAGACGCACACATACATGAGCATGTATTTTCAAGAGAGAGATAGCAAGATACAGAGATAGATAGATAGAGAGAGAGAGAGAGAGATAAATACCTGTTTTTTAGAGAGAGGAGAGAGAAAGATAACAGATTTCACCGTGTTTATGTATGTGGAAGAGAGGAAGACGATGTATGGGAATATGTGCACGTATTTTCAAGAGAGAGACAACAAGATAACAGATTTCATTGTGGTTATGTATGTGGAAGTGAGGAAGACGATGTGTGGGAATATGTGCATGTATTTTCAAGAGAGAGACAACAAGATAACAGATTTCACTGTGGTTATGTATGTGGAAGAGAGGAAGACGATGTGTGGGAATATGTGTATGTGTGCGGGGATACTTTTAAACTATGTATCTCTGTCATTTGACGAGAGAGTGTGTGCAAGAAGAGTTACAGAGAACCATCTTCTCTATATGGAGAAAGACAGAGAGTGAGAGAGAGAGAAATACCTGTTTTTTCTCTATTCATGAGGTGTGCAATGTCTCCTGAGAAGACTGCCCGATCCTGCCCTTCTGGAAAGCGTTGTGTACGCTGCTGTTTCTTTATCTTATGCGCGAACTTTCAATCTTGTGCACTCCACCTGTGTGTTGTCTACGATGCCGAGCTTGCTCCTCTACGCGCGCATATACTCCAACTGTGTGCGATCCGTGTGCGCTTTCTGTGTGTTTGCTGCTCGCCTGCTTTCTCTGTGTGCGTTTCTCGTGCGCTCTCTGTGTGCCTAATCTTGATAGGGTTTATTAGAATGCCACGTATGCTACTAATTTACTATAGCAGTTCTAGATTATGTCCCATACTATATTTAAGGTGCCAAAGGTTTGGCCTTATGGTCCTAGATTTAGCCAAGTGGTCAACACATATAGGACCAAGTGCACACTGTGCCACAAAACTTGGCCACCACTTCACTTGCCAAAGTTTAGGCCACATGGTCAATCCTAAGTTTCCAATGTTCTTATTATGTCACCTTTTGCCTCGTGGAAAACCTAGGCTTGTTTTCACATACTCAGGCACTTCAAGCCACAATAAATTGTCATTACTCTTCGGCAACCCTTTTGTTCAAGTCTTTGAAAAAACATTGTTTAAGGCCACCCTAAACCATTTTCATTTAGGGGTGTCTAAAACTAGCTTTTTGGCAATTCGAGAAGAAAATGGTCAAAGTTTTATACTTAGTTTTAACCACTTGACCAATTCAAATATTGGAAAGCAAGGTCTTGTAATATTTTTCTTTGGACATCACACATTAAAACTAGGTCCCTCACTTGTCCAAGCTATGCTCTAATACAATAAAGGGCTTTTGGTTTCAAGATGCACCACTTTCCCAACCTTGATTCCATTAAAGAAGCTAGCTCTACTTAGACATTTAATAGCAAGGTCCTGCAGCAGTTCAGATTGAACATTTTCCATGGCAGCTAGGTCCACCACTTATCTAAGCTATGCTCTAATAGAGTAAGGGGGTTTTGGTTTCAAGATCCACCACTTGTCCAAACTTGATTTGGGAAGCAAGGTCCTATAATAGTTTTCTTTGGACATTCACCATTACAACTAAGTCCACCACTTCTCCAAGCTATGTTCTAATACACTAAGGAGGTTTTGGTTTCAAGGAGAACCACTTGTACGACTTTGTTTTTGGAAGTAAGGTCTTTACATAGTTCACCTTGGACCTTGGACATTGGATACTACAACTAAGCCCACCACTTGTCCAAGATATCCTCTATATATAGCCAAAGGGTTTGGGTTTCAAGATTCACCACTTTTCCAACCTTTCTTCCATTAAAGAAAGGAGGGGCTTTATAACTAGGTCCACCACTTGTCCAAGCTATGCTCTGATATAGAAAGGGGATTTTGGTTTCAAGGTCCACCACGTGTTCAACCTTGCAAGACTCAAGGGATACTTGGACATTGGAAAGCATAGTCCTATAGTAGTTGATAGGTGGCAGTGGGTATTACAACTAGGTCCAACCTATGCTCTCATATAGCAAAGAGGCTTTGCTTTCAAGGTCCACCACTTGTCCAACCTTGCTTCCATTAAAGAAATGAGGGGCTACGTAAACATTGGCAAGCAAGGTAGCAAGGTCCTAAGGTGTTTCACCTTGGATATTGGGCATTATAACTAGGTCCACCACTTGTCCAAGCTATGCTCTGATAAAGAAAGGGGATTTTCGTTTCAAGGTCCACCACGTGTTCAACCTTGAAAGACTCAAGGGATACTTGGACATTGGAAAGCATAGTCCTATAGTAGTTGATAGGTGGCAGTGGGTATTAAAACTAGGTCCAACCTATGCTCTAATATAGCAAAGAGGCGTTGGTTTCAAGGTCCACCACTTGTCCAACCTTACTTCCATTAAAGAAATGAGGGGCTACGTAAACATTGGCAAGAAAGGTAGCAAAGTCCTAAGGTATTTCACCTTGGATATTGGGCATTATAACTAGGTCCACCACTTGTCCAAGCTATGCTCTGATATAGAAAGGGGATTTTTGTTTCAAGGTCCACCACGTGCTCAAACTTGAAAGACTCAAGGGATACTTGGACATTGGAAAGCATAGTCCTATAGTAGTTGATAGGTGGCAGTGGGTATTACAACTAGGTCCACCACTTGTCCAACCTATGCTCTCATATAGCAAAGAGGCTTTGGTTTCAAGGTCCACCACTTGTCCAACCTTGCTTCCATTAATATAGCAAGGAGGATTTGGTCTCAAGGTTCACCACTTGTCCAACCTATGCAAACCTTTTTCATGTTGTAGCATGATTTTTTGTTTGAAGAGTATTTTTCTATAACTATGGATTTAACAATATAATCTTTTTACTTACAGGATGGACTTCGAATCTGGGGAGAAAGTACATATGATACTTGACAATGAAATCGTTGGTATTGGTTGTGTGTGTAGAACAGATCCAGATTCCACTTGTGGTGGTACAAAGATAGGGCTGGGAAATGTCTCCATACTAGTGGAGGAATGCTTGAAGGATGTGGTCCTACCTTTTCCTACAATGGATACTTCATCTCTCCAAGGCTCATTATGGAGTGCTGTTCGATGGTCAAAGCTTCTTTTGCAATCTTTTGTATTGAATGGGAACTTAATTGATCCACATGAAAGCTACAATGGTGATGAAGAACATGATCATTCTGATCCTTTAGTTACAGATGCAATACCTATGACAAGCCCAGAATTTGAAGCAATGATTCGAGAGTCTTGGAGAAATTAGAGGGTCCTTTTAAAAGATGACACAATGATGCAAACCATGAATGAAGGGACCATCTTATATGTATTTCCACATGATTATGTCAACTTTCAGGAACTTGGTCCTGATTGTGTGGGTGTGGGTATTGAAAGAGAAAATGCAAGGATTGATGATGTGGTTGAAGTGGGTAGCATCACTTTGCTAAAGTGGCCCATCAAGCAGACAACAATGTTGAATGGGAGCCCATTACAACGCTTTGTTCCTGTTGATGGCATGCATGCTACATATGAGGATGTATCCAACGATGGCAATGTTGGAAAAAAACTTGATGGGAGTAATGTTGTCCAGTTGTCAAGGAAGAGACGATACACTTTCATGAACAGGACTCAAAAATCAAAAGCAGCACCAGCTTCGACTTTTTACCTTTCAAACAAATCAATTCAAAGGGTATCATGCATTGATTGTTGTGCACAAAAATGCTGCCAATTTGCAGATCGTGATATGGTGACAAGGTTACGACAACAATTTTGGGGAGAGTCTCAAAAATCACGCACTAATTATGTTTATGATGTTCTTTCTATATGTTATCAGAAAGATGAGAAGTCACGATACCAATTCAGGCTAAATGGCTCTATTGTTTGTTGTAGAGCATGGTATGAGCTACATGGAATACCAAAGACATCATTTTATCGATACAAGGAGAACTTTGAAAATGGTGTGCGCCAATATGTACATGGGAACACATGTACATTGAGAAGGGGACTTCAACATACTAGTTTAGCAAGAGCACTACTAAATGAGTTTGTGGAAAACAACTCTGAGAAGATGCCACATAGAAGTAGAACACTTCTAGATGGCTCAAGAGAGACTCAATTGGTGATTCCATCAACATACAAACAAGTGGATATTTTATGTGAAATCAACACGACACTTGACGAAATGGGCTATGAGAAGAAGCTATCTCAATCTTCTTTTGGTAGAATTTGGAACAAAGAGTACCCACATGTCACTTTAACAAAGACGAGTGAGTTCTCTAAGTGCAATATTTGTAGCTCAATCAAGGCAAGGTTAGAAGCTAAACCTTCTCTTGAAGAGAGAGCTCTTCTCTTGAGGGAGAGAGAAGTTCACATGGCACAACAAAAGAGTTGCAGAAGCCTATATTATGCATGGCGCACGTATTCAGAAACTCAACCACAAAAATATGTATGCATAATCCATGATAAGATGGATCAAAAGAAGACTGCCATTCCTAGATTACGCATTGTTCCCAAGGGTGTGGATTCAGGATATAATCTGCAGGTGGCATTGATTGGCATGATCACTCATGGACATGGAGAAGGTCATTACGGACACTTTGTCTTGAATGGTTTGTGGCCAGCTGATCCAAATCTTACAATTGGCTCAATTGCTAATTGTTTACATAACCTTGAGAGGATAGATAAGCATCCTCTTTGTGATCTAGTAACAAATGGACTTCCAAGGAGCAATATTTCACTACTACATGCTTTGAACTCAAGGGATGCTTTGGACTACCATAACTTGAGTGATGGAAAAGAGCCCATTGTGCAGTCGTCAGAAATTGCAGAAGAGGAATTGGGGTCAACATTTCGCAGATTGCCAGAGAACTTGTTGCTACAATTGGATAATTGTGCAGGGGAAAACAAAAATCGATACTTATTTGCCTATTTGTCAATTCTTGTTGCAAGGGGTGTTTTCAAAACCATCCAGCTGGGATTTTTAATGGTTGGGCATACACATGAGGACATAGACGCCATGTTTAGTAGGTTTTCAGAGAAGTTGAGAGTTACACAAACCTATACTTTGCCACATTTGATGGATACATTACGAAACAGCTCATCTTCATCTCTAGCTCCATTTTTTCTCACAAAGATCCCCGATTTCAAGCAATATTGTGATGGCTATCTTTGTGATGGACAAGACATACTTGTTGGACATTCCAAACCGCTTCAGTTCAGGTTCTTTATGCAGGATGAGACACCAATGATGCAATATAAGGCACATGTAGGTGTGTCAAGTTGGAGTGGAAGTATTCGCCTTTGGAAAACACACACAGAAGGCAAGCCAATGTTACCACATGGAGATCCACCTCTAGTACCGAATTCATGTAATTTGGGAATTTTCCACTTAAAGTGAGAAAAATTGAGGTGTGTGGCTAGTAAATAAAGTGAAAATCTCATAGGATTGTGGTGTTGATAAACACCAAAAGTCAAGAGGATGTACAACACATGGATTTGAATAATAACTATAAGTTACATAAAACAAAGGAAGATACAAAAAAGATTTTGTTTACAAATTGACTAGTATAGTCACAATAGAAGCTCCACATAATTCTACTCCACATTTGATACCATATCTGAACTTTGATCCAAGTGTGGCTGATGTGCACGAGTGAGGCCTTCTTTGGCTTTTAGAGCATGTCTTTCTGGAATCTTTATTCTAGAAAATGGTCCTTCTTTGTTGGGTCTCCAGGACCAAACAATTGCATCTATAGTTTCCCACACTTGTGGGTCCTTATAGTTGACAGCCCAATAACCCTTCCAACAATTACTGTAAGCTTGAGTATCTGTCATCCCACTTTTTCTCGCGCAAGGTGCCCAATATTGAATCAAGAGTTTTCTGTAGTTTGGTGATGTAGGCTCATTATCAATGTCAGATAAAGCCATTGCAAGCCACACTGGATAGATTTCTGTGTCACTCGGAACAAGCATAAGAAAGTCACCTTGGTGCACATCAGACATAGGGTCAAACTCTTCCCTTGGCCTATCTCGTTGAGGCCCACAAAAATGATCGTTCAACTCTTCAAGGCCTAGGAATCTTTCTGCTCCTTGTTGCAAATTCATTGTAGTGCTTTGTAGGTGAGAATATTCTTGAGTTTTTGGCCAAAACATTTCATACAAGACTCCCTCTGATATGATTGCTTTTCCAATCTCTTCAATTACCTTACTCCAATAATCTATCACGGGTCTATAATATCGCGGAATACTTGAACCATTCCCTAAATTTTTCCAAAATTTTATATAGTTCTTTAGCCCCAAAATGACTTCTTCGTGGGCCTTGACATACTCCGCCATTTGGAGATTCCCATAATGTGAGATTTTTACCAAAATACCTAATATGGTCTTAGTTGGTTAGTTTTTGGCATGCATGCATATGTTCTATAAGCATTATAGAACTCACCGCTAGCTCCGCTTGCCATGGGGATGCCTGATCTATGGGTATGAGCTCTCTGAAGGTCATGCGTGCTCACTCACTCGCTCTCCCCCACAAGGTTGCTAGGTGGAAATGACTAGAAAATCCTCCTAAGTTAGTATATGTGCGTAGTGCTTCCGAAAACCCGCTTTTCTTTTGATCCCATCATTCCCTGTTCATACCTTAGATTTTCAATGGATCTTCAATTTCTGTGTTTTGAACTCGTATGTCCCAAATACGACAGGTTTACCTTTCAGGCCACCATTGTATGTAGGTCAAAATTTGAGATCTTCTATTTGCTTCCAAATTTTGTTTGTGAGTCCCTTTTGTTATGGTATTTTGTCGTTGACTTCAGATTCTCCATTTCTTTTTTGAAATTTTTACTAGATTTTTAGAAAGAAATTCCAAAAATATACTCAAAAACCTTAAATTTTAGAAAAAATCAAGCCAAAATTTATCTAAATATTACCCAAAATTAGGTAAATTATTTGTGGTTAAAGAAAATAAGCTTTCTACTATGTACAAAGAGTCTAGGCCACCTTTGGTCTATTTTGTGCTTTTTCTCAAATTTTAACCAAGGTTGACCATATAATTAGAAACAAAATACGAAAGGCTTTTATCTATGGAGTATATATAAAAGGCTTTTATGTATATACAAGAATATGTGTTATTTTTGGCCCTTCCATGACTTGATCCCCTTTTACTTACTTTGAAGACATTACCTAGCATTGTTTTTTGACAAATCAAATCGTAATAAAGCACAACAAGGTTTAATCCATTGTAAAACAACTCCTAATAATATATATAAAACCTTTTGCCCGAGTTTTGCCATGTCTTTTGTCATGTCTCCCTCCTCCCGTGTCAGAGTCCTCTTGAACAAACTGGAAATTGTGGGTTCAAGGTGGGTGAAGCAATGTTTCTGGGTCCATATAGCTTTTGTTGGAGTAGTTCAACACGTTCTTTCATAGGCATCTAAAAAAATTGACAAGATTGGCCGTGTTGATGACTTGCTTGGGCCGTTTTTGGCCACCATACTTGTTGCTTCTACAATTGCTTATCCTACCTATGGGTTTGGTTGATGTTTGTCTTGTGTTTATGCCACTGGGATCCGGATCCAAAGCTGATTTTTTTGTGCTTCGCATAACTCTTTGTCTATCTAGACTTGCTTGGTTGACTTGGTTGGGTGTTGATTCACTTGGTGGTGCTTGATTGGTTTATTTGGCCTCATAGAGGGATTCAACTTAATGCACTTAGGAATCCAGCTAAGCAGCTCCTGTGTTTTTTGATCTTGAGCCAAATTCTTTGGCACCCATATTTTTGTTATAGATGCAGGGGTGGGTTGTTTGGGTATGTGAGATGGTACAGAAGTCTGTGCCAGCTCTTTCCTAACCCAAACCTGCTTTTTTATGAGCTATTGTTTTGGTATCCATCTTTATCTTTTGTTTGTCATTTGTTTCGTCGGGTTTTTGGTCAGTAGTGGTGGGGATTGGACTGATGTCATCTTGACTTGGTGTGTTGGTTTTTGTGGAGACTCTTTCGGAATCCATTGTATGGTTCTTGTAGGCAAGGGTTTCTTGCCCTTGCTAGTAGTCTTTTCCATTGATGGCCCTATTTTTGTGAACAAGGATTTAATATTTAAGTAATTACCACAAATTGTGTGTGACCACAAGGTCTATTGGCACATTTATATAATCACACTTAACATGATCACAAAGAAGCCGCTAAAGAGCAACCCAGAAACCCACAAAAACCCCGTCGAGAATTCTGGTTTTCCCTGAGGGCCCATCGAGAAAACCAAAAAGCCTGGCGAGGCCACAAATAATATGTATAGGGCCCTGATCGGGCTCGCTAGGTGTTATTCCTTGAGCCATCTTTTGAGAGAGAGAGAGAGAGAGAGAGAGAGAGAGAGAGAGAGAGATAGAGAGAGATTGACAACCGACTTTGCAGGTATGTCGAGAGGAGAGAGGGGGTCATGTGGGAGCATGCTCTGTGTCATAGTTCATGATAGTAGCGGAGTACCTGACCACACGACCCGGGTATGTGTTGTGTGGTAGCGTGCCTTTTGTCGTATTGCCAGTCATAAGGTACCTTACCACACAATGGAAGTGTGTGCGAAAGCTATTCTATGGAACAATGCTTACCACGGGGGCATCACCTTGATGACACAGGGAAGATGGTGTCCTTGTGGTGGTAAGTATTGGCTTACTGTCTCGGTACTACGTCGGTAACGTGGTGAATCTAGTATCCTTATGGTGCTTCAACTTCCCTTCCCCTTATCCAAAAACATATAGGCATCGCGGTCAATAACGCAGCTATATGATGCTTGTATGCAAGCCATTATTTCTCCTTGGATTCGAACGACACTCGGTCCATAACACGGCTAATTTAGTGTCGTTTGTTAGAAGCACCTGTTTTTGCAAAAATGTGGCATTCAGGTCGCTAAGCCAACCGTACAAATGCCACATAATTTGTATGTGCATATGCAGTTCATTTTTTAAAGGATTAAGTATATGAAATACTTGGTCAGTAACACGACCATGAAGAGTATTTTATATATAAATGTTTGATATTGTTGTTTTTAAGTGTTCTTATGAAAATAGATACTAGCTAATCATATTCAAAACAATGCTTTATTCATCAATCATCATCGCTATTTTAAATGCTACATCTACATAAATTCTATGTAAAAAAGTATATGCACACAATTTGCATGTTAAATATTCATTTTTTTCTTTTTAAAGAGCAAGATGTTCTTTGTAATTTCCTAGCCCAATCTATATACTTTCAATGTTTTAAATAAGCTAAATTAATATAGACAATAAAATAACATACCATTTTAAAGTCAAAATGATTATCAACCTGAATAAATATAAGCTTGCAATTTTTTTTGAAGTTTTTAAGTCAGTGTATGCTTTTTTTGAACTAGTGTGAGAGTGAACGATGAAAAATATAAGTTAAAAATTCACAATATGTTGAAATGTTTTAGATTTTTAACATGTATTTTTGATCTAGATGAAGTTCTTATAAACTACTTGTTTGTTTTGCATTTTACACGAGTAAACATTGCATTTTAAAGTGAAAATTGTTTCCAATGTTTATCAAATTATTCGTGCACATTTCTTAAAGCTTCAAGTCATGGTGATGGTTTGTCTGAACTAATGTGAGAGTGTTCGTGTAGTGTGCAACCATGAATTTGTATTTGATATGTTGTTTTTTATTGTCTACCCAGTGCTAAAATAATGCCAGATCAAAAGAAAATTATTATGCGTGCCATTCAAAAAGAATGGATTTTGGCAATATCATCATGTGCAAACGGTCGTATACAGTAGATTAGTGAAAGCGACGTCTTCGTCAAAGACCTCACTAGAGCTATATGGGAGAACACAGAGCATAGGCTACCAGCTGAAGGCCAATATGAGTTGCTGATTCCAATAGAGATTTGAGAATTTGACCCCCACCACAAGGTTAGAACAGTCTTGGGCAATATGAAACTCTATTCCAAACACTTAAGTAAGATATCCCCCCTGCCTCCTGCGATATGACAAAATTAGAGCTTTGGTACAAATTATGGGAGGAACAGAAGGTCAAGATGAAGCATGTGAAAGCTCATGACCAAGCTTCCTTACCCAAGAGATTGAAGATGGCCCAAGATGCGCAAGCAAGTGTGGGTGGCCGATCAGATTCACCGGCACAATCATGCACACGGCTTTGAATGCCATGTGCGCCCATCTGATTGGCATTCCCCATGAGGCCTTGGTAGAAGGTACAAGGGTTGGAGCAGGCTCTTTTGGTGTGTGCACATTGTACACCATCAAAGGCATCTCTTTCTTTCCAGACCACATTACATATGTGGGAAAATGCTACAAGGGAGGGAGTGAGGAAAAATATGAAAACTTCCAGACAGAGCAAGGAATGCAAATGCTTCACCCTACCCTCCATTGTACGATGCATTGGATTTACCACCAAAGCTCCCTGGATCACAATATTTCCATACTACAATGGGGGCACCTTGGGGGACATGATGTGTAGCTTGTCATTTGTCCATGGAGCATTCAGATGCCACATGCATAGGCTACAACACGGCTGGAGGTCACGGCTGGAGGTCACGGCTGGAGGTCATTGCCTCCAGCAAATCAACACTTACAAGAGATAGAGACATTGTGGATCAAACCAGTGATTGAGAAGATGCCAGAAATTTGTCACGCCTTAATTGACGGCATTGCGGCTGCTCACTCGACTGATATAGTGTACAACGATCTGCACCCATTGAACATACTGTTGGACTTTACTCGTGCAAATAAACTCCGTGTTGGCATAATTGATTAGAAAATGATGCTCAGAATGCTAGCTAAGCACGTGTTAATTAATTATCTACATCCAAGCGGACAATCAGACCTTGCAGTTTTGGAGGCACAGAAAGTAGGGGAAGCAGAGATTGCTAAGAGACCATGGATTGCTCCAGAACTATATGATCCACGGTGCACATATGCGTACACAAAATCAAGTGACATTTATGCATTTTCGTATCTATTTGACATGGTGATAGATTTTTGGAGTGCAGCCAAGAAAGTTTATTTTCCAGAAGAAGTATTTTACCACCCTGACCAAGATGTTATGAGGGCCATTTCGATTAAAGTATACTGTTGGATGAAGTTAAGAGAGCGAGAAAATAGAAGAAATGAATCTGATGTTTTGATATTTTTTAAAGAACATTAAAGACAAACCCTAATCTTGTCCAACAATTGCTTGTTGAACTTGCGCCATCTTTTTACCCGACCTAAATATTTTGTGATATAGATTTGTCTTGTCCGGGGTATTTTATTTGTATTGATGTGTATTATCTTGTTTGGGGTGGTTCACCTCATTGAGTCATGTCTTGTATTTCAATCGGATCAATTGTCTTGTATTTTAATCAGATCAATTATCTTTAGTCATTTCAAATTTGTCGTGTTATCTGGGGTATTTTAAATTTGTCTTGTGGTTCAATTGGGTCCGTCAGTTGTGATTTTGTGTAGTTGCATCAGTTGTGATTTTGTTTAGTTGCATCAGTTGTGAATTGATTTAGTCGGCCTACGATGTCTTACGTAGTGGACAAGGCTGATCTACTTTGTGTATCTGTGAGATTGCTGTGAATTGTGAGAATATATTTTTGTCAATGATATTGAATATTTGTCTATTTGTCCATTGTAGCTCTAAGATAAAATGGCCGATGAAGAAAAAGTTTGTGGCACCCAATCAGTGCCTAATGATCAACAACAAGCGGCTGTTAATGCATTTGAGTGCATGAAGTCTCTAACGCACGGTAGGTTGGCACAACAACAAGCAACGTGCACTACTAGAAGACTTTCAAACTGGGCAAATCCAAACCACATGCAATGGAAAGAGATCAATAAATAAGTGACCAAGGACATGATCAAAACAATATGTCCATGTGAGGATGCGGAGATAAAGAAAGGAAGGTGGAAGGTATCGAAGTGCCTCCACGAAGCAATCAAAGAAAACACTGAGAGGATCTGCTTGGAAGTTTATGGTCATCCACTACACAATGCAGCTTGTGCGTTATATTTTGCAAAAATGTTATATCTTCATTTTGTGCAATAGCAACCAATAGACTTTTTGTCAAAGGAGACAACTATTTCTACCCATGATATCAAGGAGAGTTGTGTCACTTTCACCCGAGATGAGCTGGCATTGATAGTTGAAGGCGTAAAGAGAGAGAAATATATTTACACAACACAACTGGCAGAGAAAGATGCAAAAATAACACGGATTTCTATAGCCACCCAAAAACCCCAACCCTCACAGGTCCGGATGGAGAAAAGTATTCACCGCTTAAGCCAAGACGTTCAAAATTTGACACAGTGAGTGGATCCCCTGCCTGTATAAGGGACACACATCAGTCACCTTGTCCTATATCCAGATTTGTTCCCCTTATCTACTTTAGATGCATATTCAACTTCCCAATGTCCTGTTTGCTACAAGAATTTTGATGGATGGCGAGTGAAATTTGTGCTTCTTCTAGAGACTGCATCCAAAAGCTTTGATGCAATGATTTTTGACGCATTTGACCAAGTCCACCTTCATTGTGATGCTGAAAAGGAATGCTGCTTGACATTTCCTCTCCCTGCGTAGGTTGTTCTTCAAGGTTAGTTGGTGTCACCACAAGATCAATAGAGTTAATAATTGGCTTTGACTGCTCTTGACTTGCATCCATAATAGAGCTATATATCTACTGTCTCTTGCCACCTTTTTTGGCAAGCTCTTTGCAATCCAATTGCCTGAGGATGTTCACATTTCTTACAACTCTTTTTAACGTTGCCCAGAAAATGGTCCCTAATACGTGGTGCACCGCCTGATTTTGTTGTGAAGCAAAATTTACATTGCCACTCTATGTATCGACCGCATATGTTGTGAGCATAATCCCACTCTTTGCGAGGAGCTTTTTTATTCTTTGACTTCTTCGCACCACTTGTGCCAACATTTTGCTCCATTGCTTTTAAATTAAAACTGAAGACAAAAGAACTAGATGTTCAGGTAATAAAACTTTTTTTTTTCTTTTCAATATATATTAAAAAACCATTCACTAGGAAAGTAATCAAATTTGCACGACATGTGATTTGCAATGCACGCTAGTCAATCCACATATCAATCACATATGTTGTGAGCAAACATACACATTGCAATGCACTCTCTACACGACATAAAAATACAAAAATGCTATGAATTTCTCAATGCAATTATTATTATGATGATTATTAATACGTCCTCTTTGATTTGCAAACAATAAGAAACATCTAATTTCAAACGCTACAAAGAATAATCAACTTCTACACTGAACGATGTCAGTTGTTTGCAAAAAACACACGAAAGCAATAAAATCTATGATTGGTCATGTCATACACTAATAATCTTTCATAATACATAATACACTCTCTGTATAAACCAATGCATGAAATAATGCAAAGAAATCTTCAATCTAATCACACAATTGAGGACTACTTGTACCCAGTCAAGGATTGTAGCCCCCTTATGCAACCAATTCAATATATAAAAGCTATTTTCACCCAATTAAGGATTACACCCGGGGCAGTCACTTATCAAAAGCTCCCTATATCACGTGCGTTCAAGAGGTAATTAATAATACCCCAATATACATACTATACTTACATTGTGAGCTTATTTAAAAAAACCCCACCCCCCTCTAATGTATACACATTCTAAAAAGTGACCGCCCCGGGGGATTACAGCTCTTATATTGTGTAGTGACAATGTATATCAACTCAGATCTATGATGGTGAAAAATGCAAGACTTCAAGGACCTTTATATGCCCAGTACACTAGTACAGGACATCCAACCCTTGACTATGGACTTGTCATTTGCATATGCTAATCTTTTAAAACTAATTACAACCCTCATTTGGACCAATGGCTTTGTCGCAATGAGCACGACTCTCCAAATTTTTAGTTGTTTTGGTTTCGTACCTTTATGTTCGGTAAAGGAATTAAATATTTTTAAAAGTGGTTACTGAATTAAGAATCACGTTTAGCCTAGAAAAAGGACATGTGACTCTGTAACCTTAGGCCAATTCACAAGGAGATGACAATACCCGGCACTCGGATACACTCCCTAGGGATTTTCCTAGTCAAAGCACCACGGTAAGCACGTTGTTTACTTTACATAATTACGCCCGTTGGGATTATTTTATTTTCTTGGCGGGCCCGTTGGGCATTGAATTTTACCCGTGTCGGGCCCACCGAGAAAATAAGAAATCTCGACAAGACCTGCAGGGAATATTATTTTACCCGACAAGCTAACCAACTCTATGGGTTTTTGTAGGTCATCATCAAAGTCACGTTAACAATTAATGTGATCACATGTTTTTTGTGTGTAATTACTAGAGTTATTAACGTAATCACATGATCATGATCACGTCAATGAAATCCTTGTCTATGACTTTGATCAGTGGAACCCTTTGCCTCTCTATTTCATTATAAATTTGTACTGGATCAGACTTTCAATCAATGTGAACATTGTACATCCTTTTCCATGGTTGTGCTAGCAAAGATTTTGTGTTGTTTTTGATGGTCTTCTACCAAATAAACTTTGTGTGGGTAGACATATTGATTTATTTAAACATAGAAGGTTACCAAACCTAATGCTTTGATGTGGTGGTCAGTATAGCTCTACATCTCGTATGATGTCGTTTGAAGCTTTGCGTCTTGACCAAGCTGTGTATATAAGCTGAGGAAAATAACATTTTCTTGGGCTCCTGTATTGAGTAGAGAGGTAGTTTTGACTTGATTGTTTCCAATCTTGAACTTAACCATTGGGTCCACTCTATCTTCATCAAATTATTTATTAGAAATAACATTGATCCGCAAAGGTATATGTTGTTGTTGTTGTTGTAGAAGCCTTTGTTTAGCCATTTCTTCCTTAGCTTCTTTCTATGCTTCTTCAATAATCAGTTTCTTTTCTTTTGTTTGTTGTTTCCCATTATGGATATGCTCTATCATTTCTTGGGTTAGTGGTAAATGATAATTTTTGAGCCTGCATCCACTGATCCAACTAAGCATTTCTTCTCTGTCCAATGTCGCAAGCTTAATAGCCCCACTTGGTGACAAATTTCTTATCACAAAGGTTCCTATCCCTCACTTTTTAAGTTTTTTAGCATGTTGTTTTAGGGTATAACCAAGACGTGAATACCTTGTTTTAAATTATTTTGATTGCAGATGCTTGTTGAAGAACTCTTTTTGGTATCTTTTTTGATCATAGATAGATGCTACAGCTTGAAGGCGTAGCTCATCTATATTTTCCAAATCATATAATCTTGATGACAATTCATGACATGTCAACTCTAATTGTTTAGCTACTCTCAAAGTTGGATTTAAGAATTCAATTGTAAAAATGGCATTAAGATCAAACACCATATTATAAGGTGTCGTTCCAATGGATGTCTTATAGGCCACTCTATATGTCCATAAAGCAGAATGTAACTTTTGCTTCCAATTGGTTTGTGATTCAGTCAAATTTTTTGTTAGTACTATAAAATGTGTTTTATTAGTAGCTTCAACCTGTCCATTGGCTTGTGGGTGATATGGAACATACTTTTTATGAATAACCATGAATTTGTCAAGAAGATTTTCAATAATTTTGTTTATGAAATGAGTGCCTCTATCACTGACAATTTCTTTGGGTAATCCATATCTTACAAAGACATTTTCATATAGAAATTGTGAAATGGTTCTAGCGTCTGCCTTTTGTGTGGATTTTGCTTCAGCCCATTTTGTGAGATAGTCCGTGGCGACGACAATATATTGGGCATGGGATTTGTAAGTGGGAGGTGAGATTGGTCCCACAAAATCTAGAATGCACTTAGCAAATGCCCTTGCTCCCATCATCGGCCGTAATGGTATCTCATCTCTCTTTATAGGTACCTTGGTAGTCTAGAAATCATCACATTGTCTAACATATTCATCCGCATCCATGTGCAATGTAGGCCACCATATTTCAACAGTAAGCCAATTTTAGCTATCTTATCTCCCACAAAATAGCCTCTACTAATTTCTGCATATGCTTACTCTAAGATAGGCAAATATTCATTTTTTGTTGCGCATATCCAAAGTTGGTTATCCTTCCCTCTCTTGTAGAGTTGATTTTCAATCAATGTGAAGTCGTGAGCTTCCAACTCAATGTCTCTTTCTCTAGCTTTGATTACATTTTTAGGGAATGTCTTTGTTGTCAAGTAATCAGCCATATATTGACTCCATTGAGGTGAAACTGCTATCTGAAACAATGTGGAATATTCCACTGGTGGATTGTTCTTGCATGTAGCACAATTTAGAACATATCTATGTACATCCGCATGCATATCCGGCCAATATAATCCTAGTTGCTTTAGGCGTTGGTGTGTCTTCTTTTGAGAGAAATGGAAGGATATGTATTGTACATGGCCTCGACAAGATAGTAGCTGTATTCTTCTAGAATAATGCATAGCCACAATATTCCTTTGGAGCCTAGGTGATACATGCGTCCATCTACAAGCTGAAAGTTTTTAGCTTGCCTGATTGTTTGTCGCTTATGGGTTTGTTCAATCTTATCAAATTTTCCACCATAAGTCAAAAGATTGACTACCTCTTGAGACCACTTTGGAACCATCTCAATATTGAAGAGGTAAGCGTCGAGTATATCATCATCTACTCCTTCTTGGGTAACCTAGAGAGATGATCTACTCTCAAGTATGTTTTTTCCTTTTTTACCACATCCATAAAATCAAACTCAAGCAATATGATGAACCATCAAACAATTCTTCCTATATTGCAAGGTTTGTTTACTAGATACAAGAGGGCTTGGTGATCTATGAAGAAGAAAAATTTGTTAGCCAAGAGATAATGCCTCAATTTCTTTACGGCATATATCATTCCAAAAAAATCTTGTTCCATGCTTGTGTAATTTTTTTTTTGCAGTGTTCAATTGTTGACCAGCATAACAAATAGGAAAATCCACTGTTCCTTCTCCTGGTTGATCACTTCAAGTACCTTGGCCTTGAGGTTCCATCCAATCATAAATGGAAGGATTGTGCAATGCGTCACTTGGAAGCCGGAAAGAGGGCTTATTATACATTTGAGAACATGTGCAATGCTAGAGAGATCAAGTGTTGGGCTCTCAAAAAGTACCTCTTTGACACATTGGTGACATCGGTGCTTCTTTATGGAGTGGAGGTGTGGGGTGGAAGCATCGGGAAGTCTACTTGGAAAGAGTTTGAGAATGTCCAAAAGCGTTTTCTCACCAACTTTCTCCAAGTCAAGACACAAACACCCTACATGCTCTTACTCCTTGAGTCCGGATCGCTTCCCATTGAGGTCTTGGGCATGCAAAAGGTTGTGGAGTACATGCATCAGACACAACGTAGCCCTTTGCATCGACTTCCTAGAATCGCATATGAAGCAAGTCAAAAGGTTCAAAAGACATGCAAGAGCAAAGTACTAAGTTTGGGGTGGATGCTTGACATCAAGAAATGGTTTGGAAGATGGGATGCATGTCACTTGGTCAAGGATGTGTCGATCGACTCCCAAGTTAATGAGGCCTTCTTACAACGCCAATGTATCACGGCTTGGGAGAAATCTGGAGGTTCTCGCTTTAGCCATTACGCCACACATGTTGCCCCAAACTACAAATCTCTCTTCTTCTCCGAACGATGTAAACGAACCCATACCTACATCCTCGATCCCATCCCGTTGAGTGCGATCTGCACCATTGCCTCCATTCCTCTTAGATCCCATTCTCTATGCTGCGAGACAGGACGTTGGGGCATTGGCGAGGAGTATCATCGACTTTGCACCTTATGCCCTCGTCAAGTGCGAGAGAGTGAGTACCACACACTACTTGAGTGCTCAACTTTTGACCACATTAGGTCCTCTTTTCCCCATATATTCAGCCATGAGCTCTCCCTACATACCTTCCTCTCCCAACCACGATGTGAACTCTCTATTGCGACGCTCATTTCAGTCATTGTTGGGCATCGAGAGTCACTTATGACCTCCACTCACACCACGTGACATGTTCATTTGGTCCCATAGGTCATATTTGACCTCCGAGGACGATAATAGAACTATCTCTCTCTCTCTCTCTCTCTCTCTCTCTCTCTCTCTCTCTCTCTCTCTCTCTCTCTCTCTCACACACACACACACACACACACACACACACACACACACACATCCATGTCATCAGGTAAAATATCTCCTCTCCCTCTCTCTCTCTCTCTCTCTCTCTCTCTCTCTCTCTCTCTCTCTCTCTCTCTCTTTCCACACACACATGCATACGTGCACACACACGCATGCACACACATGTGCACACATGCACACACAAACACATACACACACTCACCCTCATCATATATATTGATGGAGGCTTTTCACAAGCCAAGCTCCCATACCCCTCTTCTCTCGTCCCCACCCCATGAAAACCCCCTTTTAGGGAGGGAGTGATAAAAAGCATTGGAAAAAAGTAAGAAAAAAATAAAGTATGACTATGTAAATATATGAGAAAGGTAAATAGGCCACCTCATGCCTGCGGGGCAGCCCATCCCCACCTTGCCTCCTTTTTCTTCACTGTTGCCCCACCGTGTGTCCCTTTTCCTCTCCTCCACTCAAAAGGTCAACCCCCTCTCTCTTCCCCTTGTCCTTTCTCCTTTCTCTCTCCCCTCAAGCTACCCCACCTCTCACCAATAATGTATTATAACTCACCAATAATGCACCCTAACTCACATGCAACTTACCCTATCTTCCAAAAATAGTATACCCCACCCCCTCTTTGTCTCTCCTATCATATCCCATGACCCAAATACCCCCCTCTCTCTCTAAAATTCGAAATCTCTCTTGTCTTGTAGCCAGATGGCCTCCCCCACACTCACACACACTCAGTTTCACTGAAAAAAGGTGCCCACATACCCATCCCCACCCAGTGGTTACCTGATTTTCTTATGTTCACACACATCTGCACACAGATTCACCTCTGAACACACTCCCCTCTCTCCCCTCTTGTAGTTACTTTATTCTCCATGTCACCTCTTACTTTTTTTCATCAACCCATCTCTCTCTCTTAGTCTCTCTCTCATGCGACTCCTATTTTGGCACATATACACACAGCCAGACAAGTGGGGCCCAGAGTCACATGGCCTATGTAGATAATTATTTCTTCATTTCTAAATTCTAGAATTTCTCCCCCCTCCTCCCCTATATAAAGAGGGGTCACCATCACACTAAATACACACACAACATCACCAAAGAACACACTATGCACTGTGTGTGCCTAGTACACACACACACACCCACACCATCACCATCACCATCACCGCAATCACCATGCTTGTTTTGAGCATGACCTCTACACCCTTGGCTATGGAAGATGAAGGGCAACTAAATGAAGGATGATGGCCATAATCCTCGTGCGAGTCTTCGCCATCAACTCCCACCTATCCGCCATGTGCTCTACCACTCTCTCCCTTCTCATTCCCCTACCCTATGCTCCCCATTTCATCGCCTAATTCTCTAAATAAAGCTTGAGGTTTTGTGAGTATGTTTTCTTGCAATGTTTTGCCCATGTGAGGTGTGCGGAATCGCCACCTAGTCTTGTGTTTTGGAGTGAGCTTGTGTATGTGTGAAGGGTGTGTGGATTCGCCATCCTTTTGTGGTGCCTAAGTACTAAGCCGCTATACCCCCTCCCTCACTCTCTCTCTCTCTCTCTCTCTCTCTCTCTCTCTCTCTCACTTGATCTCATTCCCTTTCCTCTTCATCATTACTCCCAAGCATCCATCTCTCTTGGATGAAAACTTTGTTATGGTGGTGTGTTGTTTGCATCCTAGCCGCTGAAGCTAGGTGGTGCCCCCTGTTTGCTTTACCATGACAGGCTCAAGGCGCGCCATTCGGTCCCCGGTGTTTTAGAGACCGTCGGGGTTCGGGGTTCGCTTTGATGTCATCATTTGGTGCCCCCACTGAGGATCTTTTCATGAAACCCTTCAGTTTACAAGACTGAAACCCCTAAACTATTGTGAATGGATGAATGGCTAGCAAGATTTGCTAATTGGACGACAGAAGAAGAAGAGCTCCAAGCACAACTAGACGAACTCCGCATCTCCATCGAAGCTCGAGTGCCAGGCATAACGGTAATCGATTTGCAGTGGGAGAGTCAACCAACACACCAAACCCAGTGGATATACATAGGCCAAGTGCCAAGAAGAAGAAGGAGAAGGTCAAAACCATGTCCGCAACCTACAACCAACCAACAACAACAACATGGAAGGAGCTCTGCACAATAGAGAATCAACACTATTCTACTTTGAGAATCGGGTAACTCAAGTCACCGAGGTAATTATCACAGTCAGTTTTCAAGTCGCACCTGATGCTGCAGCACAGATAACGAAAGCATTGGCTCACACTCTCACTAGAGAAACTAGGGATCTACTGAGTTTGTTTCAGGAAAGAACACCACCCTCTCCCACAAGCTTGGACAGTGACTAAGCACCTCTAAGCTTCACATGAATCAGTACAACCTACCTCAAGACAGATCACACATACCAACACGTGTACGCTCAATCAAGGTAATACTGGATTTGAAGACTCACTACCAGCACGTCATTGACACCATGCCGGGTGGGGAGCGGTTTTTGGAGGTTCTGGCATCGGATCAACCATTTGTCTTACCTTTGGTACAAGGCAATGTACCGTTTGAAGTTTTAATCTATGTCCTAGTATAAGAGGGTATACACGCCTCCTTGTAAAGAAGAAAAAAACTTTTGCAAGTTAAGCAGTGTGTCTTTCTAGCTCTCTCTCAGTAATCATGGAAAGTGTAGCATTTCCAACATTTAAAGGAAAGAAGGGGGAGGATTTGGTAACAGACTTCCTAGATGACTTTGAAGTAGCATGTGTAGTGAGCAACAAAGATACGGATGAATCCCGGGTTAGAATCTTTAAGCATCTCATGAAGCTAGAAGCTAGATCATGGTACAATGCACTTCCACAAGCAACCAAAGATGACTGGGAACCCTTAAAAACCGCTTTTAAGAGGCGCTTTGGGGGAGGTACCACTTCAGAAAAGTTGTGGGACAAGTTGAGAGACTTGAAGCAGGAGGGTCTTTTAGAATATGCCACCTATGAGTCCAAATTTGTGGATTTGTGGGAACAGTGGGTTGAGTCACTGGCTAGGGGGAAAGCTGCACCCGATTTCCTAAAAAAAGATCGGTTCACGCATGGCTTATGGCCGCTTCTCAAGGAGAAGGTGAAAGGTAGATTCCCGGCTACGTACGAGTTAGCCGTTGAGATTGCTCACCTTAAAGACAAGAAGCTGCGAATGAAAGCCAAAGAAACCGAGTCAACAAAATTAGAAACATTGCGTCGACCACCAACTACGACAACCACCATTCCACCACCACCACTTGCTCTTGGGGTAAGAGATGACCAACAAGATATGTTGGCCCATATTACTGACCAACTGCAGAGTTTGTCTGTCCACTTAATACAGCAAGGGAGGAGTCAAGAAAGAGATCAAGACCCTGGAAGAGCACGACGACAAAACAGGGAGTATCACTGCTACAACTACGGAGAAGATGGTCACGGTATATACTACTGTCCCAAACCACAACAAAACTATAATAGAGAAGGTAGGAGGAACCAATTGTCACCCCCTAGAGAAAGAACACCCCCACTCCAAGCACCAGCCCCACCAACACAAATTCTACGTCTGCCACAATCACCACTTAAAATCATCTTACGCCCACCACCAATTGGTACCCGCACACCAAGTATCATTGGTCTTGCAGAAGAGGTCAAGATGAGTGTAACGGAAGAAGGATCAAGTAAGAAGACTATTCAAAGAATTGAAGTAGTGGAACAAGAGGTTAAAGAATCAAAAGATGCTACCCAGGTGGGGGAGGTAAGCCAAGAAAATTGTGTTACAAATGTGAGTACATCTTTAACCTTGAATGAAATAGGCACCAAAGAGATCAATCGACAACATTGGGCAGTAAGGGTAAGAAGGTGTAAAGTGTTGATTAGGCCTCGTCAGAGTAAGAGGAATGCAAAGGTCATGAAAGATACAAGAGAAGAGGAAAACCAACCTGTTAGCAAGGCTTTGCAGAAGATGGACAACATATCAAGCAAAGGGGAGGGCTTTGAAAACGGAAAACTGTGCACCAGCATGGACCCAGGACAGTGTAGCAAGCTAAAGGAATCTTGCATCAAGGCAGTTTCACATGAGGACCATAACGAAGAGGTAAGTATGACTGAAGGTGTGGAGTTGGATATTTCTCCAGAGGCTTGGAAGCCGAGAAAGATTTTATTGTGTAGTGTTATAGACTTGGAGATGGGTAATGCCTCTAGTCTACTAAAAGATGTTATAAACTTGGAGATGGGTAATGCCTCCAGTTTATGTGAGGATGTTCATAGTAAGTTTGATGATCAATATGTTTCCAACCTTTTAAGGATGTTCCAAACTCCTCCACAACACAACATTGTGTTTGCATGGGATGCATCAGACCTATGGCTATGGCTAGCTGCTATAGCATATAGAGAGAAGATCAGCATTGAGATAAGAGCAAAGGAGCCATGGATAGACAAAAACCTGATAAAATGCAAGAATGAAGACCTCCTTCGCAATTTGGTACAATTTTTTACAAATAGTGCATCCTCTGTTTGGAGAAAGGTAAGCGGATTACACTTGTATTTAAGCCGCAAGGTAGGTGGCTTGCTATTAGCATCAGTAAAGGAAGCTGACATGTTTGAGCACACCCAAAAGAAGCATGATATGCTTGCAGTTTTTTCCAATCATGGCAGTAAGCAGGATTCTGAAAACAACGTCACTGGAGCTCACCACACCAAAAAGGCGGCCATATATGGTGGATTCTTGGCACACTCTTGGGAATCATAATTTTCGGTTCTGTCTTTGCAGGAGCCAAGATGCTCATTTTCCCTCTCGCTAATGGTGGTTACAAATTTGATCCAATTTGGCATGCAAATTTTATTGTTTGGACAGTGCAAACAATGATCCTATTTTTCACTTGGGATCCAGGAGGACATTGGCACAAAGTTCTAGAAGCCATGGGCTTCCCCTTTAATCAACCAACACTATTCCAAGAAACAAGCTATCACCCGGACCTGTTACAGATCAACGAATATCCTAGAAATCTCACCAATGGCCAAATGGAATGGATAGTTCAGAGGGCAACTCGATATCGGATCCTACAGCTAAGCGGAAGAAGAAACAGATGAGCTAGAGGCTAGAGGCATGAATGCCTCTAGCCAAAAGGGGAGGGCTAATGATGGGGGCTTTTCACAAGCCAAGCTCCCATACCCCTCTTCTCTCGCCCCCACCCCATGAAAACCCCCTCTTAGGGAGGGAGTGATAAAAAGCATTGGAAAAAAGTAAGAAAAAAATAAAGTATGACTATGTAAATATATGAGAAAGGTAAATAGGCCACCTCATGCCTGCGGGGCAGCCCATCCCCACCTTGCCTCCTTTTTCTTCACTGTTGCCCCACCGTGTGTCCCTTTTCCTCTCCTCCACTCAAAAGGTCAACCCCCTCTCTCTTCCCCTTGTCCTTTCTCCTTTCTCTCTCCCCTCAAGATACCCCACCTCTCACCAATAATGCATTATAACTCACCAATAATGCACCCTAACCCACATGCAACTTACCCTATCTTCCAAAAATAGTATACCCCACCCCCTCTTTCTCTCTCCTATCATATCCCATGACCCAAATACCCCCCTCTCTCTCTAAAATTAGAAATCTCTCTTGTCTTGTAGCCAGATGGCCTCCCCCACACTCGCACACACTCAGTTTCACTGAAAAAAGGTGCCCACAGACCCATCCCTACCCAGTGGTTACCTGATTTTCTTATGTTCACACACATCTGCACACAGATTCACCTCTGAACACACTCCCCTCTCTCCCCTCTTGTAGGTACTTTATTCTCCATGTCACCTCTCACTTTTTTTCATCAACCCATCTCTCTCTCTTAGTCTCTCTCTCATGAGACTGCTGTTTTGGCACATATACACACAGCCAGACAAGTGGGGCCCAGAGTCACATGGCCTATGTAGATAATTATTTCTTCATTTCTAAATTCTAGAATTTCTCCCCCCTCCTCCCCTATATAAAGAGGGGTCACCATCACACTAAATACACACACAACATCACCAAAGAACACACTATGCACTGTGTGTGCCTAGTGCACACACACACACCCACACCATCACCATCACCATCACCGCAATCACCATGCTTGTTTTGAGCATGACCTCTACACCCTTGGCTATGGAAGATGAAGGGCAACTAAATGAAGGATGATGGCCATAATCCTCGTGCGAGTCTTTGCCATCAACTCCCACCTATCCGCCATGTGCTCTACCACTCTCTCCCTTCTCATTCCCCTACCCTATGCTCCCCATTTCATCGCCTAATTCTCTAAATAAAGCTTGAGGTTTTGTGAGTATGTTTTCTTGCAATGTTTTGCCCATGTGAGGTGTGCGGAATCGCCACCTAGTCTTGTGTTTTGGAGTGAGCTTGTGTATGTGTGAAGGGTGTGCGGATTCGCCATCCTTTTGTGGTGCCTAAGTACTAAGCCGCTATACCCCTTCCCTCACTCTCTCTCTCTCTCTCTCTCTCACTTGATCTCATTCCCTTTCCTCTTCATCATTACTCCCAAGCATCCATCTCTCTTGGATGAAAACTTTGTTATGGTGGTGTGTTGTTTGCATCCTAGCCGTTGAAGCTAGGTGGTGCCCCCTGTTTGCTTTACCATGACAGGCTCGAGGCGCGCCATTCGATCCCCGGTGTTTTAGAGGCCGTCGGGGTTCGGGGTTCGCTTTGCTCCCGTCAATATATATATATATATATATATATATATATATCTTCTTGTGTCGGCACCAAGAAGGCAATAAACTCTCTCTCTCTCTCTCTCTCTCTCTCTCTCTCTCTCTCTCTCTCTCTCTCTCTCTCTCTCAGCCCTCTCTCCGATCTCTCACCATCTCTCTCTCTCTCTCTCTCTCTCTCTCTCTCTCTCTCTCTCTCTCTCTCTCGTTCAGTAAATTCAGCTCTCTCTTTCCACACACACACACTCACTTACAAACCCTCATACACACATACACACACTCACCCTCACATAGGCTCTCCCATATCTCGCTCTCTTACCATCTCTCTCTCTCTCTCTCTCTCTCTCTCTCTCTCTCTCTCTCTCTCTCTCTCTCTCTCTCTCTCTCTCTCTCTCTCTCTCTCTCTCTCTCTCTCTCTCTCTCTCATTCAGTAAATTCAACCCCCTCTCTCTCTCTCTCTTTCCACACACACACACACACAAACGGTCACTCACAAGCACATACATGTACACACACACATACATACACTACACGCATAAGCGCATGCACACAGTTACATACGCACCAACAACACACACACATGGCATGCAGAGGAAGTGGAACAAAGCAAAGGAATGGATATCGACACATTGACAAACAACGAAGGACCCAAAATACGCCATGGTGACAACAAATCAATGAATGACGTCAAAGGCATGCCCTAGCTGGCACCGAAGTTGGCGAGCGTGCTACAACAATGCACCAGTGAAGCCTGCAATTCATCGGTATCTCATCCATGATGCACTTCCTCAGAAAACATGCGTAGGGTAATTTATTTTCCATTTTTGAAGCCAAACTTTGTAAAAAACCTTTTGTAAATCCACCTCTCTCTAGGTGATGGTCACAAAGGCCCACCTAGGAGAATATAATTTTTTTATTTCTCCCAAAACAAAGCACCAGTCAACCATTCGAGACCCGGTTTCCTGCTTTGTCTCTCCAACTTAGGGCCCTAAACCTAGTCAATTTATACTAAACTAATGCAGCCTGCACCTATAAAAGAGCACTGAGAGGTCACTATCAGGGGAGCACTTGAAAGAGAATTCATGCAAACACACTGACTCCAATGGTCACTAGGCACATGAGTAGGATCTCCGTATACATGGAGTTTCCTTAGAGAATGCACTACTCTCTCTCTCTCTCTCTCTCTCTCTCTCTCTCTCTCTCTCTCTCTCTCTCTCTCTCTCTCTCTCTCCACGGTCTCCATCTCGCCGAAACAAAGGGTTTTGTAAATATTATCTTGAATCAAATTTGCCCTCACATTCCGAAGGATTTTCATCTCTCCGTCTATGCCTTTATCTCTCTCTCTCTCTCTCTCTCTCTCTCTCTCTCTCTCTCTCTCTCTCTCTCTCTCTCTCTCTCTCTTTGCGGTGTGCTGTGTTAGTGTTATTTGAGTCGCTACTACCCGTGTCCTAGCTGCTCATAGCTAGGTGGTGCCCCTTGTTCACTCCTCGTGATGAGTCCTATGTGCACAGACCTGGCATAGAGACCGCTGAGGTCCTTTTTGCACTTGCGCTTGTCATTTGGTGTCCCCACTAAGGAGGGATTCTTGGAATCCTTCAGTTTACAAAGTTGAAAATGATGCACGTCGTCGACCATGGACGAGTGGCTGCGGGAATTCTCCAATTGGAGAACAAAGGAGGAAGAAATTGAAGAAGCACTAAGAGCCTTCATCGAAGTGTTGCTGCCGGAATACACCTTCTTCTCTCAATATCCAGGAAGTAAGTTCTCCATATTGCATCTCTCATTCTAACCGTGAATGAAGAGCCACCCGAGCGAGGGCAACAGACTGCTTTCTTTGCCGTCACCCACCGTGCTCTATCAATGAGTGCTATCAACAGAAGTAATGGAGAAGCGAAAATCCTCTACATCGACGTCCACCCCGTGAGGAAATCATCCATATTAAGGAAGGAAAGAGGTTATTAAAGCCTCTCTTCCCTAAAGAATCTGAAAATAGAAGTGTAGCCTCTTCTCCTAAGTCACCCAAAGGGGTTGCTCATGCCAAGGGAAAAGGAGGGCTAGGCCAATCATAAACCACATGAAAAATAAGAAATAATAAACACCTAGTCACGTGAGTGCTTCAAGTTCGGCTCTGGAAAGCAAAATCGTGCCTATGCTACCAGAAAGAAAGTCATTCAAGGCAAAGTGATGGAAGATTGCCTATCAATTTGCCATACGCATGTGAGTGCTGCCAGTTCACTTCGACAACCCCAAAGCGGAGGTGATAAGGAGGTTCCCATGCCCTAGAGAGGAGTGGTTTGTCTACTGTCCTCGTTGTTTTGGAAGGCGGGTAGAGGGCCTTCCTTATCTCCCTATGCAACTCATCCAGGAGACACTGTCTACCATGGGTGAAACCCACTTGGCCAAAGACGAGCTACAATTAAACAGTGTGGAATTCATGCAACAAGCTGATTACAGTAACTACTTGAAACTACTGCTAGCTAAAAGGCTAGGGGTGGTCAAACATGTCACCATCACTCCATAAGTCCTGAGCAATGAAGGGAAGGTGGAGCCTATGAAGGGTGACGACCTCCTGTGGTGTGCCGACTTGTCAACACCGGCATGATAAGGGTTTAAGTGAGTACTCTACACTCTATGCATCATGGATAATGGACTAATTGCTTTTTTGTTTAGATTTTTGCAACACAACGTACATATATATCTAGATAGGAAAATATTCTATCAGCAGAAGATTGTGTTTTTGTTTGGTGCCGCGGTGTTAGGAGACATCCTTAGCTCCCCAAATCCCATTATCCTCCCCATGTTAGATTACCATCACTCCTTTAATGTTTCAATTTTCATCCTGTTTTGATCTATCCACCCAACCTTGTAAGAAGCCGCTATAAGTCGCTAAGCTACTTGTGTTTTTTTTTAAAAACAAGAAAAAGAAATGGCAAACGTTTCCTTCCCAACCTTCATGGATAAGGTGGGGGAAGATGCTTCGGATTTCTTAGATAATCTTGAAATAGCATGTGTCCTCTCTGGAAGGGATGACGAGGCTTCACGTCTGCATATTTTTCCATTGTTCATGAAAGTGGAAGTAAGATCATGGTACAATGCCTTGGTGCAAGCCACCAAGGAGAGGTGGGACCTGCTAAGAGCAGCATTTCTAAGGCGTTATGGAGAAGGCACCACATTGGAGAAATTGTGGAAGTTGTTGATGGAGTTGAACCAAGGAAGTATGGTTGGATATGCAGCATACGAATCAAAGTTCATGGATCTATGGGGACGATAAGTTGCATCACTGAAGGAGGGCAAAGGGCACCCAATTTCCTAAAGAAAGATCTGTTTGTGGCTGGTCTATGGCCAATTCTTAAAGAGAAGGTGAAGGGAAGGTTTCCTGCTATATATGAGGTAGCATTTGAAGTAGCCCGCCTTAAAGATAAGAAATTGCGTCTACAAGCCGGGACTACCAAGGAAGAGGAACCGGGAAGGGGCGACCACACCTAGACGCACCTGCAGTAGCTTTCCAGAGGAATCAATCACAAGAACCGGTTGAAGATCAACAAGACTTGCTCAACTGAATGACCAACCAATTAGAAAATATCTCAGTACATTTGGTGCAGCAAGCGCATGCACCTGCCAAAAATCCAGAGCAAGTAAGAGGGCCACAGAATCAGGACTACCATTGTTACAACTCCGGAGAGGACGACCATGGCATGTACTACTGTCTTCATCCAAGGAGGTAGAAATTCAATAGAGACGTAAGGCAGAATCAAATTTCTCCACCACCAAACACGAGGCCACCACCACCTAGGCAACCAGAGCCAATTCCACCGGTCCAAATCCCTTGACCGCTCGTACAACCACCACCACCACCACCATCGCAACCTCTCATTCCACCACTACCTCCACAAACTACTGGAAACCAAGCAGTGAGTGTCATTAGTCTTGAAGCTAAAGGAAAGGCAAAGGTAGAAGAGTGTGTCAAAGAGAAGGACAAAGGAAAAGGAAAAGTAGAAGAAGTAGATGCCATGGGATTGAAGCATGCTAGGCACAAAGAGGCCTATCAAAGGGAGGAAAAGATGAAAGGAAAAGGAGAATCTAGCAAGCATGCGTCAGCCTCGATGGGAAGATCGGCATCGTGGATTATTCGTTGGGCTAGTATGCTAAACCATATGACCTAGTTCAAGATTTTTTGATGCAGGGTCCAAAAATAACCTGGCCCCAACTACTCCATCTTGTAGCAAGGATGAGGAGACAATAGACGAAGATGGTAAGTACTAGAAATTCAAGACCAAGGATAGTTGGGGATATCTTTGGGAGGAATCTAGATGACATCCTATCTATCATGGATGCCCACATAAAGGGGCAACACATCTCAAACATCTACATAGATGGTGGCACACAAATATGCTTCATGAGTGAAAAAATGATGCATCATCTAGGCCTAGAGGTAAGTAAGCCGGCACCCTGCCGAGCTAAAATGGCAAATAGCGTCAAGGTGAAGAGCATAGGCATTGTAAATGCAGTCGAGGTGAAGGCATTCAACACGGAAGTGGAGGTAGACATTTTTGTCATGCCACACAAAGGGGAAGGCTACCCTATCATTCTTGGAAGACCATGGCTCATGGCTATGGAGGCTATGCAGGAATGGAGTACCAGAATGATCCGGAGGAAGGATGCTAAAGGGAAACCCATATTCTATGACATAAAGATTGGGAAGCAATGAAACATGATCTTGGAGGCATCGGAAGATGAATTCACCATCGAGAGCAATGAAACATGATCTTGGAGGCATCAGAAGATGAATTCACCAGTGACTCTTCGACCACCTCGGGAGAAGAGACGACAAAAAAACTGAGGAGAGCAACAATAGCATCGAAGTGATGGGAGTCATCCTCAGAGATCCAAAGAGATTGACACAATCTAAAGCACCATCAAAGAACCAAGAGGGGCCATCAGGTATGCAACCCTTGGTAGATACAAGCAGGTTACGTCGTATGCTCTTCAGTGAGTTAGCTAGTGAAGAGAGAGAAGAATACATCTCTATGCTAAGTAACTTCACCACACTTTTCATTGATGGTTATGACAAGATTACAAACATCATAGTGATGCAGCAACGAATAAGACTCAAGGAAGAAAGTAAGCATGTAGTGCAAAAGATCAGAAGGATTAGGGTAGTTTAGCAAGAGGCATTGCTCAAAGAGGTAAGGAATTTTCTACAAGAAGGTTTTATTACCCCGTCAAAGACTCGGAGTGGGTCTCTCCAGTGGTGGTCACGCCAAAGAAGAACGGTAAGTAGAGAGTTTGTGTAGACTACAAACCTCTCAATGCAGTAACAAAAAGGGATCATTTTCCCCTCCCATTTCAAGACGAGATTCTCAATGAGATAGCAGGTCATGAGATCTACACAGTATGTGATGACTACTCAGGCTACTTCCAAATTATCATTGCATAAGAAGACTAGAAATAGACAACCTTTATAACACCATGGGGAGATTTTGCTTACAGAGTGATGCCTTTTGGCCTCACCAATGCTCTGGCCACATTCCAATGCTATGTAACTTTTGTCTTCCAGCCATACTGTGGTAAGTCAATACGGGTTCTCATAGATGATTTTTGCATCTACAACTCTCACTCCCTCCATTTGAGAAAGCTCTATGATGGCATGGCTAGGGTGCAAACCTTGGGTGGCCATCTTAACATAGACAAGTGTCACATTGGTGAAAGCAAGGTCATTCTTCTGGGCCATGTAATTTTAGCCAAAGGAATCGAGGCTGACCAATGCAAGGTTCACGATTTAGTATCTTTGTCATCACCCACAACAGCTAAGCAATTGGTCTCTTTCCTTCAGAAGGTAAGGTATTTGAACAGGTTCATTCACTTGCTCGCTCAAGTGGCTCTCCCTTTACAACAAGTCACCCATAGAGATGTCTTCTTATGGAGTGAAGAAAATGAGCAACAATTCATCAAAGTGAAACATCTCCTGGCTTCACTTCCCACCATTGCACCCCCTAGATGGGATGAGCCATTTTATGTTAACCCCAATGTAGGAAGTGATACGCTTGGGGTAGTACTAATGCAGAAGGACCCCCAAACCTCTTTCATGCATCCTATCTACTTCTCTAGTCGTGTCATGACCCCATCTGGAAAAGGATTCACCACAGTAGAGCACATGGTTCTTGCATTAATGTTTGCTACTACAAAGTTCTGCTCTTATCTATTGCCTAGACCCTTTGTATTTCTAACAATGAAAGAAGTCTCTCTGTATGTAATGCAACACATGGATGTGTCATCTAGAATCTCTAGGTCATTAGGGTCAATTTGGATGAAATAAGGGATGTTTAGGGTTTTTGTATTCTTAATCTAAGGGTCAAGGAGTGAACTCCAAATTTAGTGCTCAAGTGGTCCATGGATGGCCTTTCTTTAGACCCTGTTCTCTTGGCCATGTTAGTTCTCTTGGCCTAGTCTAAACAGGGATGTGCATCATTGGTGTAAAATATGCAGAGCTTGTCAAGTATCCAGTGAGATCGGACACTAACCTATGAACCACAGGCTCCTATCATCTCATATGGCATGTTTGAGAAGTGGGGGATAAATGCAATTGGTCCTTTACCAAGGGCCCTGTCGGGTAACTTGTACATTTTAATTGGTGTAGACTACATGACCCGATGGGTGAAAGCAACATCCACTACACGCATTACAACCCAGGAAGTGGTGAAGTTCCTATTTGAGCACATGTGTTGCCGCTTTGGCACACCTCTGGAGATAATATCTGATAGAGGGCCATGTTTCAGAGGCAACTTGGTGGGAGAACTAATGAAAAGGTATCACATGCTGACCCTCCACTCCATACTATCCACAGTGCAATGGTCTAGTGGAAAAGGTAAATGGCATGATCTAGAAAATCATCACAAAGTAGGTGAATAACCACACAAGTGATTGGCATAAGCATCTCATGGCTGCTGTTTGGGCCTACCGCACGACATTCCAAACATCACTAGGTTTCACCCCTTTCCACTTGTGACTTGGTAAATGGAAAAGAGACCATTCTACCCATTGAGGTGCAGATAGCCAGCTCGCGATTCATGGCTAGTCCGTTACACTGCCAATTGCTCATCTCTACAACCACATTTTGGATCTAGAAAGGCTTCAACTAGACAAGGAAGATGTGATCAAATACTATACAACGCAAGCAGAAGGATGCCGAATCACATTCAATCAAGGGCTTAAGGAAAAGGTTCAAAAGAAAGGCATGTTAGTATTGAGATGCGACAACAAATTTGACACTAGGAAAGATAAGAAGATTAAGCCTAGATGGAAAGGGCCATTCATCGTCAAAAGGCGATACACCAATGGTAGCTACAAATTGATGGAGGCAGATGGTCGAATTCACAAAACCAGAGTCAATGGATGGAGGCTCAAAAGTTACTTCTTAAAGTTTGATCCAGAGTTCATGATAGATATTCCAGAGGAGGGAGAACCCTCCAACTCCGCTGCTAGGAAATCAAAAGTAGAGCTAGAGGCATGCATGCCTCTAGCCAGAAGGGGAGGGCTAACGATGACTGGCTTTCGAAAACATGGGCCATGGCAGCTAACCCCAATCGGGGGAGCTTCATAATATAAAAATAATTAAAAAAACCGTTTTTGCTATAGCTTGCCGCCACCCCCCTCATCTTGGCGCTCACAGAGGGGCCACCATATCTCTCTCTCCCCTCCATTATTGAAACAAGCCAGCCTTCTCTCTCTCCCTCTTTCTTGGCACCACCCTCTCTCTCTCTCTCTCTCTCTCTCTCTCTCTATCTCTCTCTCCCCCTCCCCTCCATTATCAGAAGCAACAAAATGCCATTTCTCTCTCTCTCTCTCATCCATATCATCAGGCAAAATCTCTCTCTCTCTCTCTCTCTTTACACACACACACACACACCACACACACACTCACCCTCACACACACACAAACATTCTCTCTCTCTCTCTCTCTCTCTCTCTCTCTCTCTCTCTCTCTCTCTCTCTCTCTCTCTCTCTCTCTCTCTCTCTCTCTCTTTGCATGCTCTCTCTCTCTCTCTCTCTCTCTCTCTCTCTCTCTCTCTCTCTCACACACACACACACACACAGCCGTTTTTTGACCTAGTAGACAGCAGTTCACTCTTTTGAGCATAACTTGCTCATCCGAACTCCGATTTAGGTGATCTATAGCCTCAATCGAAGAGCACAAAGCCCTCTACGCATTGATGTAAAGACAGAATTTTTCTGTGTAATGGAAGGCTTTGCTGTAACAGCATCTCAGAACTGAAAAAACTGTCAAAACTTTGCGTTTTTGTTGCCGACTTGAAGGCAATGTCAGACAAAACTCGCAAAGGTGGAAAAGCCACACTCGCCATGGAGAATGATGCAAAATCTCCAAGGAATTTGGATGCTAATCCAACCACATCGTCTACAACAACGGAAGCAATGATCATGGCTTACTTGATCTCGTTACAAGAAACCGTCAACAAGCAAGGTGAAGAGTTGCGCGCACTTGCAATGGAGAATGGTACTTTAAGAGTTCTCGTTGTGGAGAATGAGCACCTCAAGAAGGTTCTTGAAATGCAAACAACGCGCTTGATGCACCTTGAGAATGAAGTTCAAGAATGTAAACGCTCTCTTGTGGACATGAATGTAGTGAAAGAGCGCTTGAGCAAAGTTGAGAGTGATCATGTATTGAAAGAGGAAACGATAGATACAATACGACATGATGTATGTGAGATGAGAAATGCATCCAAATCATGGGCTGATATATGTAAGGATAATGTGGTTTCTACATCTCCTATCACGCAAGCCGTTGTCCAAGCAAAGAATGTAGAGAATGTGGACACTCAAGAATTGCAAGAACGACAAAAACGCTCAAAGAACATCGTCATTCGTGGAATCAAGGAGGAAAGCATGGAAACACCCCAATCTCTTGCGGTTGCTATTGAAGAGTTTTTTGCTACACACTTTGGCATGTCAGGAATCATGGCTTATGGTGCACATCGAGTTGGAAAACAAGGAGTCCCTCGCTCGGGAGAAAGACCTATTGTATGTACCATGGCTGATGAGGTAAAGAGAAAGATCATCCTTGACAATGGTTGGATCTACCTCAAAGGAACGGGTTGTAATGTATATGAGGATCGCACTCTTATGCAACAAAATGTACGTCGCAAAGCATACGAGGAAAGAAGCAAGAAGGTTAAGGTATCATCTCAAGAAGAAAAGGCACTTGAGGAGGATGCAAGTCCACCCAACAAATAGGGACACATGATCTATGAGACCAACTCACGCTTGCGAATAAGCTTTTGGAATTGTAACGGGTATCCATGGAATGCGGGAATTGGCATTGATGAGCTTACCAATGACTCCGATGTGATACTTCTTGTCGAAACATGGGAGCATGATGCGCAACGAATTCTTGGATTTGACAAATACGATGTACATTCTTTGATGTGGGCCAAAAATGCAAAGCAACGAAGAGGCCAAGGAGGCATAGCATGTATGACCAAAAAGGGTTTGAAAGATGTTTCCATTGTCAAAGAAGATAAGTATAAACGCTACTTATGGCTGAAAATCAGCCCACCAAATGGTCAAGTCATGTTTGTGGCCGGCTGCTACATTCCTCACTATGACTCCAACTTTTATGCTCGCTTGAATATGGATAGAGATCAGCCCTTTGTTGAACTAGAGGAAGACATTGCTTATTACAAGGATCAAGGTGAAGTCATTGTTTTTGGAGACATGAATGCTCGCACAAATATGTTACAACACGACACACAACAAGTCGACATGCCGCATGTATCAAGAAGAGTGGATGACTCATACATGTATAATCGAAGTTCTAATGATGCAAAAGAAGTGGATCACTATGGAAAGTCACTTCTACATATGTGCAATAGTACCGGAATGCTCATTGCAAATGGTTTATCTCTATGGCAAGGCACCAATGACTTTACATGTAGAAAGCACAATGGTGCTAGCGTGATTGACTATGTGTTGTTCTCAGAAGCCACTCTAGAATGCATACAAAGCTTTACACTTGGTGAATGGAATCCGGAATCGGATCATAGGATGTTATGTATTGACCTCAAATGTGGTAAACGGCCCGAGCATGTAGCCTCCAATCATGATGTGAATCATTTGTACCTACGTCTAGACTTCAAACGAGCACTTATATATGCTGATATGGTGGACCAAATGTTAAGCATGATAGAGCATCAAGGGAGCCCAACATTAGAATGCAAGTGGAAAGTTTTCAAAGAAGTAATTTTCTCTTGTGCGAAGGAATGCTTTTCGGCGAAACACATGTCTTGCAAAAGGTCTAAGAAGGGTAGCACCAAGAAGAAATGGTTTGACATGGAATGTAGTCAAGCCCGAAAACACTTGCTAAGATTGGATGCAATCAAAGACAAGGAAGTTTACTTGGAATGTTCACACACATACAAAGCACTTGTTCAAAAGAAGAGGAGAAGGTGGGAAGTCGAAAAACAACTTCTTTTAGCACAAGAGAAAGCACATGCATGTGGCAAGTTTTGGCAAAATCTAAAAGGCAAGCGCGTTGAGAGCTTTGGTGACTTGACTCTTGAGGATATGTATATGCATTGTAAGAACCTCTATGAGCAACCCAATGTTGATAAGATGGAGGGTTGTAGCTCCCTTCCATTTATGTCTCCCTTCTTTACCATTGAAGATGTATGCCGCGCGCTTGAGAAACTTGCTACTCGCAAGGCAGGTGACCTTCAAGGTGTCAAGGCTGAAATGATTAAATGGACAAGCAAGAAAACACGATATTGGATATGCGATATGTTTAACCTTGCACTTCAGTACGGCATGCCTCATGATTGGAGTGCAAATTGGATCAAACCTTTGCACAAAGGAGGAGATGTAAACAATGTGAACAACTATCGCACTATAATGGTTGGTTCTTTGATGGCAAAGTTATTTGGATGTATCATGGAGATGAAGATAAGTGAATGGGCTGAAAAGAATGGCAAACGTGCGCTTGGCCAAGCAGGTTTTCGAAAGCATCATAGCACTATTGATCACCTTGTCACTCTTCGAGTTCTTATGGAAGCGTCTCGATTGAAAGGAAAAAAGTTGTATTGTTGCTTTGTGGATTTCAAGAAAGCTTTTGACATGGTACCGCGAGGAAATCTTTGGAGACGTATGCAAAGCCTTCAAGTGCCGAGAGAATTTATGCATGCAGTCTTTCGCATCTACCAAAAAGTGATATGTCGATTACGTATGGGAGATGGAATTTCAGAATTTTTTGCAAGCACTATTGGTGTCAAACAAGGATGCCCACTTTCCCCAACCCTCTTTGGGCTACTCATTGATGAATTGGAATACATGGTTCTTGATTTTATGCAGCAAGAAGGCATAGAAGAGGTTAAGATTGGAAATGCGGTGATCATGCTTTTGCTTTATGCCGATGATGTAGTGCTCTTGGCACATACCTTAGAAGATGCACAAAAGCTTATGAGTGTCTTGGAACGCTTTTGCCTACATAGCGGGCTGATCGTGAATGGATCCAAAACCAAGGTTATGCTTGTAAAGACCCTCAATGACGAAAATCCATGCATTGTATACAACAATGAGAAACTTGAAGTGGTAGATCACTTCAAGTACCTTGGCCTTGAGGTTCCATCCAATCATAAATGGAAGGATTGTGCAATGCGTCGCTTGGAAGCCGGAAAGAGGGCTTATTATGCATTTGAGAACATGTGCAATGCAGGAGAGATCAAGTGTTGGGCTCTCAAAAAGTACCTCTTTGACACATTGGTGACACCGGTGCTTCTTTATGGAGTGGAGGTGTGGGGTGGAAGCATCGGGAAGTCTACTTGGAAAGAGTTTGAGAATGTCCAAAAGCGTTTTCTCACCAACTTTCTCCAAGTCAAGACACAAACACCCTACATGCTCTTACTTCTTGAGTCCGGATCGCTTCCCATTGAGGTCTTGGGCATGGAAAGGGTTGTGGAGTACATGCGTAAGACACAACGTAGCCCTTTGCATCGACTTCCTAGAATCGCATATGAAGCAAGTCAAAAGGTTCAAAAGACATGCAAGAGCAAAATACTAAGTTCGGGGTGGATGCTTGATATCAAGAAATGGTTTGGAAGATGGGATGCATGTCACTTGGTCAAGGATGCGTCGATCGACTCCCAAGTTAATGAGGCCTTCTTACAACGCCAATGTATCATGGCTTGGGAGAAATCTGGAGGTTCTCGCTTCAGCCATTACACCACACACGTTGCCCCAAACTACAAATCTCTCTTCTTCTCGGAACGAGGTAACCGAACCCATTCCTACATCCTTGAGCCCATCCCGTTGAGTGCGATCCGCACCATTGCCTCCATTCGTCTTAGCTCCCATTCTCTACGCTGCGAGACAGGACGTTGGGGCACTGGCGAGGAGTGTCATCGACTTTGCACCTTATGCCCTCGTCAAGTGCGAGAGAGTGAGTACCACACACTACTTGAGTGCTCAGCTTTTGACCACATTAGGTCCTCTTTTCCCCATATATTCAGCCATGAGCTCTCCCTACATACCTTCCTCTCCCAACCACGATGTGGACTCTCTATTGCGACGCTCATTTCAGCCATTTTTGAGCATCGAGAGTCACTTATGAACTCCACTCACACCACGTGACATGTTCATTTGGTCCCATAGGTCATATTTGACCTCCCAGGACGATAATAGAACTATCTATCTATCTATCTATCTCTCTCTCGTTCATAAATTCAGTGCTCTCTCTCTCTCACCATCTCTCTCTCTCTCTCTCGTTTAGTAAATTCAACTCTCTCTTTCCACACACACACACACACACACACACACACACACACACTCTCACAAACCCTCATACACACATACACACACACTCACCCTCACATAGGCTCTCCCATCTCTTGCTCTCTCACCATATCTCTCTCTCTCTCTCTCTCTCTCTCTCTCTCTCTCTCTCTCTCTCTTTCTCTCAGTAAATTCAGCCCTCTCTCACTTTCCAGAGACACACACACGCACAGTCACAAGCACATACATGTACACAAACATACATACACTACACACGGAAGTGCACACAATCACATATGCACCAACAACACATACACATGCACGCACATGAGGCAGAACAAAGCAAAGGAATGGATATCAATGCATCGACAAATGATGAAGGACCAAAAACACACAATGACAACAAGAAATCAAAGAATGAAGCCAAAGGCATGCCCTAGCCGGCACCAAAGTTGAAAAGCGTGCTACACCAATGTACCAGTGAATCCTGCAATTTTCCGGCATCTCATCCACGACGCACTTCCTTAGTAAACATCCATAGGGTAATTTATTTATTTTTTTCCAAGCCAAACTTTGTAAAAAACCTTTTGTATATTCCACCTCTCTCTAGATGATGGTCACAAAGGCCCACTTAGGAGAATATCATTTTCTTATTTCTCCCAAAACAAAGCACCAGTCAACCATCTGAGACCTGGCTGCCTAATTTGTCTCCCCAGCTTAGGGCCCTAAACCTAATTAGTTTATACTAAACTAAAGCAACCTGCACTTATAAAAGAGCACTGAGAGGTCACTATGAGGGGAGCAATTGAAAGAGAAGTTATGCACACCCGCTCACTCCAAGGGTCACTAAACACAAGAGTAGGATCTGGGTACACATGGAATTTCCTTAGAGAACACACTATAGTCTCTCTCTCTCTCTCTCTCTCTCTCTCTCTCTCTCTCTCTCTCTCTCTCTCTCTCTCTCTCTCACCGCACTCTTCCCATCTCGCCCAAACGAAGGGTTTTTTAAATACTATCTTGAATCAAGCTTGCCCTCATATATATATATATATATATATATATATATATATATCCGGTGTGCTGTGTTCGTGTTATTTGAGTCGTCGTTGCCTGCATCCTAGCCACTCAAAGCTAGGTGGTGCCCCCTGTTCACTCCCTATTATGAGTCCTGTGTGCACGGGCCTGGCATATATGCGACTGAGGTCTATTTTGCGCTTGTTCTTGTCATCATCTAAAAATAAATACGCTTGTTTGCTAGCCACTTGTTTGAGCACATGTTCCATGATTGGTAAGGGATAGTTATCCCTTATTGTTGCAACATTCACTTTTTTGAGATTCACATATATGTGTCATTTCCCATTTTTCTAGGGGACAACCACAATTTTTGTCAAAGGAAAACTTTTTTGTAGTAAAAATAATGTCTATATCACACGTGAGCCAATTGAGTGTTGTGCTTGTAGGCCCCCATGTAAGATGTCCACTATCCTATTTTTTTGGAGTTGAGATGAGCCACATAAGGTTTCCTTCCACATTACATATCCACTATTCCATTTCTTTAGGGTTCAGCTGGCTATCCACGTCAGTGGTGTCCAACATTTTCCATAAGTTTGCCTACCTCCTAAGTGTTGTGCATCATGAGAGATAGTCAAAAAGTGCACTTCTTTGTGAGTTTTGGCCTAGCTGGTGTGACAAGGACTTTGGCCAACCTATGCTTCTCATCTTGGGATGTGGTGATTACAAGAATGCAGCTCACCATGGGAGTTCATCCCAATGTGACATGGACTAGGGATGACATCAAAGAGGGAGAATCAAGTGTCCATTTTTAGCATTTCTTTTCATGAGCTAAAACATGAGGAATGTATAATTCTTCAACCTACTATAAATTGGGTGTCACAACCATCCACTACCCGCAACTAGGTGCTTTTGTAGCACAAATTATGAGTTAAACATTCTAAACTCATGCACGTCACCTACCATTGGTAGGGAAGGAGCACATGATTGTATAGAGAACATTACCTTTGTTTTTTGTGAACAAGGGCATGAAAAAAGATTGAATTTGCCGATGGTTGTGGCTCATTTGAGCCCATTTTAAGTGGCACACTCACCTTGAGCTGTACAAATGCTCATGACTAAATGGCACTCATTACCAAGATGGTTCAATGACCCTAATAATCTTCACTAGCTAGGTGTGATCTCCACCATTTCATGAAATTTGTGACCTCAATGTGAATCATATGTGAACATAATTTGTGTGAAGAGTGCATGCATTGTACAAACTTTGTGAGAACTATGTAAATTATGCATTGAAATCCATTTTTTGGCTTTCCAATTTTGAAATAACAAGGTACTTCCTTTCATCCTTGAAATAAAACATGTGCTCTTGGGTAGGCTATCTTTGCAAAACAACAAAATATTTTACCCAAGGCACATGTTTGAAAAATTAACCTTATCTTCTTATTATACATAGGTGTATGTGAGTTAGCGATTTTTCCCATATCTCCTTGAAGCTAGCAAGTTAATGGGCTAGTTGAGACATTTAAAAAAATAAAAAATAAAATTATAGCCCAACCTTTGAGTGTAAATACTTCCTCTTACCTTGGACTTAGCTATATTGTGAATTGGATTACTCTAGTATTTGGGAGTTTTATACATACTATATGTAGGTGTATATTTTTACCATCCATAATATATTTTAATATCATCCATGTATACATCTCATGCATTTGATGCCCTCACTCAAGCTTCCATTAAGCTAGGTGTGACTCCACTCTAGTGAGATGGACAAAATTATTTACAAGCTCAATCCTTTTCCCTAGATAGAAGTTTATATGCATATTTTCTTTTACAATTCCCCTAAAAAAATTAAAATCCACTTGAGCTAGAGGAAATTTGAGGGACATCTTCCTCATGATTTTCCCAATTATATTTTCTCATATGTATCACTTTTTGCATATTTTATTTGTCCATGAAATAATATTCTATGACTAGATGGGCACTAGCTTGTTTTCTTCTTCCATCATGTGTATATCTTTTGTTCATGAAAAATTCTCCTCCATGAAAGTGTTAATTCTAGCAAATGGGACCCATGTCAAAGAATTTGTAGGTAGAACAACTAGATGTTTTTTTGAAATTTTTAGCGGCTACTTTCATAAAAAATCTCAAAAAGTGGTCATTATGAAAAGTTGTCTCATGATCTCACAATATGCTCAAAATGTTTTGATATTTTTGGATTTCATTATGATTTAATATGAATTTTTGGGCCGAAGCCAATCCTCTCCACTTTTCCACAAAACAAAAGTCATCCAAGTTCCTTCTCACTCCCTTTCACATTTGCATACACACTCACATAGACTCTTCCCTCTACATCCCTCACTCAAAGTTGCAACTCCCATGTCCTCTCTTACTCTCTTCACCATCACCCCCTCTCTCTCACCTCCATAGCTTTCATGCTCCAATTCTACACTTCTATGCACCCCCCTATCTCTCCACATCTATAAGAATATTACCATTCCCTCTTCTATAAGATCTCTACTTTCGAATTTCACACAAGTTTTATTACGCATTTGAATTTTTTTAAACCATCAATCATTATTTAAGATATTCGAGTTCAAATTATGAATTGTAGGTTGAGAAAACTCAAAATTTAAAATTTACGCTACAAAATTCTGACATGTTTAGCTATATGAATCACTAACTAACTTATTGCAAGACTTATTTACTGATTGTAGAATTTTCTTTTACTACTGTAAATTTAATAAAAGACTGTAAAGTTTAACTTAAAAATGTAAAGTAAATTATCATTAAGGAAATAAATAAAATAATTATAAAGACAAAAGAATACACAGGGATGACAAATGAAGGCACATGGACTCACCTGGACTCACATATGAGGGGACAAAGTGGGACACACTATCACATGAAAAGGAGAGGCTAGTCTTCACTAATCTTAATGAGGGGGGGACTGTGTGGCCTTATCTTTTGATGATAATGACAAAGTGGTCAAGCTGATGGGTACCACAAGGGTACCAAAAATGCAGGTATGATTTTTGAAAAAAAAAATAAAAAATATATATATATATATATATTTTTTAAAAATTTAACAAAAAAGTTAATTTTTTTTGAAAAAAAAAGGTTGGACATTTTCTTTTCTGCCTCTATAGTGCTCACGAAGTGCTGCCACTTCTCTTAGAGAGAAGGCGTCCACAAACCACTAAGAGAGAAAAAATTCTATTGGATTAATAAGGTGCGTATTAATTGAGCATTCAATTAACTTTAGGAATGATGTATGTGTGCTATCTCCTACTCTAATCTCTCTAATAGATTAATAAGATTCAATTTAACTATGTGTGTGTGTGTGCTATCTCTTACTCTAATCTCTCTAATAGATTAGTAAGATTCAATTCGTTTTAGGAAGGATATGTGTGTGTGTGCTATCTTTTACTCTAATCTCTCTAATAGATTAGTAAGATTCAATTAACTTGAATTAGGATATGTGTGTGTGTGCTATCTCTTACTGTAATCTCTCTAATAGATTAGTAAGATTCAATTAGTTTTAAGAAGGATATGTGTGTGTGTGTACTATCTCTTACTGTAATCTCTTTAATAGATTAGTAGGATTCAATTAACTTTAGGAATTATGTGTGTATGTTTTCTCTTACTCTAATCTCTCTAATAGATTAGTAACAGTCAATTAGCTTTATAAAAGAATGTGTGTGTGTTCTCTTTTACTCTAATCTTCTAATGGATTAGTAAGATTCCATTAACTTTAGAAAAGATGTGTGTATATGTTTTCTCTTACTCTAATCTCTCTAAGTATACCTACTCTCTCTAGTTAGTACATCTTAACTATTAACTTATACATAGTTAATTGAAAGTTAATACATAAGGGAGCTCATCATATTCTTACTATACATGATGAAATTCTCATTCACCAATTTTATTTTCAATTAGATTAAGTAGAATTTTAAATAATACTAAAAATTGATTTAGTTGAAGTATAGAAATGGAAGTAAGAATTGGATTAGAAATGTCATGCATAAAAGTAATGTAGTCCTAAACTTTCACTTGTAGTTTACACGCTTAATTTTTGATTAATTAAGATTAACAAATATTTGATGTATAGAAATTAGATATATAACAACAACACTAAGTGTGAATCCGACTTGGCGAGGGTTCAAATTACAGACTCTCTTTGGAAACAAGGAGATGACTAGGGAAATTGACCAATTTAAAGTTCTAAGTGTATAACATAAGTGTAGTAAAAAAAATATGGCTCCAAAGTGTGCTCGAACCCAAGGCGCTAATGATCATGAAGCTGGTACAGGTAACGGTGGAACTCCTGCGGAACATACTATGTCTCCACCAATCGGACCAATCGGAGCTATGGTACAGGTTAGTATTACAGTTCAAGTTATGCATCATTGCATATGCGAAACCATAGGAATATATTATTTACCTTATAGAAAGAAAACACGGACCGAAACCAAGGGGCTTAACCCCAAGAAACTCGGCATATGTTTGACAAGTAGGAAAGAATGTTTGGTTAAACTGGTTGATATAGGAAAGAATGTTTGTCCAAAACCTTCGGTATGGTTTCTCTCAAGTCTCTCTACTTATTAGCGCTGGCATTATGTGGCAGTTCCCGAGGCGTGAGATGACGCCCAAGATGGCACCGCTGATGCTGTGGTGGGAGTACACCCAGATTAGCCCAGTTGGATATTGCAGTTTATTTTTACCGTGGCCTGAGGATGACGCCCAGATTGGCACCGTTGTTGCTGTGGCGGGAGTACGTTCAGATTAGCACAACGAGTACTTGTTGAGCGGTATGGGACGCTCATGAGGAAAGGGTTTTTATAAATAATTTATACACCGATCGGACATAATAGAGCCAGTAGAGATTCTTGAGTGAACCTAATCCAAGGGTTATTGGTTTAAAATTGGACGACTTCTTATTTGACTATTGTTTGTAATACTGTTTGAAGGGCTGTTTAAACGAACTAGTATCATAAATAAAGTAAAGGAACAAAAGAATTAGATAATTAGATAACAAAAGAAGGGTGAGTGTGGTGTGTAAAGTGGAAGAATGATGGTATCATTCTATGGACGGGTGGACCCGATGAGTTGGGTAACTTTCCAACGCTAGAAATTGTTTTTTTTTCTAAAGTCATAAATCTTAAAAGAGACAAACCTTGGTGGTTGTGCTTCTGAAACATGGGGAAAAAAGCGCACAGGTTGGTCACTCTAAGATTTATACTTTTAGGTATAATTGATTATAGATAGTTTTTAGATAGGGTTATGGTGGTCACGCTCCGCCATAGCGAGATAGGACCAATCCTTCACTAACGGTTCATGCCCGTGGATACGTAGTAGCTAAGGCAATGTCCGTTGGTTTTTCTTTTTCAGGATTGGAGACCTATCAAAGGTACTCCGCTCCTCTCAAAAAGGGGGAGGGACCTCACAGTGGTATCAAAGCCTAGGTTAAAGCTTGGGGAGATTTTTAGATTGATGTTTGGATATTGAAGGATGCGAATGTTTGAAATAATAGAAGAACCTAGAAAAATTGTTTTGAGTTTTTATATGGTATTGAAGATTGAACTTTCCTGGTACAGGAAAATGTTCATTCAGCCTACGGGCAGGGATTTCAAAATGATGTGATCACACTATAATTTCAGGTTAATAACAATAGAAATGCAAAATAACAACTATTTTGTTAATTGACATTCATCTTTTTTGACCTCTAGGGAGACTTGGAGACCGGCTCGTAGCCCGCCGGGCCCGTCGAGTAAAGCTATTTTCCCGCCGGGCCCGCCGTGGCTATATAAAAGCGACGCCGGTGCTTGTCTTTTTCACAAAAGAGGTACATTGAAAAGTCTTCACCAAACTTTCTGGCAGCTTTCCACATTCTCAAAGCAGTGTAGTAGTAATCTTTTAAACCCTTCCTTATATTATTGATGTTTTTCTAAGTTTTTTGCGTTAAAACTTAAAGGTTTAAAATTTCTTTTATCAAATCATCGTACGTGGATGCACTGGCACATGGTTGCAATTGCGGCTAGGTGTGTCATTGCAAAAGCGTACGATGATTACGTTTTTTATTGCTCCCAGTCATTCATGCTTCAGCACATGGTTGCAATTGCGACTAGGTGTGTTGCTGCTAGAATGATAGGAGCATTTGTTTGAAAGAAGGAACCGTGCGTGAATGCACTGGCACATGGTTGCAATTGCGGCTAGGTGTGTCATTGCAAAAGCGTAGGGTGATTATGTTTTATGTTGCTCCCAGTCATTCATGCTTCGGCACATGGTTGCAATTGCGACTAGGTGTGTTGCTGCTAGAATGACAGGAGCATTTGTTTGAAAGAATTCACCGTGCGTGGATGCACTGGCACATGGTTGCAATTGCGTCTAGGTGTGTCATTGCAAAAACGCAAGATGACTATGTTTTATGTTGCTTCCCGTCATTCATGCTTCGGCACATGGTTGCAATTGCGACTAGGTGTGTTGCTGCTAGATTGACGGTAGCATCTAATGCATGAATGTGTGCTCAAATAATTTCATAATGCTTCATATGCTTGAATCTTGAAAGAAGACATCGTGCGTGGATGCACTGGCACATGGTTGCAATTGCGACTAGGTGTGTCATTGCAAAAGCATAGGATGACTATGTTTTATGTTGCTCCCAGTCATTCATGCTTCGGCACATGGTTGCAATTGAGACTAGGTGTGTTGCTGCTAGAATGACAGGAGCATCTGTTTGAAAGAAGTCACCGTGCGTGGATGCACTAGCACATGCTTGCAATTGCGGCTAGGTGTGTTGTTGCAAAAGCGTACGGTGACTATGTTTTATGTTGCTCCCAGTCATTCATGCTTTGGCACATGGTTAAAATTGCGACTGGTGTGTTGCTGCTAGAATGACAGGAGCATCTGTTTGAAATAAGTCATGGTGCGTGGATGCACTGTCACATGGTTGCAATTGCGGCTAGGTGTGTCATTGCAAAAGCGTAGGGTGACTATGTTTTATGTTGCTCCCAGTCATTCATGCTTCGGCACATGGCTGCAATTGCAACTAGGTGTGTTGCTGCTAGAATGACAGGAGCATCTGTTTGTAAGTTGTAGTATGGTGAGGCATTGGCACATGGTTGAAATTGCGATTAGGTGTGTCACTGCAAAAGCGTACGAGATCTATGGTCTATATTGCACTTTTTCTTTCACGTAGAAAAGATCCAAATGCAGTGGCACATAGTTATATTTCACAATGTGTTGTTTGCAATAATACCATTGCAGGAAAAATGGATCCTTCTACTTCCTCAATGATAGAGTTCAAAAAGAAAATTAGACAATTGTTGATTACGATCGTCAGTGCACTAGATCCCGACGATATAGCGCAGATTGTTGTAGATGAGTCTAGATTGCAATCATTATACAGTGAGATTGCCTGCAAAATGTTGTTGTTATATCTAGACAAAACAATCGAATCAATAATCTCATTATTGAGCAGTTGGGTGGGCAATTTGCCCAAGGTGGCCTCTGATTTGAAAGAGGAATGCCCTCAAGAAGTAGACAAGGGTAAGCTAGAGCATTGGAACACTAGATGGAGAGCTGAAAAGGAGAGGTCAAGGCGAGCATCCCACATAGACACACAGTTTTGGCCTAAGCAAGAAAATGCGAATGGCTATCACTAGAGTTGTGGGGAGTAGCCAAGTTGGAGAACCATTTATTGAGGAGGCTGCCATTGAGGGAACATCGGGTTCTACTACTTCTGCCAGTCACCTCGAGAGCAGTATATACGATTCTGAATGTAGTATGACTCTGGGCATTCCAAATAAGTCCATTAAGAAGATCAAGAAACTTGGATCAGGGGCTTATGGCACAGGGTGGCAAGTTCAAATCAAAGGGACCAGTTTCCTTCTTGCAACGAATACTTATTGTGCCAAGGAGTTCAAAGGACAAGCCAAGCATCAGAAAGTGGGGCAGATCTCAACCATAGAGGGATTGTGACGAGTATTGCCCACTCTGTAAAGTTGCCATGGTTTCTGATATTCCCCTACTTCAATGGGGGAACTTTAGGTGATCTTATGGCGACAGTGCCCCTTCCACATGGCTCTTTCACGACGCTTGTAGCGCATAAAGAGGGGAAAGGAAAGATCCCTGAAGACTTTAAATGGGAGCAGCCCTCTGAAGACCAAAAAACACATATCAAGAGCCTGTGCAATCATGCTCCCTCATTGATCCATGCCTTGGTGAAGGCATTGCGATTCGCACATGACGAGGGAGTGATCCACAAGGATCTCCATCCATGGAACATCATGTTGGACTTTACCAAGGATCTCACTCCTCGTATTGGAATAATTGATTGGGGATTGGCTCTGCGTGTTGTCTTAGAGACACAAAAGACCAACAATACCGATGAAAACTGGAAAAAGCTTCATCCTTGGCGAGCTCCTGAGTTACTAGATGGCAATCCCATGCCCATGGACCAAGGCCACAGATGTGTACGCCATAGGATGGGTGATAAGTTTTGTGGAGAGTTCTCTGACTACTACAAGACAGATTGGTTCAAACATAAGGTTTCAGTGGAGGTACAAGCCATATCAGGATTGTTGTGAAAGGTTGGGTGAGGAAGCAATCCACAGACAGAAAGACCTTGGCACTTTTGGACGAAGAATTAGAAAGATTTGAAGCACAGCCAGAACGATGCTTACGCCCTCCCTTTGAAATGAGTGTAGCCTTTTTTTGATGGATATATGATGTACTTTATGAAGTAGGGTTTTCTGAGACTTTTGACTTGTAAAAGCACTTTTTAAATTTGGGTTTTATGCGCCATGGATGATGTATGAGTAATAAAAACACTTTGTGATATCTCAATAGACAACAAATTCTCTATGAGTTTTGTTTTTTCTCTTAAGTTTCAAGCAATAAGCCACGTGGAATCACTGATTTTCATTCATTGATTTAAAAAATGGTGGTTACTCTTATATCAATTGATTGTCGTAAGATGGTGGTTATTCTAATATCAATTGATTGTCGTAAAATGGTGGTTACTCTTATATCAATTGATTGTCGTAAAATGGTGGTTACTCTTATGGTGGGTACTTTCTCAGAATTTCTCTCCTCTTTTGAGTGAATGGTGTCTTCCAAGGCTTCACAATTGGCTCCTGGGGCTCCTCTGGATTTGCAAGGCTTTCTTGAACACTCCACCAAGCCATCCACACCTTACCTATGTTAGGCAAGGCAGAATCTAGTTGGTGTAATGCAAGCATAATTGGCATCATGAGATTGTGCACATCCACCATATCATCCCAGAAGTGGCGATTAGCTAGTAGATCTCTGATCACCCCTATTTTTCTTTTTATCTTCTCCCTTTGACCGGCCTCCCATTTTGAAAAAGTGGCACAAAAAAATGTCTCCATCACAACAATCTTATTTTTTATTAGTGATTCTATCGTATAGTAATTGGTGCAAAATCTAGTTTCGCACGACAGTTTTAACATAGTAGACATCCTCTGACGGTACATGTCAAGAACCCTCTGATGCTTCAAAACAAACTTGACTATTAAGCGAGCATTGTCTACTATCCATTTGAACCACTTTGTGTCATTACTCTTGTACCAATCTTGAAATACCAAGTTCAAGCTGTGTGTACTGCAACCAACACTATATAGGTGAGAGAAGCGACTTTCAAGTATCCTACCAGCAGCCTTGCAATTTTTGGCATTGTCCATGATTACTTGGACAACATTTCTTTTCCAAGTTCCTCAACTGCGTCGCCAATGATGTCAGCTATAAAACTCCTAGACTTTATTTGACCAGAACTATCCACAGCTTTGATAAAACATTCACCACGAGTACATACAAGAATGATGTTGATCAATGGCCGCCTTTGAACGTTGGACCAACCATCACTAGCTATGGTGTATCCAGATTGTTCTATTGCATTTAATATTACCCTTTGAATATCCTGTTGTGTGCTTGTGTAACATTCATCCAACAGTTGGTTTCAAATATGGTGATATGTTGGAGGGGTTAATCCAGCACCATACTCCTTAATGCGTTTCCTAGCTGACTTCCATGCATCACGGGTGACAATGGCCAATGATCCCCCAGTGAAATAGACGGCTTTAGCTAGTGCAAGTTGTGCTTCTTCTAAGGAAAGTGTTTTGAAGCTCGTCTATAAGCTAACCTATCTACTTTTTGACGATCCTACCTGAAAGTCAGGAGATCCATGGTTTGGAGGTGTAGTTCCATCGATATGAGAAGTTGGTTCCCTGCTTTGAGTGCTTCCATTGGTGGGCCTTACACCCAATGATCCCTTGTACTGGTTTGATCTTATCGATACCGGGGTGTGATGGTCAAAAGTAGAGAGTTTCGATCTTTTGCTCGTGGAAATTAGCTTACCAATTAAAGCTTTTGAGCGCATAGTTGCTTCTTCTGCACCTAAGCCCTTGCACTTACCTCCTTGGATTCTGGTATTGTGACCTAGAAAATGATCCCTTATTCTTGGTGCTCCTCCAGATTTCTCTTTGCCACAAAAGTTACATTTCCAATCTTCATACTTATTGAAATTTGTGGCAAAATTCCACTCGGGTCTTGGACTTTTTCCACCTGCCTTTCGCTTGCCCTGCGAAGTGGTGCCCTGCGAAGCAGGACCTGGCATCGAAGTAGGAGGTCTCCTCAAGGAAGCCAGGCTTGAGACACCAACATCACCGCTCACATTCCCGGTGGAAGACATACTTATTGGATGCCTGCAATACCAATAAACATAGCTCAGTATGCTATCTCTTCTTTCAAGTATTATTCAAACCAAACATTAGTGTTATAATCAATATCACACACAAGCGTAGTAGTGAAGCCTGAAGCCTGGAATAAACCTCAATCTCGAAAGTGTTAGAGCTTTTACGCCGAAATAAGCTGTATGCAAAGAAAAGCAAATGTACCTTCTTTACCCCTAAGGTTTGTTACTTAGGGTTTATCATTTCACCTGAAGGAGTCTCTGTTGACCCTGACAAAGTCAAGGATATTGTGGAATGTCCTCAACCCACGTCACAAACCGAAGTCAGAGGGTTCTTAGGTATCACAGGGTGCTACAGGATCTTTGTAAAGGACTATGCTCTTAAAGCTGCACCACTAATCGACTTGCTAAAGAAAGGAGCTACAATACTTTGGGAAGAAAAACATGAATCTTACTTTCAACAGCTTAAGGAGTATCTTGCTTCAGAACCTCTCTTAAAACTTCCAGACTTCACCCAAGAATTCGAGGTGATCACAGATGCTAGTAACCTTGCATTAGGAGGAGTCCTTACTCAAGAAGGAAGCCCTGTAGCCTATACTTCTCGAAAGCTTAGGATTCATGAAGTGAATTATGCTACACATGATTTAGAATTGCTAGCAGTTATTCATGCTCTCAAGCTATGGAGACATTATCTATTGGGATGCAAATTATAATTGGTAACAGATCACAAGAGTCTTAAGTGGATTTTTACCGAACCTAACCTTAACATGAGACAGAGGATATGGATAGAGATCATGCACGAATATGATTTTGATATTAAATTTAGACCAGGTAAGGATAATGTTGTGGCAGATGACCTAAGCCATAAAGATTTTCTGGGGGCAATTTCCATGGCTAACAACCCTATTGTAGACAAGGTCTCGGATGTTGCTGTCAGAGATGCAGATTACCAGATGATTGCTAGTATCCTGTATGAAGAGAGGGTATCATAAAATCAGCCTAAACCTCTACATTACTCCTTAGAAGATGGGAAAATTTACTATAGGAATCGACTATGCATAGCTAAGGATTCTACCCTAAGGAATGCTATCCTATATGTAGCACATGATGGCCCAACTTCAGGACATCCACGTTATGCCAAAACCATCAATGCAATTCACAGAAGTTACTATTGGCAAGGTATGAAGGGTGATGTCCTTCGCTATGTCAAGCAGTGTTTGTCTTGTCAAAGGATTAAGGCAGAGAGACTAAAGATGCCAGGTAGATTACATCCTTTAGATATTCCCCAAACGAAATGGGAATGTATTAGCATGGACTTTATCACCGGGTTTCCTTCTATTCAAGCTGGCTATGATTCAATCATGGTCATAGTCGACTTGCTTACTAAAGTGTCTCACTTAATCCCAGTCAAGAAAACCTTTACAGCTTTAGATATTGCTCATCTGTTTGTGAATGAGGTTTTCAAAATTCATGGTCTACCCAAGAGGATTGTCAGTGGATCGTGATGCCAAGTTTACTTCAAAGTTTTGGGTATCATTGTTTCAAGCTATTGGAACCCAGTTATGTTTTAGTACTGCTTATCATCCTCAAACTGATGGCCAAATTGAAAGAGGTAATCAAGTAATTGAAGACATTCTCAGAGCCTACTGCAATAGAGAATCTCGCAAGTGGATTCAATACCTACCCTTGGTAGAGTATGCATACAATTCCTCTACTCATAGAAGTATTGGAATGACACCTTTTAATTCTCTTTATGGTCAAGAATGTTTATCACCTCTTAACTTTTTTGACCCCACTATAAGGGTAGAAGCCTCAAAGAAAATGCTTGAAGAAATGGAAGCTCAAACCAAAGCTATTCGAAGGTATATTCAAGCGGCTCAAGATCGATGCCAACTTGAAAAGATCTGATCGGATTTTCAAAGAAGGTGACAAAGTTTTCTTACGAGTAAAACCCAAAAAGAGCAATCTGTCTCTTGGAAGGTATAAGAAACTTAGTTACCGATATTATGGACCTTACGAAATAATCAAGGTTGTAAGTGATCAAGCTTATAGACTAAAACTCCCTTCTCATCTCAAAGTGCATGATGTATTTCATGTAAGTATGTTAAAACCTTATATATATAACCATGACCATGTCCTTGATGATGAGAAAATCATTTTACCTGCTCAAGATGTTTTACAACTCCAACCTGATACTATCCTAGAGACTCGGGAGAGAAAGCTTAGGAATAGATCCATCAAAGAACATCTTATCTTATGGAAGGATTTCCCTATAGAAGATGCTACTTGGGAAGATGAGACATCCCTTATTAAGGATTACCCTTCACTGTTCTTGAGATGAGGGCATCTCAAATTCTAAGTTGAGGAGATTGTAAGGTCTCTACTTTCGAATTTCACACAAGTTCTATTACGCATTTGAATTTTCTTTAACCAACCATCAATCATTATTTAAGATATTTGAGTTCAAATTATGAATCGTAGGTTGAGAAAACCTAGAATTTAAAATTTACACTACAAAATTATGACATGTTTAGCTACATGAATCACTAACTAACTTATTGTAAGACTTATTTTACTGATTGTAGAATTTTCTTTTACTGCTATAAAGTTAATAAAAGACTGTAAAGTTTAACTTAAAAATGTAAAGTAAATTATCATTAAGGAAATAAATAAAATAATTATAAAGACAAAAGAATACACAGGGATGACAAATGAAGGCACATGGACTCACCTGGACTCACATAGGAGGGGACAAAGTGGGACACACTGTCACATGAAAAGGAGAGGCTAGTCTTGACTAATCTTAATGGCGGGGGGCTATGTGGCCTTATCTTTTGATGATAATGACAAAGTGGTCAAGCTGATGGGTACCACAAGGGTACCAAAAACGCAGGTATGATTTTTGGGAAAAAAAATATTTTTTTATAAAAATTTAACAAAAAAATTATTTTTTTTTGAAAAAAAAAGTTGGACGTTTTCTTTTTTGCTATAAATACAGCATCCATGCTCACACTTTAGACATAGAGATTGCCTCTATAGTGCTCACGAAGTGTTGCCATTTCTCTTAGAGAGAAGGCGTCCACAAACCACTAAGAGAGCAAAAAATCTAGTGGATTAATTATGTGCGTATGAATTGAGCATTCAATTAACTTTAGGAATGATGTATGTGTGCTATCTCCTACTCTGATCTCTCTAATAGATTAGTAAGATTCAATTAACTATGTGTGTGTGTGTGCTATCTCTTACTCTAATCTCTCTAATAGATTAGTAAGATTCAATTAGTTTTAGGGAGGATATGTGTGTGTGTGTGTGTGCTATCTTTTACTCTAATCTCTCTAATAGATTAGTAAGATTCAATTAGCCTAAAGAAGGATATGCGTGTGTGTGTGTGTGTGTGCTATCTCTTACTGTAATCTCTCTAATAGATTAGTAAGATTCAATTAGTTTTCAGAAGGATATGTGTGTGTGTGCTATCTCCTACTGTAATCTCTTTAATAGATTAGTAGGATTCAATTGACTTTAGGAATTATGTGTGTGTATGTTTTCTCTTACTCTAATCTCTCTAACATATTAGTAAGAGTCAATTAGCTTTAGAAAAGGATGTGTGTGTGTTCTCTTTTACTCTAATCTTCTAATGGATTAGTAAGATTCAATTAACTTTAGAAAACATGTGTGTATATGTTTTCTCTTACTCTAATCTCTCTAGGTATACCTACTCTCTCTAGTTAGTACATCTTAACTATTAACTTATGAATAGTTAATTGAAAGTTAATACATAAGAGAACTCATCATATTCTTATTATACATGATGAAATTCTCATTCACCAATTTTATTGTCAATTAGATTAAGTAGAATTTTGAATAATACTAAAAATTGATTTAGTTGAAGTATAGAAATGGAAGTAAGAATTGGATTAGAAATGTCATGCATAAAAGTAATGCAGTCCTAAACATTCACTCGTAGTTTACACACTTATTTTGTGATTAATTAAGATTAAAAAATATTTGATGTATAGAAATTAGATATATAACAACAACACTAAGTGTGAATCTGAGTTGGCGAGGGTTCAAATTACAGACTCTCTTTGGAAACAAGGAGATTACTAGGAAAATTGACCAATTTAAAGTTCTAAGTGTATAACATAAGTGTAGTAAAAAAAAATAGGCTCCAAAGCGTGCTCGAACCCAAGGCGCTAATGATCATGAAGCTGGTACAAGTAACGGTGGAACTCCTGCGTAACATGGTATGTCTCCACCAATCGGAACAATCGGAGCTATGGTACAGGTTAGTATTGCAGTTCAAGTTATGCATCATTGCATATGCGAGACCATAGGAATATATTATTTACCTTATGAAAAGAAAACACGGACCATAACCAAGGGGCTTAACCCCAAGAAACTCGGCAGATGTTTGACAAGCAGGAAAGAATGTCTGGTTAAATTGGTTGCTATAGGAAAGAATGTTTGTCCAAAACCTTCGGTATGGTTTCTCTCAAGTCTCTCTACTTATTAGCGCTGGCATTATGTGGCAGTTGCCGAGGTGTGAGATGACGCCCAAGATGGAACCGCTGATGCTGTGGTGGGAGTACACGTAGATTAGCCCAGTTGGATGCTGTAGTTTTTTTTTGCCGTGGCGTCAAGATGACGCCTAGATTGGCACCGTTGTTGCTGTGGCAAGAGTACGTCCAGATTAGCACAACGAGTACTTGTCGAGAGGTATGGGAATCTCATGAGGACAAGGGTTTTTATAAATAATGTATACACCAATCGGACATAATAGCGCCAGTAGAGATTCTTGAGTGAACCTAATCCAAGGGTTGTTGGTTTAAATTGGATGGCTTCTTGTTTGACTATTGTTTGTAATACTATTTGAAGGGCTGTTTAAACGAACCAGTATCATAAATAAAGTAAAGGAACATGTATGTTTAAAAAGTGTGGTAGTAATTAGATAACAAAAGAAGGGTGAGTGTGGTGTGGAAAGTGGGAGAATGATGGTATCATTCTATGGACGGGTGGACCCGATGAGTTGGGTAACTTTCCAACGCTAGACATTGTTTTTTTTTCTAAAGTCATAAATCTTAAAAGAGACAAACCTTGGCGGCTGTGCTTCTTGGGGAAAAAAGCGCGCAGGTTGGTCACTCTAAGATTTATATTTTTAGGTATAATTGATTATAGATAGTTTTTAGATAGGGTTATGGTGGTCACGCTCCGCCATAGCGAGATAGGACCAATCCTTCCCTAACGGTTCATGCCCGTAGATACGTAGTAGCTAAGGCAATGTCCGTTGGTTTTTCTTTTTCAGGATTGGAGACCTATCAAAGGTACTCCGCTCCTCTCAAAAATGGGCAGAGACCTCACATCTTCACACTTTTGAAAACCCAAAAAATCAATAAAAGAGTTCAAAATTAACCTGTGGAAGTGAAGTTTTCTTCATTAAAGACTCAAATTCTTCAACTCAAGAGAGACTACATAGAAAATGAGAATCTCACCCTATTACAACATTTCTTCTACTGGCATAAAAGAGAGATTTTGTCTTTTCCAAAATCATTATCTTCAATCCTCTTCTCTACCATACTTTTATTATTCATTTCACCCTTTGATGAATGCCATTCTAAATGGTACATTAGTGATTGCTAACACTAACCACCAACCCTTTGTAAATATGCACCCAGTCTACCATCATTTTGAGTAGGCACCACCAAAGTTATTCACTCTACACCACTCTCTCTTTCACCTCCAATAATGATCTCTCTTTGAGCCTACATCCATGTGATTTAGGGGTAAGAGAGACCCACTTATATTTGAAAATAAAAGAATTAATAATCTATTATTTTTCATAATAAAATTGATTAGACTTAATTCTAATTGGGGATTCTCAAAGCTATAAATACAATCCCTCTCTTTTTTGTAAAAAGGACATAATACACCCATCTCCAACCCTAGTGGTAAGGAGATCGTGATCATTCTAGGTGCTCTACACACCATCGTATTTGGTGCATATTGCTACCCAAAGCAGCTATGAGAGGGTGGGAGTGAGCTCTATCTCTCCATCAAGGTTGTAGCCTACTCTTCTTCATCAATAAGATTATTAGATTCTGGTGCAAGTGTTACAAAGGGCTTCAAATCGCATCCATTGGTCTTGGAAAGATGGTTTCATTAAGGTGAATTGTATCGTTGAAGTTGTTGTTTCTTGCTTGGTGTTTTTGTTAAGGGATTCTATAGATTGTTGCCTAAGAACACATTGTAAGAGGGTGGTATGGTGAGAGGGCTCCTATAACCCTAAGACAATGTGCGTAGTGGCAACAAAGTAAATATTTGTGTCTCTCAAATTCTTTCCCAAGCTATATTTGTGTCTTTACTTCTATGATAGTTGGTGAGGGTCAAGACTAACTTGCTCAAGCTTGATTTGTGCTCTCTCTCTCTCTCTCTCTCTCTTGTGTTTTTTCCAGATGTGTTGTCTTTGATTGATGTATAAGGTTTCACCTCTCTTTGTGTACTTCGTTATAAAGAGATATCTCTTGCATCGTAGTTCACATCTATAACTAGGTGGTGCCCCTTCACTTGTTTGGCTATGGTTTTTTCATTGTTCTCTCTTGTTTGTAGTTTCCCCAACCCCAATTGAGAAGCACGGGAGCCTTGAGGGGAGTTTAGAGGATGTCTCTCTTGTTGTTCACCCCAGATCGCCTTAATTTTGGTGCCCCACTGAGGAGGGCTTTTTGTCTATTGTTATTGCATGTTGCATGAATGCTTAGCATTTAGTATAATCAGGTATATTGCACAAATCACAAAATTATAGGCTCCAAGGGAAAAACAAAGAAAGCTGAGGAATGAGAGCCACAACCCAGGTGAGTATTACAGTGTTGGAATTGCTGGAATCGAGGCATGCTATGTCTATCAAGGGAAATGTCTATTCATTTATCCTAGGAAGACCATGGCTAATGGAAATGCAACCTTTGTAAGATTAAGAAAGTGGAAAGTTGATTTGTAGGAATGACATTCACAAGAAGTTTGTCTTTGACATGAAGGAACAACGGAAGAAGAGATCCATGAAGAAACATCTCAGAGTGAGACCAAGGAGGACTGGACCGATAGCACTTCAGAAGAAGAAAGTAGTGACAACATTATTGAAAAGGAGTCTTCCATCAAAGTCATGGGGGTAGAGTTTAAGCCAAGTGACTAAGAGACCTCTTGCCCAGATCTTGGAAGAGGTAGGTCCTTAGGAGAACCAAGGTGTGCAAGATGAAGGGATTCTAGAAGGTATGTTGTCAAAAACACTTATAAAGGAAGAAAGATACGAATTCAAATGTGTGCTAAAAAAATTTCCTAGGCTTTTTTCTAAAGACTACACCGACGTGCATGGAGTAGATGTTTTTCAACACAAGATCAAGTTAAAGCCTGAGGCCACACCTAAGGAACATAAGTTATGAAGTCTAGGAGTCATCAAGGAGCAAGATCTACTCAAGGAGGTAAGAAAGATTCTACTTGTAGGATTTATCTACCCAATAGAGAATTTAGAATGGGTCTCTCCAAACTTGGTCACTCCTAAAAATAATGGGAAGTGGAGAGTATGCATTGAGTTTAGGCCACTAGATGAGGCAACCAAGTGAGACCACTTTCCCCTTCCATTTTAGGATGAGATACTAAATGAGGTAGTTAGTCATGAGAAGTACATTGTGTGTGATGGTTACTTAGGCTACTTTTAGGTAGGGGTTGCATTGGAAGATCAATTGAGAATAACCTTCATCACCCCTTGGGGTTGCTTTGCTTTCAGAGTTATGCCATTTGGCCTGAAAAATGCTCCTACAACTTTTCAACGCTTCATGAATATGGTGTTTCAAGAATTTTTTGAAAAGTCAATTAGGGTGCTCATTGATGATTTTTGCATTTATAGACTAAAATTGTTGCATCTATAGGGGGTAGAAGAAGGTTTGAAGAAGCTCTATAACATGGGAGGTCAGCTCATTCCTGACAAATGCCACATAGGTGAGGATAAAGTAATCTTGCTTAGTCACAAATTTTTTTCCAAAGGAATTGAGGTGGATCCTTCAAAGGAAAAGGCTCTTATTGATTTACCATCACCGAAGAGTCTGAAGGAAGTCATTTCATTCATTCAAAAGGTGAAGTATATGTCATGCTTCATTCACTTAGCTTCGAAATTTCTTCACCCTTTGCAAAATTTGAGATGACAAGTAGAATTTTCATGGTCTAATGAGCTTGAGAAGTAATTTTGTAACATTAAAGTCATTTTGTCAGAGCTGCCAATACTCGTGCCTCCTTGTTGGGAGTACACATTCTTTGTTAGCTCTAGTGTTGGGAAGGAAACAATTAGTGCTATTTTGTTACAACAAGATCGCCACAATACCAAGATGCAACCCATTTACTTTGCTAGTAGGCTCATGAATGCTTTGGAGAGAGGGTACATGGAGGCAAAACTCATGATGCTTGCTCTCATGTTTGAAGTGAAAAAAATTTAGATCTTACTTGTTACCAAAGTTCTTTGTAATCCTCACCGCAAAAAAATTGTTCTGTTGGGTGTCATCTCAAATAAGCCTTAGTACTAGGATCTCAAAATGGGTCATGTAATTGCAAGAGTTTCAATACTCTTTCAAGGTACAAGATAGTGTGCGTACACAATTGGCAGTGATTCTCACTTATAGGGTGTATGAGAAGGAGATTAAAGTGCCTAAAGTAAAGACCCTCCCATTGCCACCACCTAAAAGTATCCCTAATGCCTTTACTTTGTTCTTTGATGGAGATTTTTGACGAGCCACAGGTAATAAATCAAGGGGAGATCTAGTGTTTCTCAAACCAAGTGGAGAGGTGGTCATGAAGGAAAAGGTCAATTTTCTAGGATCTACTCGCAACAATGAATCAAAGTACAACATACTACTTCAAGTTTTGAAGATGTGCATTATTCAAGGTATACAGTGTCTTATGGTAAAAGGGATGTATTTCTTATCGTCGTAAAGCAAATATTAGGAATTTGGGCATGCAAGAATGAAAGGCTAAGGACAAAATTCCATGCCATCTCTAGGTTGTTTAATCAATTTGAAGAGGAGAAATTGTATCATATTCCTAGGAAACAAAATGAGAATGCTGATTTACTTGCACAAAAAGTGGTTGCATGCATTGAGAAGGAAGTGCAAGTAATCATGTTGACAGTAGTAGTTGTCAAGCAATTGAGGTACTAGGGATTGGAGTTATTAGCTCACATTATTGGCTATATTTTGAAGGGAGAGTTTCCACAAGGCTTCACTGCTCAACGAGGCTCATAAAGAAGGCAAGTGTCCATCCCTTCCTAGCTTAGGATCCCTCTATCAAAGAGGAAAGGATCAGGTGTGTAGAAGAGTACCAGCAATGGAGGAAATTTCAAAAATTTTAGAAGCTTTGCATGAGGAATCATGCGGTGGTCATTTTTCCCATGAGTTAACTATAATTGTTTTTTGCTTCCACAGTAAGTTTGGCCAAGCTTGCATGTTGATCTTCAACATCGGTGTAAAAGCTGTCAAAATTGTTAGGTTAATGGAAATAGAAGGTTGGTGCATGGTCCAAGGCAAATTGTGCTTGCAAATGAACCTGTAAAAAAATGGGGCATTGATGCTATGGTTCAATTGCTTAGAACAAAAAATGGTAAACTCTACATCCTAGTGGTAGTAGACTCTATGACTAGGTGGATGGAAGCACAAAGTGTGGAAAAGGTTAATGAGAGGACAATGAGTAAATTTTTTTACACTCACATTTGTTACAAATTGCTTTTGATAATGGCCTAGGATTTAGGAAGGTTTTGTGCATGCCATTTCACTTGGTCTATGTCAAGAGGCTTTGTAGCCTATTGCTGCGCTCAACATTCCAACAATGTGGCTCCACGACAAAGGGATGGGGGGAGATTAAGATGTGTGGGTAGATCGCTTCCTTATGTTAGGGGAAATTGAGTGGAAGAGAGAAGTGGCTTATGAGTGCTACAAGAAGGAATCTACACAAGAAAAAGAGAATCTCAACAAGAAATTGACCAAGGAAGGAGATCTTGTGCTAAGGTATGACAATTGACTTGATACTAGTTTTGATGTTAAGTTCAAAACTAGATGGAAAGGACCATGCATAGTCAAAAAGGTTTTCAATTCAATTTACTACCAGCTCATGGACTTGAATGGTAAACATCACTCCAAGAAAATATATGGGTATTGGCTAATGCCCTATTCGAGTCCCTTCTACCAAAAAACTTACAAAGAGAGACTATCTCATGTAATTTTTGCAGCATGATGCATGTGTGTGACTTGAGCCAAAATGACAAAGAGCCACACTATGAAAATCTTTTCAAGATACCAAATGTCATAGAGGACTCATACCCACTTTCTTTGGAAAAGATTATTATGTACCATCATCTTGGGGAAGGGCTAAATGATAGCCATTTTTGGCTTTCCAATTTTGAAACACTAGGCTACTGCCCTTCATCCTTGCAACAAACATATGCTCTTGGGTAGGCTATCTTTTCAAAGCAACAAAATATTTTACCCAAGGCACAAATGTAAAAAATTCACCTTCTCTTCTTATTGTACATAGGCGTGTGTGAGTTAGGGACTTTTCCCATATCTCCTTGAAAACCGTGAGCTAGCTAGTCAGTAAGCTAGTTGAGCTTTTAAAAAATAAAAATAAAAAATAAAAATATATTATGGATCACCCTTTGCGTGTAAATATTTAATTTTACCTTGGGCTTATCTATATTGTGAAATTGATTACTCCACTATTTGGGAGTTATATACACACGATATTTAGGTGTGCATTTTTACCAAGCCTAAGTAAATCACTTTGCATTTTTACCATTCATAATATATTTTAATATCATCCATGTATACATCTCATGCATTTGATGCCCTCGATCAAGCTTCCACTAAGCTAGGTGTGACTCCACTCTAGTGAAATGCACAAAATAATTTTATAAGCTCAATCCTTTTCCCTAGGTAGAAGTTTATATGCATATTTTCTTTTACAATGCCCCAAAAAATAAAAATCCACTCAAGCTAGAGGAAATTTGAGGGACATCTTCCTCATGATTTCCCTATTTTATTTTCTCATATGTACCACTTTTTGCATATTTTATATGCGCGTGAGATAATATCCTATCACTAGGTTGGCACTAGCTTGTTTTCTTCTTTCATCATGTGTATATCTTTTATTCATGAAAATTCCTCCCCCATGCAAGTGTTTGAGTCCACCTCATCTTCCTATGTAATGCCATGATGCATGATGGGCCTTACTCTTGGATTTATAATAAAGTTCTAGCAAATGGGGCCTATGTGAAAGACTTTGCAAGGGAAAACCTAGATGTTTTTGTGAATTTTTTAGTGTCTACTTCCATACCAAATCTCAAAAAATGGTCATCATAGAAAGTTTGTTTCATGATTTGCACAATACGCTCAAAATGTTTTGAGATTTTTGAAGTTCATGCTGATTTAATATGAAATTTTTAGCGGACCCCAATCTTGGCCACGTTTTTGCAAAAAAAAGTCAACCAAGTTCCTTTGCACTTCCTTGCTTATTTGCATACACACTCACACACACTCTTCTCTCTCCATCCGCAACTCAAACCTACAACTCCCATGTCCTCTCTTACCCTCTTCACCATTTCCCCTTAGCTCTCACCTCCATAGCTTTCATGCTCCAATTGTACACTCTTATGCACTTCCCTATCGCTCCACATCTATAACATTACCATACCCTCTTCATCCTTTTGAAAACCAAAAAAATTACCAAAATTACCCTCTGCAAGTGATTTTTTCTTCATCAAAGGCTCAACCTCTTCAACTCAAGGGCGACATCACCAAAAACGACAATTTCATCTCATTACAACCGTTCTTCTATTGGCATAGATAAGTGAGCTTTTGACTTTTCCAAGATCATCATCTTCAATCCTCTTCTACTCTACCATACTTATCATTCATTTCACCATTGGATGAATTCCATTGTAAATGATACATTAGTGATTACTAACACTAACTGATAACTCTTTGTAAATAGGCACCTACTCTACCATCATTTTGAATAGGCACCACCAAAGTTATTTACTCTACACAACTCTCTCTTTCACCTCCAATAATGGTCTCTCCTCAATTCCACACCCTTGTGATTCAAGGGTAAGAGAGACCCACTCCTATTTGAAAATAAAAAAAATCATAATCCATGATTTTTCATAATAAAATTGATTAGGCTGAATCTTAATTGGGGATTCTCAAAGCTATAAATAGAGACCCTCTCTTCCTTGTAAAGGGAACTCCATTGCACACATAATACAACTATCTTTAGATCTAGTTGTAAGGAGATTGTGATCATTGTAGGTGATCTACACACCACACTCTTTGGTGCATAGATTGTTAGGAAATATGACGTAGCTAAGTAGATAATTGAGTAGATTACTTAATGGAGAGAGATAATTTACACACACAAGAGATTATAGATTAGAGAGAGAGAGAGAGAGTACACACGATATACGTGGTTCACCCAATGTGGGCTACGTCCACGGGAAAGCAGCCACTAAATGGCTTTAGTACTTCAAAACAAGAAGTAGGTTACAAAGGGATTATACCCTTTTGGAGCTCCTGCCTTGCTTCACTCTGACCACCTCACACCCACCTTGTTGCATCAACTTCACACTATGAAATGTGTGTAGAAATTGCCTCCTTTTATAGGCCGGGCTGCCCTCTCTCATGAGAGGCAACCATGTGTAGCTGCCCTTGTGTAGATAAGTCCAAATCGTACCCTCAAATCCGCCCATGTGTGGCCGCCCTTGAGAAGACAAGTCCACTTTTGAATTCGGCCACCGGCCATTGAATTTGGTCACTTGCCCACCGGACATTGACTTCCGACCACCAGCCACCACCGGCCATTGACTACAGGACACGGGGTTCTTCGACCACTTTTCGACCGCTGTCCAGCCATAATATTCTAGCAAAAAGGAATATTCCGGTGAGTGATTTTATTTTCAGATGAGTTATTTTTCTTCACGTATGATGGCTTCTCCTCATAATGGGGGCCTTACAAATGTGTACAAGGGGTAAATCAGGCTCCATACTTAACATAGATTTTCTCAAAGCTAGTTATGAGAGGATTCAAGTGAGCTTTATGTCTCCATCAAGTTTGCTGTCTACTCTTCTTCATCAATAAGATTTCTAGTTTGGGGTGTAATTGTGTACAAAGGGCTTCAAATTGTGCTTGGAAAGTTGGTTGCATTGAGATGAATTGTATCCTTGAAGTTGTTGTTTCTTGCTTGGTATTTTTGTTGAGGGCTTGTATTGATTGTTGCTTGGGAACCCATTATAAGAGGGTGGTATGGTGAGAGGGCTCTTGTAACCCTAATATAATGTGCATTGTGGCAACAAAGTCAATATTTGTGTCTCTCTTATTATTTCCCCAAGCTCTGTGTATGTCTTTACCTATATGATAGTTGTTGAGGCTCAAGACCAAATTTCTCAAGCTTGCTTTGTGCTCTCTCTCTCTCTCTCTCTCTCTCTCTCTCTCTCTCTCTCTCTCTCTCTCTCTCTCGGTTGTGTTGTATGTGTTGTCTTTGATTGATGTATAAGGTTTCCCCTCTCTTTTTGTGCTTGGTTATAAAGAGATATTGCTTGTGTCCTAGTTCACATACATAACTAGGTGGTGCCCTTCATTTGTTTGGTTGTGGGTTTTTCATCGTTCTCTCTTGTTTGTAGTTTCCCCAGCCCCACTTGACTAGTACGAGATCCTAGAGGGGTGCTTAGAGGTCACCTCTCTTGTTGCCTGCCCCGAACCACCTCAACATGAATCATGTGTCACCTCTATGTGAGAATAATTTGTGTGAAGATTGCATACATTTTATGAACTTTGTGAGAACTCTATAAACTATGCATGAATCGTATGTGAACTATGTGTAACCTCTATGTGAGCACAATTTGTGTGAAGAGTGCATGCATTGTATGAACTTTGTGAGAATTGTATAAAATGTTCATGGATCATGCGTGAACTATGTGTAACCTCTATCTGAACTAATACAATCCAATGTATATAGAGCACATTTTTCAATACCATGTTCACCTATTTCAATAAAAGTGCCCATGAAATGGTAGCCAACAAAAGAGCAGCAACCTCTCATTAGGGAGGTAGTGAGTTTGACTCCCACAAGCCCTTTGAATCTCATTCTCACACCTAAGAAACAAAGAATCAATATTTACAGAGAATCTAAAGCCAATGATCCCTCTTGGCATGGTGGATGTTCACATTGATTTTGAACCAAAAAAATAGCTGAATTAAAACCAAATGACACTCATCATTGTACTCACTAGCTCGCGTGACCCGCCTTTGGCGAGTCTTTCTCACTCTAACTGATTGTACATGTAGGTGTGTGTGCATGTGTGTCTATCTTTATACATCTCCCATGACACACACACGATCAACACAAAAATAGGCTCGCCAATTTGGATTGTTCCTAAAGAGGATATGGGCACTCATACAAAGGTGATATTCAAAGGACCTTCTATTGTTATAGAGGGACTTCTCAAGAGAGAAACCTTGCTCATACACCAACTATCATCGAGTCTTCACCAAGTTCCTTTTCTCCCCACACACACAGGGACACACACACACACACCTACTCCTAAAATGTAGCTCTCTAAGTGATAAGTGGAATATCAAAATTTGTTTATCACATTTGGCCTTTTGCATGCTTTATTCATGAATCCTATCATCAACAAAACTACTTGTGGAAGCTTGTCATTTTGAATGTTTCATGTCTGCAACTGCAACTGTACAACAGACACAGAATAACAAAACCTACATGACAAAAAATCATTTTAACATTTAGTTAATTAAATTTAACATGGAAAAAAACATTCAAAATAGATGCATTTCAAGAAGTCCATAGATCTCTCATATGCACAACATGCATCAAAGGCCCATGCTAAGCATACGTTGCAAATAGTGTTGTCCAAGAGACGACATCTTGGAGCATGGGCTTGTCAATGACTTGTGCTTTTCCAACTACACATAATTGCACGTGTTTTTGCATTGTAGCCCTCGTTATTTTTTGGTAAAAACAACCCAAACCTTCCACACCATGCCCCTATATGTGTACCCATAGCTTCATAGCCTTGTGCTTATTAGACACATCTACCAAGCAATGCAATAAATGATATGGAATTTGCATGTAGTAGTGGAGTTCTTGGGTTCATATTTACTAAAAAGGGCCCATATTTTTTAATGTTACCCATGTCTAGCCTATCTCACAATTAGTGCATCCCAAGAAAGATGTCCCAAATAGAACGCTCTTCAAGAGCATCTTATGCTTAAAAAAATACACCACCTCTAGCATGCATATCAATCAAACAATTTTCAAGTGACGTCTTTTAACCCCCTATATGAGGATTGAGATGAGTAGATTATTTCCATCCCCTACCAACATTGCAAGAGACACTGTCACCATTAACATATTGATGGTTGTTTACGGATGCTCAGATGCGAGTTTGTCCCAATTTGCCTTATGGAGAGAGAGAGAGAGAGAGAGAGAGAGAGAGAGAGAGAGAGAGAGAGAGAGAGAGAGAGACCGTCACCATTAACATATTGATGGTTGTTTACGGATGCTCAGATGTGAGTTTGTCCCAATTTGCCTTTTGGAGAGAGAGAGAGAGAGAGAGAGAGAGAGAGAGAGAGAGAGAGAGAGAGAGAGAGAGAGAAAGAGCGATTACACAAAAGCACATCACAAAGGAAAGAGATTTCAAACAAAATAACATTTTGTTTTACAACCATAAAAATTCAAAATCTATATTATTATAAAAAAAGATTTGGAATATTTGTAGATAGCACTCTCTTAGTCATAGTATTTCAACTGGATCAAGATAATAAGTTGGAGCTCGATAGACCTCTCTTAAAGTCTCTTTTTTGAATCCAACTCAAGTAGATCTTGTAATGAAGAATCTACCCAAGCTCTTGCTTCAAGTGCATGAGCCTAAGATTGAGAACGAAAGAGGGATCAAGAAACCTACTTTAAATCGTGTCCAACTCTTTATCTACACGTGACTCCTATAAAGGGAAATCTTGTTCTATCACTTTCCATGTCCATTTCAATCCCCATTCAACAGGTATAAAAATAAGGCATCAATAATAAGGATTTTTACACTTCAAAAAATATTCACAATTTTGTGAGCCATTTTTTTGGCTGCAAAAAAAGAAGACAACATTAGTGGTCAAAGCTTAAAATTTAGAGAGAGAGACGTGACATTGAAACATATAATTATTTTTGAGAGATCAAGAACTCCTACTATTTGCCCTTGTTCTTTGTTGATTGTCATCCCAAAAGGTAGCTTGACTAATGACGGAAAACACTTAATTTAAATTGGAAACCCTTGATGGGTTTCAACAACAAAGTCTTTCCTTGGAATAAAGACTCTCTCTCAAATATTTGAACTTGCAATTATATCTACACCAAATGCTTTATGATGAAATTTTTTGCACATCAATGTGGTTCAATTACATAATCCATCTCTTGGATTTAAATTCCATAGAAGCACGATAGGAGCATTTTTTCAAGACTAAAGCATGAGGCGGAAGGCCACCACTAAGATTAAGGTTATTTAAATGTTGAATTGTGTACAAATGTGTCTCTTCCTCTAACATAAAAATTAAATGTGCACTCACATACTCTTTGAAGTCTCCTGCATTTGCAATGCATAGTCATTCATTAAATCCACCTCTTTATTTTGAGGAGAAATTATTTCTCATTCTTTAAAAAACTTGCATGGTATAACACAAGAAACAAATTTCCATATAAAAAGTTAAGAAGGTGTGCCAAACTATTTTTTGGAAGCATCATGTGTGAAGGTGTTTTGACACTATCTAAGTTTCCTCCATCTTCCTTATCCCCATTGCCAATGTCAAGCATCCAACCAAAAAAAAAGTGAAGCAAATTTGTACCACATTCAAATATACAGATATTTCTAGTAAGCCTTAATATCTTTGTACATCTCCATATGTGATAATGATAGAGTGAGGCATTTACAATGTTTTAAGACTACCTTTCCATACAAGAGGTAGTAGTTGTCAAAAGTCACCTCCAAACAAAATAACTTTTCTATTAAACAAAGTGTCTCACTACATAACATCCCTTGAAGTTTTTTCCAATGCCTCAAATTCATACCAGTGTGACTTTAAGAGGTCTCTTTCTCATCCATGCATAACTCAACATAACTCCCTATGTCTATATAGAGCTCTCCATCTAAGCAAATGTCCGGAGTATCATCCAGGAGATCCTCCATATGCATCCCTCCTTCAAAAGCAGTTTCGGGCTCATTTGGTGCCACATCCATGGCTTCTTGTTTGTTTTCCTCTCCAATATCCTCCACAGATTTCAAGGTAACTAGAAAATTATAGCACTCCGCATTGCATGGGGCTACCTCTATACCCAGGGCGGTCACTTTTTAGAATGTGTATGCTATCACGTGAGTTAACTGGAGAGGATTATAAAAAGATCAAAATGTATCAAAATGTATACATACAGAGGGGTGTGGGGGTTTTTTAAATAGACACGTAGTGTAAATATAGTATGTATACTGAGCTATTATTAATAACCTCTTGAATGCACGTGATATAGGCAGCTTTTGATAAGTGACCGCCCCGAGCCTCTATAACATACCACGAGTTTGGTTACGACTTTGTAGGATGGAATATCACTTGCAAGAGAAATGTATCTTACATGAGTAGTGAAGGCACACATGTCCTCTAAAGTTGAATGAGGAAAAATTCACCAACATACTTGTTCACAATACTCGGGAAATACAAAAGTTTCTCAAAGGTCCAGTCCACTTTTTGATTGAGTCTTCCTCAAGGAAACTCGATCCTCCTCTACGTACAACACAATTACGACCCTCCATGTTTATCTTGAACCATTACACATGTCAAACAAGTCCACAAAAAATCGTCTGTAGTCTACCCTCAAAATTTCTTGTAGCATGCCATGGTATGCGAGTTCCACTACCACAGGATATGCATCCGCAGAGGATTGTCATTAACTTGATTGTTTAAATTTTTCCATGACTCCACAATCTTGTGTAAAACGCTCTTGTTGATTTGTTGTACCCTAAAATGATGACCTTTACACCATGCTATTCTGTATGACTTATACTACAACCAACAATGATAATGAGTGGCCGTCAATACAAAAACAAATGCCATGGGTATAAGATCATAAATATACCTTGGGACTACATCCTTGCGAGTACTTCCACTCCTCCTCAGTCACCTATTCCTCGCTATTGGAATTAGGGTTGCAGGAAAACACGCACAGCTTGGAGAAGACGACGGAAGCTCAAGGCACACAAGAGACATTATATAACTTAGTGTGCAATGGAAAGATAGATAGCCCTAGAATGATGGGAGTATATACAATGCACGGGGAAAAAAACCTCCTAAAGAGGGAAAAATTCCCTAACGGTTCTAATGTGTTCACATAGATCACTACCACATGTACATGGTAACAAATCCCCCCTGGAGTGATGCGGTGAACGAGAGCTGGCACATGAGTAAAGGGAAGAGCCATGCCCTGAGGACATGATTAGTCCACAAAGGGAAGTAGGCCCAAAGCTTTGAACTTCTCACAAGACAATGCCTTTGTGAAAAGATCCACAAGGTTGTCCTTTGTTGGCACATAAGCCAAGCTGATCTCTCCTACTGATAGACTCTCCCTGACATAGTGGTAATGCACCTCAATGTGCTTTGTGCGAGCATGAAAAACTCGGTTCCTCGCAATTGCCAATGTGCTCTGATTGTCACTGTAGATAGTGTTGGCATTGTCCTGTCCAACACCCAATTCAGCCATTAGGCGTCTGAGCCATACACACTCAACCATAGCTTTGAAGACTTCCCTGTACTCAGCCTCACAACTCAAAGTGGCCACAGTAGGTTTCTTCTTGCTCAACCATGATATACATAAACTGCCAAGTATGAAACAAAAACCACTTGTGGACACTCGCGTATCAAAACAACCAGCCCAATCTAAGTCTGAAAAATAATGTAAGTCTGGTGGCAATGATCCACCCTTAAAATAAAACAAGCCAAGATGTAAAGTGCCACTCAAGTAGTCAAAAATCCTCTTGACAACCTGCCAATGCTTAGACCCTGGGCTATGCATAAATTTGCTAACCTGTGAGACTGCAAACTGAATATCTAACCTCGTGTTGCATACATAAATGAGGCATCCAATAGTAGTTTGGTAAAGAGTGACATCTGCAGGATCACCAGTATCATGTAGAATTAACTTCAAGCCTGTTTGCATGGGAGTGGAAATAGGTTTGCAATCCTTAAGTCCAAACTTACATAGCAATGTCTTTATGTAACTTTTTTGACACAAGGCAATACCACCATCACATTGCTTAAACTGTATGCCCAAGTAATGATGCAACAACCCCAAATATTTCATCTTGAAAGTAGCATTCAAATCATCCTTAAATTCAGCACTATGTCTCTCATTTGGTCCAATGATCAACAAATCATCTACATATAGAAACACAACAAGAAGTATATCACCCTCATGCTTTACATAAAATGTGCTTTCTGTTGGACTGTTACAAAAGCCTCGTTTAACCAAATGAGTGTTAGCCTTCTCATGCCAAGAACGAGGAGATTGCCTCAACCCATACAAAGCTTTGTTACATTTGCACACCTTATCCTCATCCTTTCTTGACAAAACCACGAGGCTGCATTACATAAACTTTCTCAAGTATGCCACCATTCAAGAAAGTAGTAACAATGTCTGATTGATGTACATCCCAACCAAAACAAGCTGCCAATGCACATAGAAAATGCACAATAGTCATATGACAAGTGAGAGAAAAAGTTTCTACATGATCTATGACTTTTTGCTCCGCATAGCCTTTTGCAACAAGTCGAGCCTTATGGCGATCCACCTCACCATCCGGTTTGCTTTTCAATTTGTAAACCCACTTTGTACCAATGGCCTTTTTGCCAGGAGGCAAATCACATAAAGTCCATGTGTCATTTTCTATAAGTGCATCATATTTCATTGCATGACAGCAATCCAATTTTAAAATTCTGTGCTTCATTAAAAGACAAGGTTCCTCAGCATCATGTAAGCTAGACACAACCAAAGCATAACAATCTGATGAATAAGAGGCATGGAGAGAACCTGAATGAGTATGACTAGACAAAGGAGCATCTAATGTACTATCACGCAAAGTGTGCACCAGCCATTTTGGCATACCTCTAGCCTGCTCATTTTCAGCCCTTTCCTCATCAAGTACATAATATACATCTACATCAGTAATAGTCTGATCTGTAACATGTTTAAAACTATACATTTGCCTCATTTAATTACATTCACACTTCCACCACTGAAAAGAGGCAACAAAGTGTCATAAATGTCCTATGAGCTGACATTACTATCTCTAGTACATGGCAGCAAGGGCTGAACTGAATCTTCCACAAACACAACATCCCATGAAACTAGAATACACTTTGTTTATGGATGATATAACCTGTAACCTTTGCTTTCGGCAATATAACCAACAAAAATACATTTTATAGCCTTATCATCCAATTTTTTGCGTTGCGCTTGTGGCACTTAACCATAAGCCAAACAACCAAAAACACGCATATGCTCAATAGATGGTCTTCTATCATGCCATGCTTCATATGGAGTCATATAATTTAACACTTTTGTAGGACACCAGTTGAGTAGATAAGTGGTACACATCGCAACTTCGAGCCAAAACAAATGTGGTAAAGCTTGAATCTTGACCATATCATGCCATTTTTGTAAGAGACCCGTTTTTCCTCTCAGCAACTCCATTTTGCTGAGGCGTATAGGGCGCTGTACATTGGTGTTTTATCCCACGACTAACCAGAAATGCATTAAATTCATGAGACATACTCCCCCCCTCAATCGGAATGGAGGGTGCTCATAGTACATTTCGAGACATTTACAGCCATAACAAGAAATTTCTTGAAGCACATAAACACTCCGGACTTAGCTTTCAACGGAAACACCCATGTATGCCTAAAGTAGTCATGAATGAAAGTCACAAAGTACAAGTAATTTCCCAAGAACGGAGTTTGCATAGGCCCACAAGCCATCACTATGCACAAGTTGCAACCTACATGTGGCCCTAACTGAACCATCCTTTGGAAACTTGGCATGCTGCATTTTACCCAAATTATAGCCTTCACAAAAGGATTGTCAATGCACCCTGCACTAAAAGCCCATTTTGGATCAACATCGGCATCATAGTCTCCTTTCACATAAGACTCAACAATGGATGCATTTTTAGTGGAACCAGCATTTGTAGTGGAACCACCCTCTTTCTTCTTAGCCTCTTTGGCCTTCAAGTTAGGACATTTCTTGATCAATTAATCATTAGCTTTACAATAATGGCAACGCATATTATTTTTGAACTTATCACCAAAATTTCTAGATGAATTGCTACCAGCAGAAGCATTAGAAACACATGATCTTCCACTCGCTGAAGAACCATAAGAAGTGGCTGCATTGTTGTTACCACCCTTTCTTTGAAAAGAAATAAAAGCCTGTTCAATTGCACGTTGTCTAGTCCTATTTTTTTTGGAAAGTGACTCTTGCAACAGCAATGTGCACAATGCATCAAACTTGATAACTTCAGGATTTCCTTGGGTCATAAGTCTCCAAGTACTAGCAAAAGTTTGGTAAGAATTTGGTTAGGCATCAAGAACAGTTTGCACAAGGGAAATGTCTGAAATGACTTTACCTACAGAAATAAGCTGCTCATTGATATCCATGACACTAGCAAGGAAAGTGTCCATATTATCTTCCTCGTGCATAATCTTTGACTCTAGCTCTTTACGCAGCAATGCAATTTTTGCCTCATTGCGGCTTGCATAAAGACCAACCAGAATATCCCAAGCCTGTTTTGCAAATTTGTGAACGAATGTGAGGAGTAATGGTGCACTTTATAGACAATGCAATCAATACATGAACCTGCACATCCTTTACATCCCAACGAGCTTGTTCTACCGTAGGCAAAACAACTCTAACAGCAGTAATCCTTGCAGCAAGACCTGCCACATCCTCAACATTGCCTACATCCTCAGAACCAGGACGTACATCAATGCCCTGCATAATATTTTGTAAGCTTTTTGGCATAAGAACATGTTGCATCATGTAAGCCCACATAGGGTAATTGTCCGCATCCAATCTGTACTCAACAACAAACATCTTGAACACATCTGTGTTGTTGTCAGCCTTGGAAAATGCATACACCTGATGTGAAAGCTACCCAAAATGAGGAGAAATTGAGTGAAACTAGCATGTGCTATATAGCACAACCCACAGTAGACTGTATGGAATCTGTTATGCACTAATTGTCGCTGACAAAAATTCTACATAAAATGAGGAAATTGCATGTGCAGACCTGGCTATAGTGGAAACGAAGGTCGAAATGAGCCCGAATCAGAAATCTGAGCCGACTAAGCTCTACGAGATCTCCCAAAAGTTTCATGGACCTGTGATTGAGCGCTCGCCAAATCTGACTAAAATCGGAGAAAGTGAGCAGGCGTGTGCTGGAGCAGTTGGCGACTAAGCCCAAGAGGACACAACCTGCTTTGATACCAATTGTTGGAATTAGGGTGACAAGAAAACACACATAGCGCTTGGAGAAGACGAAGGAAGCTCAAGGCACACAACAGAGAGTATATTACTTAGTGTGCAATGGAAAGATAGATAGCCCTAGAATGATGGGTGTATATACACTGCACGGGAGAAAAACCTCCTAAAGAGGGAAAAATTGCCCCAGCAGTTCTAGTGTGTTCACACACATCACTAACACATGTATATGTGGTAACACCCGCGATGTTGTGCGCTTTTCAAGGCGTTCCGTAACCATCTTAAGATCATGAATGTTGGTAGGATCTCAAGACTTTCCAGATAATGCATAGGTTGTCATCTTCCTCGTCTCCACTCAAGGCATGCACTACTCCATCATATACAAGGGTGTGTCAGCCTCAAGTTTCATGTCATCGTAGATGAGACTTTCCAAATCCATGATTATTCCAATCATTTTGTCAATCTCGAGATCAAACATAGCCTGGTTGGGGATGTGCTCTACATGGTCACCCTCCGATCTTGAAGGGGCTTCATTTTGCGGTCTCATGTATGTTGCTTGAGTAAAGGGCCTGTGAACACATCTATTAGGCTACAAGGTTGTTGCTTTTTGGCCAACATCAGAGTTTGACGAGTTGTAATTGACAACAACTGGATCTAAAATAGATGGGTCAAACATGCACAACTCGTGAACGTGGTGCAAAGAAACACGCCTTGTCGCGGTTTCATAGCATGTTTGCATAAATTACAAAGACATAAGATCCTTGCTGTGAGATAATCTTCTCGATTGGATGACCCCACATCATTGTCAATACTCATAATGACTGTGAATACCTTGAACCCTGAATTAAACATAAATTTACTCTTTCTCTCTTTCTTCTCTTCTCTTCTCTCTCTCTCTCTCTCTCTCTCTCTCTCTCTCTCTCTCACTCCTCTATCTTTGTGTTATAAGGAACACAAAGTTTGTATTGTAACAAGCCTCTCTTGATGGGAGAAATCATAATAAAAATGCCTATTGGAGGGGAGACCGGCTCCACATAAATCCGGTCCTCAAGTGTTGTCTTGTTCTCTAAATTCTCTTTCTTTCAAAAGTATTGTTCTTGCCAAGTTAACTAATTGCTATGATTATGTTGCTATCTTCAATTATGTTCACCTGCTATGCTCACAAAGTAATTTCTTAAAAGTGTTCTCATTAATTTCCACTACTCTCAAGTTAATAGTCCAATTCCATTACATTGATATCAGAGCATTTGGGGTCTTGGGACTGAGGCTTGTGATAGTTAAAGCTTTCTTCAAAGTTTATGTTATGCTTGTGATGCATGAAGCTTTCCATCTTGATTGCATCACCTAGGTCATAAGAAACACAAAGATTGTATTGTAAAAAGTCTTTCTTGATGGGAGAAATCATAATACAAAATGCCCATTGGAGGGGGGACCGGCTCCACATAAATCCGTTCCTTACTATTGTCATGTTCTTTAAATTCTCTCTCTTGCAAATGTATTTTTCATTCCAAGTTAACTAATTTCTATGATTATGTTTCTATCTTCAATTATGTTCACCCGCTATGCTCACAAAGTAATTTCTTAAAAGTATTCTCATTAATTTCCGCTACTCTCAAGTTAATAGGCGGATTCCATTATAGTTTGGATTGTCTCAACCCAATTGTAGGAGGCTTTGATCGCCTAAAGAGCTTCAATAATTTGCCTTTAAAAAAATGTCCCCACATTTTGGGTTGCTCTCTTCATTGCATGTACTTTACAAATAGGAAGAGATGAAAAGATCTCTTTCTCACTAGTTGACATGGATATTGACTTCATTTGAGAAGATGTTGGCCCCTTGGTCACTATAGTGAGAGGTACAACATGGTTCGTTTCCATTTTATTATACATAAAATCTACAATGGTTGCAAGGAGAAGCATGGTAGAATCATACATAATATTACTCTTTTCCTTGAATATCCATTTTCTAAGTACCTACCTTCCAAAAGAAAAAACTATGGGAACACCTACTTAGCTTCTCATATGCACCTATATGCGCAAAACATTGATAAATAGTAAGGGAGATCATGTCAATTGGCAAAAAACGTAAAACTCTCACACCAAAAAGATCTCAATAATCTATCAAATCTAGTCTTGAACTTATGTGTGTGCGTGTGTGTGTGTGTGTGTGTGCGGGGGGGGGGGGGGGGGGGGGGGAGAGAGAGAGAGAGAGAGAGAGAGAGAGAGAGAGAGCAGAGAAATACTTCTCTAATTTCCTAGATAGTTATAAAAAAAGATGGCCTCTAATATGAAGTTTTTGCTTTATAAAAGGGTACTATTTTGGGAGAAATCCTATAGCAATTAGAATGGTGTTGTCGCTTGTTTTTAATATCAACAAAATTATGGCACCTAAGGTTTTTGGTGAATGATTTGGTCATGGATTTAAAGCGATGGAGGCAGCTTTGGATCATATAACAATACATTACTCTTGAGATGAGAATACGACTTTATCAAAGTATTGTGCAAGTTTCTTCCCTAGTGTTACTATAGAAGAATCTTGGAGAACATATGATCGCACATCTATGACTTGAGATGGGATACCTTTTAACTAGGTGGTTGTGAGGCTTCATAAGAATCCCAATTGATGGTTTTGTAACCTGCATCATCTAAAAATATGGGTAAAGTTGGGATACTTAGATGCTCTCTACCTTGACTCAGAGTTGTTTTGTTATCCTATTTTTGAAGCTTATAGTAAAATTAATGCTGTAAAAATCATTGTAGGCCCTAAAACATTTGAGAATCACAAAGAGCCTATTCTTCAAGTTTCATACAGCAAAATGCTCTTGTACCGTGAAATCACTTTTGCATCACTAGGTTGTGAAGCATGCAAAATTGATTGATCTTAGCCTCTAGATCCTTTGTCATGTTCTTTTCCACACCAAAATTGCACATCACAATCCAAAAAATTCCCTCATCATCAATGGTGTGTGGAAGCGTATCTCTTGCACGATCAACTTCAAAGAGACACTCTCCAATGTACACAAGGGACTCTAAAACAAGGGAACCCTCTGTCATGCTACCCTCTAGACGTGTCTTCTGATGCATATATCCCTTGAGCATTTTTATGAAATGTTCTTAAAAGAACATCCACCTGGAATGCATTGTGCCTGCTATTACCATCCTTCTGGGAGATCCATTGCACAAATTTTGCAAGTTTGTAGATTGTTTGGCGAGATGTTGGTGGGGGACAAACAACCCTCAATGGCCACTGGAAAATAAACTTCAAATATATTTATCATTAGAATTAAAGTCCACACATGGGTAATTCAATGCACATCCTACTATGCTCTAGTTCCCTTCAAGCATACTTGACACATTTTAGGCCAATCGTGTGACTTCAAACCAATAAGCTTCCCTTCCTTTGTGATTGCTATCCAGAGTGAGTGCATTACGCCTGTGGGTGTACGCACGGATCAAATTATCCCTTTCACTTTGTGTTCCTATTGTCCTATCAAGATCCACTTCGATTGGAAAGTTGGACCAATACGCAAAGGTGCTTTGGGGCTAAGGGATCCATATGAGAGAAATGATGGGGAGCATGGAAGCGTGTGCGGCCGTAATCACCAATGGTTTAGCATTAGGGTTAGGACCAGAGCTAAGCCAAATGCAAAATAATAGAAAGAAATATAGACATAATGAAGTAAAACTCAAAGTGCAAGTGATTGATTAGAAAGATGCCTCTTAAGTAGGCTTAATGCTTTTACATCATTGGACAGAGAGGTCGCATCCTTCTCTCATTGGACCATGTCATCTCCTCATCCATCCTAGTAGACAAGGGGTCATTCCCATGTGGTGCCACAAGTGTGGGCTTACCCTAACAATACCCCCTTAATCTAATGCTTGGGGAAAAATACAATCTATTGTTTTTGTCATAAAACACCCGTAGGTTTATAGGATTTAGCTGCTCTGATTCGACATGTTGGCTCTCACTAGATTTAACACTTCACGGTCCCAACTAGATACATCGTGGCGATTCTCAGCAGATTCAATAACCATGAGTCAATGCCTCATGACACATCGTAGTGGCTCTCTACTAGATTCATTACTATGGTTCACAAAAGAGACTTAAGATAGGTTCTCTAATGACTTAGGGTGATACAAAACATTCTTTCATAGGTTTTTGATCTGAAGGGTCTCCCCCTTCACTATCTTTGCCTTGATCTTCATCTTTATGTTATTGTTGTTTTGATCTTCATTGGTCCAAATTTTCAAGATGCAATCTTAGTGACCAATGGTGCATAGCACGCATACATTTCCTTGTTTACAATGCTTGTGTATGTGCTTGTTGGGAAGGTCTTACCATATTTGGCAATGTCTAATCCTATGTGAGTTTCACAAGAGGAGGTTACAATAAAATGACAAATTGTGAAGTAACTCTTTGCCAAATGCAAAGCACCTTGTCGCATAATGGTCGAGAAAAATTGAAGTTCAAATATCTTCTTGTAGATCAGCGGCTTGGTCTTGTAAGCTCAAGAGGCTTTGGATGTACTCACAAACAACAACTCTTGGATCATAGTGTGGATGGTGGTCTCCAACGAGTGAAGACGAAGGTGGGGCTTGGCGGTGAACTGTAGAGCATAAGCTATGGTGAAACCGTGTTATGACAAGGATGCGATAGCAAGGCATCAAGCTTGTTGTGGGGAAGCGCGTGAAGGCCTGGCAGCATCGTAACAAGTGCTTCCCAATCGGCAGGCTTTTCAAGGTTGATTTGTGGCATTGAGCTCGATTGGTAGTGGGTAGGTCACATATACCTACAATGAAAGGACACGTGAATAATCACACACAAAGTCACCATGGAAGCTAAACCCTAAATTGCAAGCTTGTCTTTCAATGCTTTTCCTAAGTGCAAAGTTACCATCAAAGCTTAGCTTAAGGATACAAATCTACCTTTGAAGCTTAACTTAATGATGCATAGATACTCTTAGCACTTAACCCTAATTGCGAGGTTACCATTAAAGCTTAAACTTAAAATACAAGGTAGTCACTAAAGCTTACACCTAAGTGCAAAGTTATCATTAAAGCTTAGCTTAAGGATGCAAACCTACCTTTGAAGCCTAACTTAATGATGCATAGATACTCTTAACACTTAACCCTAATTGCGAGGTTACCATTAAAGCTTAAACCTAAAATGATGCACATAAACCTTCCTAGTATTAAAACACATGGTTTAGGTTAATTAATCCTACTAGAAGTGAAGATTACCTCCTCTAATCAAGAGGAAAGTGGGGTTGAAGTCCTTCTTGAAGAGATGTGAGGCTCAAGGAAGAAGGAAAGGGATTTAGGATGAAGAGGAAGGAGAGAGGAGCTTCTTCACAAAACCCTCAAGGGTTTGGCCTTCAAGAAAGTGAGAGAGTAAGAGCAAGGTTTAATGGAAACCTTGATTTACTTAAGCATAATTTTGAGCATGGCAAGTATGCAAGTAGCTTAGAAATATGTGTAAAATTACAAAGGAGAGAGGGTGTTTATATAGAAAATGGTGGGTAGAATACTCAATTCCTATTGGACCCCAATTCTCTTCTCAATTATTATTGGACCCCAATTTCTTTCTCAATTCCTATTGGACCCCAATTCTCTTCTAAATTCTTATTGGACCCCAATTTCTACTCAATTCTTATTGGACCCCAATTCTCTTCTTAATTCTTATTGGACCCCAATTTCTTCTCAATTCCCATCTCTTAACTTTATCTTCCAATCAAGTTAGTCCCTTTTTCAGCCAGTTCTTGATCTAGATCATTTCCCACGCGGCTTTTGGCGAAGAAGTATAAAACTAGTCTTAATCTTTTTGGAAAAATATAGAGATGACGTAATTTCTTTTTTGGAATATTCTCGAGTAAAGTCTCGTTGTCCGCATGACTTCTTTGTCGGTCTTGCTTTTTCTAAATTATTTTTTAGGCTAAAAATTTTCTGAACGGCTCTAGGGTTTAGGGAGGGACGTTACAAGAAGAAAGATTAGTATCATTGTTTCTATAGGGATTGTGAAACAAAAAACTTCATGCTATATTGTATAGCAAGAAGCATATGACCCTAGAAGAGTGTGTGTAAAAATCTATCGACTTAGGAGACAATTGTGATATTTTCAATGAATAAAATGTCCCTAAGGATCTACCTCCTGATATGAGAATGGATGTACAATCCTTGTATGGGGATTGCGGCTCTGAAGCTTCAGGAATGTCTAGACCAATAACTCTGAAAACACTACCCTCTTCCTTGGGAGATAATGAAGATGAATCCATAGTGTGTAAAACCACTCAAGTTAAAAGAGCAGAACAGACCCTAGAGGTAGACAACATCCATTCAATCATGTCTACACCCATTCAATGCACTCTTACTTTAGGAGAACTATTAAAAATCAAGCCATATTTATGGAATGATCTACAGAAAACTCTAGAGAAGGTGGGGATAATAGGGCGAAACGTAAAAAATTTGGGAAAATTGAAACACGAATTGGATAACAAAGAGATTAGATCTGTTCCAATGAACAAAGTTGGAGAATATTATGAAGGGGAAGAAAGAAACACAACCCTTTCAATGAGATATAATGATACAAAAACCATGGCAATATTGGATAGTGGGGCAGTCATAGCCATAGCCACGAAAGCAGTATGCTAATCATGGGGACAACCAGCCATTAGACAAACTCGAATGAACAAAGTTGGAAAATATTACGAAGGGGAAGAAAGAAACACAACCCTTTCAATGAGATATAATGATACAAAAACCATGGCAATACTGGATAGTGGGGCAGGCATAGCCATAGCCACGAAAGCAGTATGGGAATCATGGGGACAACCAGCCATTAGACAAACTCAAATGAAATTGAACACCTAAATGACTTTAACACAAACATAAGTCAACTTCAATCAGTGAAAATCAATTTAGATGACGAAATGCGAGCTCTCCTTATACTATCATCTCTACCGGATAGTTGGGACAGCCTTGTGATGGCTGTAAGTAATTCTATCTCTGGTACAAATACTCTTAAGTTTGATGATGTTGTGGGTGTTCTCCTAAGCGAGGAAATACGAAGGAGAAGCACAGGAGAATCATCAAGTGCTGCATTGTCAGTGGAAACAAGAGGAAGGCCTAAGGAGAGGTTCAAAAGCCAAAAGGGTCGTGATCGCTCAAGACGGAGCAAGTCACGCACAAAGTCAGTTCTTGAATGTTGGAACTGCTGCAAGAAGGGCCACGTCAAGAAGGATTGTTGGTCCAAGAAGAAGGAGGAGATTGAGTCTCAAGACAACAAGCCAACATCGGAGGCCAATGTGGCAGGTAAAGTAGAGCAAGATGCTCTAATTCTCTCATTAGACAATGCGTCTAATTCCTGGATAGTAGATTTCGGGGCTTCATTCCATGCAACACCACACAAGCAACATTTCCAAGACTACACCAAAGGTAATTTTGGATATGTATACTTGGGAGATGATGAAGCTTGTGAGATTGTCGGCAAAGGTACAGTTTCTGTCAAAACTGCTAACAAATGAAAATAAATTGAAGCTTAAAGATGTTAGAAATGTTCCTTCTCTTCGCAAAAATTTGATCTCTACAGGACAATTGGACGATGAAGGTCACAACATTGCATTCGGAAACAAATGGTGGAAGATCTCAAAGGGATCTTTGGTGGTTTCCAAGGGAGAAAAGGTCGGTACACTTTACTTGTGTACTGATAGCACGCAACCTTCAGCTTGTGCAACAACTACAGAAGTTGACAGTGTGGTGTGGCACTATCGACTTGGGCATATGAGTGCCAAAGGGATGCAAATCCTTCAAACAAAGAAGCTTCTACCAGGTTTGAAAGAACTAGACTTAGAGTTCTGTGAAGATTGTGTTTATGGTAAACAAAAGAGGGTAAAATTTCAAAAGTCAAGAAATGAATGAAAAAATAAAAAACTTGAGTTGGTTCATTCTGATGTTGGGGTCCTGCAAGTACACCATCACTTGGTGGCTCATTGTACTATGTAACATTCATAGACGATGCGACTAGAAAAACATGGGTTTATGTCATGAAGAATAAATCCGATGTATTTTCCATATTTCAAAGGTGGAAATCCTTTAGAATGAAACAGGTACCAAGGTTAAATGCCTCAGATCCAACAATGGAGGCGAATATTGCAGCCAAGCTTTTGAAAGCTTTTGTGCTAGCAATGGCCTTCGGAGGCAAAGGACAACCCCAAAGACACCTCAACAAAATGGAATTTCAGAAAGGATGAACATGACAATCATGGAGCGAGTACGAAGCATACGGCTACATGCAGGACTACCGCTTGAGCTTTGGGCGGAAGCTGTAAGTACGTCTGTGTACTTAATCAATCGGTCACCCTCAACGGCATTGGATGGGGGAGTTCCAGAAGAGGCATGGACAGGTAAACCGGTGAATTATGCATTTCTCAAAGCATTTGGGTGTGAGGCTTTCATGCACATAGATAGAAGCCTAAGATCAAAGCTAGATGCAAAGTCCAAAAAGTGTTTCTTCATTGGCTATGGAGAAGGTGACTTTGGGTATCGCCTTTGGAATCCTGAAGATGGTAAAATCTTAAGGAGTAGGGATGTAATTTTTAACGAACAAAATATGTACAAAGATTACTTGGAAAGAAAACAAACAAAAGAAACAGGTGATGAGTACATGGAGCTTGAGGACGGTGAAGACTCAAGGACTGCAAACGGTGACAATGTGTAACAATGTCAACCAAATGAGGAGCCTCAACCTATTCCCCGAAGATCTACAAGAGCAAGTAGACCTCCAGAAAGGTTTGTTCCTTCCTTCAACCATCTCTTGATCTCACATTCTGGAGAGCCAGAATCATATGAAGAAGCTATGCAACATGAATCCAAAGAAGAATGGACGAAGAGCATGCAAGTGGAGATGGACTCACTACATCGCAATCAAACATGGGATTTGGTTGAGTTGCCTAAAGTAAGCGGACACTTCAAAACAAATGGGTGTACAAGATGAAGGAAGAAGAAGGTGGGAAGAAAAGGTACAAGTCTAGGCTTGTGGTAAAAGGGTTTTCTCAAAAGAAAGGTATTGACTTCAATGAAATATTTTCTCCTGTTGTAAAAATGAACTCAATTAGGCTTGTCTTAAGCCTTTTGGATGCTCATGATCTAAATCTTGAGCAAATGGATGTAAATATGGCATTCTCTTACGGTGACTTAGAGGAGGAAATCTACATGCTTCAACCAAAGGGGTATGAAGTAAAAGGTAAGGAGAAAATGGTTTGCAGATTAAAGAAGAGCTTGTATGGTTTAAAGCAAGCATCAAGACAATGGTACTTGAAGTTTGATCGATGGATGTTGGATCATGGATTCACAAGATGCAACTCGGATCACTGCGTCTACACAAAGAATTTGGGAGATGGGAAATTCATCATCCTAATGTTGTATGTTGATGACATGTTGATTGCAAGTGCTAACATGCAGGACATCAAAGACCTAAAAGAGGAGCTTTCTAAATCTTTTTTCAATGAAATATTTAGGTGCTGCAAAGAGGATACCTGGTGATGGCGGGAAAAAGAGCAGTGCAATCGGGTGGCCTCTGTACTCGTGCACACTCCACAAACCACGCCTCATGCAAACAAGCAAAGAACAAAACAAAGGGGGAACCACCCTAAATTAAGAGGTTTAGGGACCTCGCACATAGTGCACATAGGCAAGTGAGACTTCAGGCATTATGATGGCATCAAAACATATGGAAAAACACATAGAAACGAAGCTTAAGGACCTTATGTAGCATATATATACAGAAGAAATCAGCTTAACAATACAGCATCTGATCAAACATAACAAGGGTATAGAGAAGCAAGCCAAGGATGGCATAATCCCTCGTCAAAAACAATCAACCCAGCAAGTAGGTATGATCCTACTAGCAACACATCAATACCTTAGAGAATGATGGCGAGGATGGTGGCCATGGAGCATGAGAGAAGACTCCTCATTTAGGTTTTAGGGTAGTAATGTAGCATACTAGAGGGAGAGAGAGAGAGGGAGAGAGAGTAGAGCTCCATCCATAGCTCCTCGTTGTGAGCAATGTCGTCATAGCTTCATTGCTTGGTGAAGTGGGTGAAGTGTTAGTTTTGAGTGAGAGAAGGCCTCCTTGTATAGGTTTTTGAGAGGGTTTAGGATTAGGGATAAACATGCTTAAATCCGTTGATTGGGGTTACTTTTTGCTTAGGGTGGTCAACAGATTGAGGTCACCAGATATGTCACCATCAAGATATTCTCTAGAGTGATGTGAGAGGGGAGGGAAAATGCTGATTTTTCTGATTGTGACACATGGGGATAAGGCCTTGACCAACATTTAAGAGCAGGTAGGTGGCTGTTGAAACTGGAGGTTCTGTACATGTCAGGGGGGTCCTCCTGAATATCAAATTCTCAAAAAATCCTCAACCATGGCTTCTTTTGACATGTGTTCTTTGAAAAAATCAGCATGTCTCTTTTCAACCCAAAAGTCTTTATCCTTGTTGACTCACCTTTACCATAAGATTTTCCTTTTTTCTCCTCCTGTAACTGCATTGTTGATGCCCAATCACTGCTTCTAGTAACAGTGAACTGTTACCTACCAAATACTTATGGTGCAGTAAAAAATATTTACCATGGGTAAAAAAAGTTACTGTAGGTAAAAAGTGATTTGTATTTACCATGTAGGTGAAAAATATTTACTGTCGGTAAAAAAGTGAAAACGGAGTATGCTGTGCTGTGAGTACACACGAACATCCTCATGTAAATTTCACTAGAAATTCACACCTAGAATGGGCTATTCTATAAGATATAGGTTGTAGGCATGCATAAGAGCTCGTTCCCACGTATCTTTTGTCCATGGCACTTTTACTCTTTGGTGCTTGTGAAGTAGATTTTTCTTCTCTTTCGAGATCCCTTGGACTAGAGTATCCTCACCTCCCCAACAACTGACTGTGCCTTTATTGCATCTTCAGAAGGGGTCCTAAAAACCATGCATCATATAGCCCTCCCCCTTAAGCTAGAGGTATTTGATGCCTCTAGTTGTAGGTTGTGCTACAATAGGGTTCTCTTGAATACTTACCCACCTGGTACCAATTGAATTTGCCATGTTACTGCTTTCTTGGCTGATGTACCCTGTTTAGTCCTTTCTGATGAATAATTGTATCCATCCATGACTAACAACTGGTCTCCTAGACCCTTGAAAGCCATACCCCATCCATTGTCAATATCCGCTTTCACTGGTAGCATTCTCTTTTTTTCTTTTTTTCTTCTCTTTTTTTCCCTTTTTTTTTTTTTTTTTGCCCAACCCCTCGTTGAGCATTCATGCTCAACCATAGTATTATTTAGGTAAAATATGACTGTATAGAGAGAATTATATAACATAGAGCTATAGGCTATATAAGAAAAATGATAGTATAGTGGCTATATAGATAGGATAGAGATAGAGAAAAAAGCATCTGCTACTGCATCACCCTCCAGGGTCAAATGGAAAGCTCAAAGCTCCCCCACGCATGGTGTAGAATCCACCTGGATCAAAAGTAAAGCATTGCTCATTGCCATCAACCTGTAAAACATGTATATCCAAGCCTTCCTTTGCACTTGTAGGCCAATAGACAGGCCACCCTTCCAGCTCTTTATAGCACGGAGCTTCGTCACCCTGCATCCATAATCCTTCGTGTCCACTATAAGCATACTTGCCATCACTTGAGAAACCTGAATCATAAGCAGCTATCCTACCATCTCCTACAGAACCCTCCATGGTATAGTCCACTTCAAAAAAACCTCGCCATTGACACAAAAATATATGTAAAGCAACCTCCAATAACACATGTATCCATAGCATCACATAACATAGCAAGACCCTGCCATTTGCCTCCACTTGCTGCATAGCCAAGCAAACCTGATCACTTTTCAAACCTGTATCCAAACCCTCTGTAAACATCTCCACAACCATCTCTTTATACTCAGAAACATGACCTACTAGAGCTTCAACCTGTGCAAATACCTCATCACCAACAAGGTTGACGGCACCTTCCTTTAATTGGATATGGTGTTGAGTTACCGTCACTCCTTTAATGTGCTCGTAAACAGTTATAAAGAGGCCAGCATGCTTCTTTAGTACCTGCAAATAGGGTTCTCTCTCTTCTTCTAGTAGGTCCTTAGCTAGCATCTCCTCTAAGCCTGTGGCTTCTTCCTTGTTTAGAGAGTCTTGACCACCTTCTCCTTCTGGGTTTCGCAGTATTATACCCATGACTTCCAAAGAGCTAGCATCCTCCTCAGATGACTCATCCTCAGATGAAGAGCAGCTTCTTGTGCTCCATTCATCCATAGAAGTCTCCATCTCTAGGTCTTGTTGTCTACCCTGCTTCATGTCATACACAATTTTTTGTTGCTTGCCACCTACCTTATGATTTGGTCGCAACTCAAGGGAACGTGTCTCCCAATCTTGCCTAGCTTTCATAGCCATAAGCCAAGGTGTTCCAAGGATTAGCGGATAGCCCTCCCCCTTAGTTGGGATCACATAAGCATCAATTGAGATTGCCACACCAAAAGCTGAAACCTTCACTCCATTAACCTTTCCCACACAAGCCACCCTTACATTATTTGCCATCTTAGCTTGTAAGGAAGTTTGCTCGTTTACTTCCAAACCCAACCTGTGCATTAATTTCTCTGTCATAACACAAATCTCGGCTCCACCATCTACGTACACATTGGAGACTTGCTGACTCTTAATCTCTGCATCAATGACTTGCACGATATCCTTCATGCCTCTTGCACTAATAGACCCAACTGACTTTGCCTTAGCCCTCCTGGTGCTGACCATCTTAGACCAGGTTCTATGCATCTTTGGGGAAAGGTGGAGGAGTTGCTTCCATGAAATCTTTGGTCCTTGCTTACTCACATCTGCTACCAGGTCGTAAGGTATGGATCCTACCCCAAGTGGAAAGTCTTCTACTCCTATGTGCCTCCTTGACCTACTCTTCCTTTTCTTGTCTCCTATCACTTGGGAGGAACCCTCATTCCCTTTATCTGGCTCTGAAGCTTCCATTTCATCAGTTCTTTGTCTCCTAACTCTCTTTATTGGCATGGCAACAACTTCCTCCATTTTTTCTTTCCCTTTATCCTTACCATTGGCAAGACTTATGACAGAGACAGCCCTGTCCTCCCCTCCAGATGGTAGTGGAGGGATCTCTGCTGGTGCTTGTGGTGGTGGAGGAGGGGGTCTCAATATATTGGATTGGTGGAGCCACATGTGCATTTTTTCCATTTAGTGGCCTAGCTCCAGGAGGAGTGACTTGCTGGCGAGGAGGCCGTCTTTGATTACCATTTCCTTGATAGCGTCATGGATGGGGGCAATAATACATGCCGTGACCTACCTCTCCACAGTTGTAGCAAATGTACTCACGTGCTTGCCTTTGTCCTTCTTGTCTATTTCGTTCATTTCCTGGCTGGGGAGCCCTTACACCTTGAACCAGATTGATGGACAGGCTCTCTAGTTGATTGGTGATTTGTTGAAGTAATTCTTGTTGAGAGGACTCTTGGTCTGTTGCTCCTGTCCCTGCTACTACCCTTGCCGTAGGTTGAGCTAGCGGTGGAGGCTCCATTCCCCCTTGTATTTGAGCTTGGAATTTTAACTTCCTATCCTTCTCCCTTGCATAAGTCATAGCTTTATCAAAGGTATCTGGGAATTTACCTTTTACCTTTTCTCGAAGGATGGGGTAAAGCCCTGCCAGGAAGTAGTCCTTCTTTAGGCATTCTGGCGCCCTTTCTCCTTCACCTAGTGATGCACACCATTTCTCCCACAGGTTGGAAAACTTTCCTTCATAGCTTCTATAGTCATTGGGTGACGTTTGGCGTAGCTCTAAGAGCTGTCTCCATATCTCCTCTGGAGGCTCATGGCGGCGAAATTCTTCGATGAAGGCCATCTTTAAGGACTCCCAGTCTCTTCTTTCTTCAGGTGCCAAAGTTTGATACCATAATTTTTCACCTTCCCTCAAGACCAAAGGAAAGGCCCTTAACTTAGTAGCTTCATCATCCCTTCCCGATACCAGAAAGGCCATTTCCAAATTATCCAAAAAGTCTGGAGCAACCTCCCCAGGCTTACCATAAAAATTAGGGAAGGCCATAAGTGAGAGAGTAATCAATTACACAAACAGCTCCAATTTATTTTAAAATAGAGTATGGTAATTACAATTTGGAGCTTTAGCACAACTTAGCTCAAAATAGGATGAAGATCGACACATCAAAGGAATGATAATAGTCTAGTAAGGGTAGAATGACAGGATGAGGAGAGCGCAAGATTTCCCCAAGTCTCTCAGCTCCAAACAACAGGGCTATTCTTTGTTGATAAAAGATTTTTTTATCAATACAAATATTCACACGGATATGATGCACAAAATGGAAAGGAAACATGCGGGGATCATCATTCTCATTATTGGCATCCATACTTACACACAAGAGCCTAGCTTAGTTGCACCACCTTGGGACCAATGAGCCTGATCAGCCATAGAAGGTCAGCACCTCGGATCACTTAGACTCTTCCTAATGCATCTGTGAAGACGTAAGGCGTGATGGCAACACTTTGTACAATGCTGAGCCTTTTAGCAAGCAACAATTGGATGCTATTACCATAATCAGCATGACGAATGAAAGTGACACCATTAATGTGCAGCACATCATCAACTAAGATAGTTTCCTTAGATTCAGATAACTTCTTGAAAATTAGCAGCAAAGGTAGGGCAGGGAGGTTTTTCACCCGGTCTCCAAAGCACTTTGGACAATATCCAAAGTGATCTTCACGCGGACAGGAGGTTGGCTTGGGATTGGTGGTGTCTGGATTCACAAAGTGCACTGGGAGCACTCGCAAACGGGCGGCAATCTTGTAGGCAAGCCTTCGCCTCTTTGCTTCAGGAGGATTTAGGGGTGAGAGTCGTGGTTGCAAGTTGGAGGTTGAAGTTGGTTTCTCACTAGCCTTTTTCTTGCCTGTAGTGGTCATGTAATCCCTTATTAATGAGATTAAGCCAAATGTTACCTTACGCTTGAGCACGCGCTGCAGCCTTGGGCCACTTAGGTGTAGAGATGATCTTCCTCCTCTTAGTCGGCTCCTCAGGAAAGAGAGGTCTGGTGATGCTTTCTCTTCCCTTAATGTGTGTCACAGTACCTTCGTGTATGTTGATGTAGAATATTTCAAGCTCGTGTGCGTTGGAGGTTTCTGGAGCACTCATAGGTTGAGAGGAGAGGTATATCAAGCTCTTCTTCTCACTCTCCTTCGTTGGCGACGATCACGAACAAGGCATGTAGAAGAACTTACTTCTTGAATTTCAATGACACTGCAACCTGGTAACAAGACCTCGATGAAAGCTTTTAAGGCCTCTAAAACCTCCTCCTCTTCTGTTCTCCAATTTGCAAACTCCTCACGCCATTCGTCCATGTTGTAGATTGCACATCTTCATTGCTTGTGGACTGAAGGTCTGTGTAGCCCTCCTCCGTGGGGGCACCAAAATGATGGCGGGAAAAAGAGCACTGCAATTGGGTGGCCTCTGTACTCGTGCACACTCCACAAACCACGCCTCATGCAAACAAGCAAAGAACAAAACAAAGGGGGAACCACCATAAATTAAGAGGTTTAGGGACCTCGCACATAGTGCACATAGGCAAGTGAGACTTCTGGCATTATGATGGCATCAAAACATATGGCAAAACACATAGAAACGAAGCTTAGGGACCTTATGTAGCATATATATACACAAGACATCATCTTAACAATACAACGGCATCTGATCATACATAACAAGGGTATAGAGAAGCAAGCCAAGGATGGCATAATCCCTTGTCAAAAACAATCAACCCAGCAAGTAGGTATAATCCTACTAGCAACACATCAATACCTTAGAGAATGATGGCGAGGATGGTGGCCATGGAGCATGAGAGAAGACTCCTCATTTAGGTTTTAGGGCTAGTAATGTAGCATACTAGAGGGAGAGAGAGAGAGGGAGAGAGAGAGTAGAGCTCCATCCATAGCTCCTCGTTGTGAGCAATGTCGTCATAGCTTCATTGCTTGGTGAAGTGGGTGAAGTGTTAGTTTTGAGTGAGAGAAGGCCTCCTTATATAGGTTTCTGAGAGGGTTTAGGATTAGGGATAAACATGCTTAAATCCGCTGATTGGGGTTACTTTTTGCTTAGGGTGGTCAACAGATTGAGGTCACCTGATATGTCACCATCAAGATATTCTCTAGAGTGATGTGAGAGGGGAGGGAAAATGCTGATTTTTTTGATTGTGACACATGGGGATAAGGCCTTGACCAACATTTAAGAGCAGGTAGGTGGCTGTTGAAACTAGAGGTTCTGCACATGTCAGGGGGGTCCTCCTGAATATCAAATTCTCAAAAAATCCTCAACCATGGCTTCTTTTGACATGTGTTCTTTGAAAAAATCAGCATGTCTCTTTTCAACCCAAAAGTCTTTATCCCTGTTGACTCACCTTTACCATAAGATTTTCCTTTTTTCTCCTCCTGTAACTGCATTGTTGATGCCCAATCACTGCTTCTAGTAACAGTGAACTGTTACCTACCAAATACTTATGGTGCAATAAAAAATATTTACCATGGGTAAAAAAAGTTACTGTAGGTAAAAAGTGATTTGTATTTACCATGTAGGTGAAAAATATTTACTGTAGGTAAAAAATATTTACTGTCGGTAAAAAAGTGAAAACAGAGTATGTTGTGCTGTGAGTCCACACGAACATCCTCGTGTAAATTTCACTAGAAATTCACACCTAGAATGGGCTATTCTATAAGATATAGGTTGTAGGCATGCATAAGAGCTCGTTCCCACGTATCTTCTGTCCATGGCACTTTTACTCTTTGGTGCTTGTGAAGTAGATTTTTCTTCTCTTTCGAGATCCCTTGGACTAGAGTATCCTCACCTCCCCAACAACTGACTTTATTGCATCTTCAGAAGGGGTCCTAAAAACCATGCATCACTTGGTATGAAAATATCAAGGGACAGGACAAAGAAGACAATAAAGCTATCTCAAGAAGATTACATCAAGAAGGTACTAGAAAGGTTTGCAATGCAAAATGCAAAACCAGTTTCTACACCTTTGGCTGGTCACTTTAAACTAACGAAGGATATGTGTCCAAAGACACAAGAGGAGATAGCCTATATGTCTAAAGTTCCATATGCTGCAGCGGTAGGTTCTCTAATGTATGCTATGGTCTAGACAAGGCCAGACATTGCACATGTAGTGGGAGTTGTGAGTAGGTTCATGGACAACCCAGGTAAAGAGCATTGGCAAGCTGTGAAGTGGATACTTAGGTATCTAAAAGGGACAACAACAAATTCTTTGTATTTTGGAGGAACTGAGATTTTTCTAGAAGGGTATGCTGATGCAGATATGGCAGGTGACAAAGATACTCGAAGGAGCACTACTGGCTATGTCTTCACGGTTGGAGGCACATCAGTAAGCTGGGCTTCAAAGCTGCAGAAAGTGGTCTCACTTTCTACCACGAAAGCAGAGTATGTAGCAATGACGGAGGCAAGCAAAGAAATTCTGTGGCTTCACAGATTCTTAGAAGAGCTTAGATTCAAACAAGACAATTGTGTCTTGTACAATGATAGCCAAAGTGCTATCCATCAGCCTTTCATTCAAGGACAAAGCACATTGAGGTGAGATATCACTTCATACGCACTCTTTTGGAAGAGGGACAGCTAAAGCTAGGAAAGGTGCATACAAGTGAAAATCCTGCAGACATGTTTACAAAGGTGGTCAACAAGGATAAGTTGAGCTTTTGCTCATCTTCAATCGACATTCAAGGATAAGAAGCCAGGATGGAAAGGAGTCACATGTTTGGTTTGGAGATTAGTCTCCAAGTGGGAGATTGTTAAGTATGGAGCCTGATTTACCCTTGTAATTTTCTGTGGTAAAAGCGCACATTTGTAAGGCCCCCATTATGAGGAGAAGACATCATGCGTGAAGGAAAATCACTCGCCGGAAACCAAAATTTTCACGCGGCCAAAAATCAGGGGCAACCTTAGGGGCCTCTGGAGCGTAAGCCCCCGTTACTTTTTTTCCCTCGCCGGAATATTCTGGCCGGACGGCACCCAGAAAGTGGTCGGAAAACAACCGGTCGGTTGGCCGGTGGCCGCCGGTAGTCAATGGCCGGTGGCCGGTGGTCGGAAGTCAATGGCTGGTGGTCCGTGGCCGAATTCAATGGCCGGTGGCCGAATTCAAAAGCGGACTTGTCTTCTCAACGGTGGCCACACATGGGCGGATTGGAGGGTCCGATTTGGACTTATCTACACAAGGGCGGCTACACAAGGCTGCCTCTCATGAGAGAGGGCAGCCCTTTTGGCCTATAAAAGGAGGTCATTTCTACACACATTTCATAGTGTGAAGTTGATGAAACAAGGTGAGTGTGAGGTGGTGAGAGTGAAGCAAGGCAGGAGCTCCATTAAGGGTATAATCCCTTTGTAAACTACTTCTTGTTTTGAAGTACTAAATCCATTGAGTGGCTGCTTTCCCGTGGACGTAGCCCACATTGGGTGAACCATGTATATCGTGTGTACTCTTTCTCTCTCTCTCTCTCTACTCTATAATCTCTTGTGTGTGAAATCTATCTCTCTCCATTAAGTAATCTACTCAAATATCTATTTAGCTACGTTTTATTTCCTAACATATAGAACCCAAGCTCAATATTTCATTGTAGCCTCGGACTATTTGAACAAGTGGACAGAGGCTAAAGCAACCCAAAAAAATTGATGCAGAACCACAACTACATTCTTGTATGATAATGTGCTCACAAGATATGGACTACCAATAGAAATTGTAAGTGATATGGGAACTCATTTCCTCAATGAGTTAATTGAGTATCTGCTTAATGAATTTATGGTCATCCATAACAAATCAGCTCCCTATCACCCACAAGAAAATGGACTAGCTAATCATACAAATAAAATTCTTAGCTCGATATTGACTAAAGTGGTTAGTTTAGGAAGGACAGATTGGGAAATGAATCTCCATGCTACTCTATGGGCTTATAGAGTCTTATTCAAAACAGCTTTAAATACTACACCCTTTAACCTTCTGGTGTTGATGCCATACTGCCGATAGAATTTCTATTGCCGACACTAAGGGTAGCTAAAGATCTTGAGTGGATGGGACATCTTGAGTGGTCAGAGAGTCTTGAAGATCAAGAAAAACTTGATGAGAAAAGGATAACTGTTGTAGCTCACATCTATGCACAAAAGCGAAAACAAAAACAATTTTTTGATTTCCATCTAATCACAAAACTCTTCAAAAAAGGGGACTTAGTTTTAGTATATTCCCTTAAGCAACACATTCCAACTTTAAGAAAAAGGAAAATGAACCGCTTATCATTGAAGATGTATCTCCGAGTGGAGTAGTTAAGTTGTCCACCCTAGATAGTGAACCAATGGCTGATTGGATTAGTGGATACCGTTTAAAGAAGTACAATTTGCCACTAACCAATGAATTTCTAGAAAAGATGCATGAAGCAAAGCAAAGATAACTAAAACGACAGCAGGTTATTGATGAATCCCAAGAGGAAGCTCGGCTTCGAGTACTTAAAAGGAAAGCTACTCTCAAAAATTAACAAAGACCTATTCCCATCGACACTCAGGGACTAGATGACCAACTATGGGAATTACCAAAAGACGCAGTGTCAACAGATGATGAATGGTTAGATGGAATGGACCTTTGCATCAAAGTACAATTGAATAATCATAGCACAAATGCATTGGTGGATACATGAGCTTGGGTAAATGCAGTTAGTTATTCCATGTACAAGAAAGCAACTAGTCAGTCTTTGGCATCGGAAATATTGACTATTAAAGGATGCAACAAGAACCAAACACCGACATTCGGAGTAGTCAACTTAAATGTGATAGTACATGGATGTTCATGCCCTCATTAGTTTGTATGCTTACCAGATATGAACACATGAATGAAACAATATGGAGGACGTATAAAGGCAGTACCAGATTGGGATACCAATTAGCTCAAGCTATCACCTAAAGGCGGACAACTCATTGTTCCAATTGCACAAGGCAAAGAGGAATGAAAAGGAGGTTACCAATAGAGCAAGCCACAAAGCAATCAATCTTCTACATCCTATAGACAATAAAATGCTACAAGTAGCATGCAAGGAGTCAGGAAAAATTTGGGTACCAAAAGCACAGCTTAAGGACAAGCCGATTCAAATTTGGGTGCGCAAAACATCATCTATTGTACCAAAAACGGTTCCAAGGTTCAAAACACAAAGAGAAGCATCTTCGAGCAGGAACCTAAAACAAGATGGATTTGGAGGAAAAAGGAAAACTTATCTTCTCCGCAAACTGTAAAATTGATGAAGCAGTAGAGGGTTAAGTCTCAAAACACTCAATCACAACAATGGAGGGTTAAGTCTCAAATCACTCAACCACAACAGTTCATCAATGAAAAACCAAGATACCAATGGTAGGTAAAAGCTCGACAACCATTAGCAATGATACAGACAGCTCAGGAAATCAGCATCAGCATGCCAAAGCATCCTGATGGTACAATGAAGAAAAGAGCACTCAAGCTACAAGATTAGCTTTTTGGGAGACAGCAACAGAAAACCTTGACCTCCGAAACCCTTGAGATAATTACTCAAGACCCAACTCTTGCACAACATAATGTTTTGAATTGCATTGATCTTCAAAGCATGGTAGAGCCAACCACGGCTATTGCATAGACATGATTGTTCAACCCATGCACACAGTCGTCCCGGAGTACACCATCTAGGAGGAGTGGAAGGGAACTAAGTAATTAAAGGCAATGTTTGAAGAGGGAGGAAAAAGTTTGATGTTAACGTGTGATTTTTTGCAAAATTACCTAATAATACCCTTACAAAATTATCAATAGGGGAAATTTAACTGATAACATCTCCTTGATGAGTGTACATAGTGTATATACAATCAAAAAATCGACAAGAATTGATCGTTTTTAATCATTTTTCTTGATATTAGAAATTAAGAATGGAGAAATCCACAAAAAAACAATAAGGCTGTGTTTCTCACTGGGTTTTCTTAAATATTGATTTTTCACTTTTCTTTACTAGTGCATTTTGTTATTTTCTTTGATTTTTTTAATAAATAGGTCAAAAATTAATAATAAATAGCAAATGAGCTCAAATGGAGAAACTGAAGATACATTAATGATCAGAAGGACAAGGCGGATAGGCACAAAAAAATTCAGTCAAATCGACAGATGGAAATGGGAAGCCTAAATTAGGTTGCCAAGGCCTACTTTCGCAAATTCTTGCAGAATGAGCTACCGGGGTCCGATTGAATGTTCTTTTGCATCTAACATAGATTTCATGGCCTAGTAGGACTAACAGGGGAATTTGGGGAAAAATAGTTTTGGAAGTCAGAGTATAGATATCCAAGGTAACCCAAAATCACCTCATTTCCACTAGTTACTCTTGGAGGAGAGAGCTCTCTACCTTCTTCGTGTGCGATTTTCGGAGTCCACAGTCACCCTTTTACAACGCCATCTCACACGAGACATGAGGGGTAAGTTCTAAGCTTATCACTGATCAATTTTATATGGTCGGGTAGCAAGTCTAGGCTCATGAAAAAACCCTAAAAACCCAGCAGTGCACGAAGTCCTACAACCCAAAATTGACCATAGAGGCCAATCAACTCAACCAAAATGGACGAGAGTTGAACTGTAACATGCCCCTATATAATATAACACTTCTACATCACCATTCGACAGGGGGTCCCAAGTAAAAAATATAGGTTTTTGCAAGATTCCAGAATTGGATTCTGACTCCACAGATAGCTTATAGACCGGGTCTATACACAATGTACCTGGATGGTTTTGTGAAAACAGTCAAGGCAAGCTATAAGCAAAAAATAGCTCAAAGGCTACAAACACTACAGGAGGTACTTCACATAAGCGACGCTCGCATTGCGACGCTCAAAAGTGAAAATCCACGGCGTCGCTATTTTCTTTGTTGCATAGCGACGCCTATAGCAATGCCCATAGCGACGCTCATAGCGACGCCGACACGTGTAAAAAATAAACCAAGAGCACCCAAAACTTAGATCTCAGATCTGAGTTTCGACGCTCAAGCAAAAGAGGTAAACCCGCGCTCTCCCTCTCTCTCTCTTTCCCCCCCCCCCCCCCCCCCCCCCACACACACACATGCACACACACACACACAAGGAGAAGAAGAAGAGCCAGGTATGATCCTTCCCTCTCCTCTCTTTCATGTTCCCTTCCCCACCACGTATGATCCTTCTCTCTCCTCTCTTTCATGTTCCCTTCCCATCTTTCTCTCTCTCTCTCTCTCCCTCTCTCTCTATCTCTCTCTCTCTCTCTCTCACACACACACACACACATTGTGTCTTTGAGATAGAGAGAGAGAGAGAGAGAGAGAGAGAGAGAGAGAGAGGTTGCTTCTTGCTCAACCATGATATACATGAACTACCAAGCATGAAACAAAAACAACTTCTGGACACTCGCATGTCAAAACAACCAGCCCAATCTGAGTCCGAAAAAGCATGTAAGTCTAGCGGCAATGATCCCCCCTTGGGATAAAACAAGCCAAGATGTAAAGTGCTACTAAGGTAGTGGAAAATACTCTTCACAGCCTTCCAATGCTTAGACCCTGGGCTATGCATAAATCTGCTGACCTGTGAGACTGCAAACTGAATATCTCGCCCCGTGTTGCATACATAAATGAGGCAGCCAACAACAGTTTAATAAAGAGTGACATCAGCAAGATCACCAGCATCATGTAGACTCAACTTCAAACCTGTTTCCATGGGAGTGGCAATAGGTTTGCAATCCTCAAGTCCAAACTTACATGGCAATGTCTCAATGTAACTTTTCTGACACAAGGCAATACCACCATCACACTGCTTAAACTGTATACCCAAGTAATGATGCAATATCCCCAAATCTTTCAGCATTCAAATCAGCCTTAAATTCAGAAATATGTCTCTCAATGGTCCAGTTATCAGCAAATCATCGACATAAAGAACCACAATGAGAAGTACATCACCCTCATGCTTTACATACAATGTGCTTTCTGTTGGACTGTACGAAAGCCTCGTTTAACCAAATGAGTGTCAGCTTTCTCATACCAAGCACGAGGAGATTGCTTCAACCCATACAAAGCCTTCTTACATCTGCACACTTTGTCCTCTTGTCCTTTTATGACAAAACCGCGAGGCTGTGTTACATAAACTTCCTCAAATATGTCACCATTCAAGAAAGCAGTAACAATGTCTGATTGATGTACATCCCAACCAAAATGAGCTGTCAATGCATATAGAAAACGCACAGTAGTCATACAACAAGTGGGAGCAAAGGTCTCTTCATAATCTATGTCTTTTTGTTGTGCATAACCCTTTGTAACAAGTCTAGCCTTATGGCGATCAATCTCACCATCCGACTTGCGTTTCAACTTGTAAACCCACTTCATACCAATGGCCTTTTTTCCAGGAGGCAAATCACATAAAGTCCATGTGTCATTTTCTATAAGTGCATCATATTCTGATTGCATGTCAGTCATCCAATTTTTTGAATTTTGTGCTTCATCAAAAGACAGAGGCTGATCAACATCATGTAAGCTAGACATAGCCAAAGCATAGCAATCTGATGCATAAGACATTAGGAGAAATATGAACCTTGCATGGGCCTTGTAAGGAATCCTAATTTTTAGGGATTAAGGCTAATGTTGTGTGGGGTTTAGGGGGCAAGGTCATTGAAGAAGGTAGTTTTGAGTAGGATTTTCTAGCCTTTTTTTTAGACAAATGTAGGATGTGGACCTAAAAGGTTGCTTTCTCTCTCTAGCTTTTTTTAAAGTGAAGGAAGCATAGGGGTGTGTCCACATCAGCAATTCCGTGGGTCAAAAAGAGTCAAAATTTGACTTTTTTAAAAAAAATATATTTTTATTTGTTTTTTACTTAAAACTCCCTCCCAACATATATACATATCCAAAAATCATTTTTTGACCCATTTTTTAACCCACAAGCTTAGAAAGTCCATTTTTTCAAAAATCTTTTCCCCCAAAAAGTAATAAACATTTTGTTCTCTCATCCTCCTCCCTCCTCCCTCCTCCCTCCTCTCTCCCTCTCCCTCTCCTCTCCCTCTCTGCCCCTACCTTCCTCCTCCTCCCCAATCTCTCCCTCCCCTCCCTCCCTCCTTGCCTCCTCCCATCCTGCTCGGCCTCTCTACCCTTCCCCCTCTATCTTTTCATCATTTGCTTCCTCACGCAACAGCTTCCATGGTGCTCACGGACATCACAAATGGTTTGCTTCCACCACCACGTACTCCGCACACCAAAAGCATACATATTCGCTTACCCACGGCATTTGCACCGAAGACCACTAGTGAAGGTGATCAAAGGTCATCACAGGAACGTCGCACCGCTTGTGAGACCAATGTTGACATTTGGGTGGATGGCCATTTGTACCCTTACGATCCTATAAGCCGCTTCCATCCACCGTTTAATAGCCTTTCCATATTTCTTCAATTTCTTGGGAGGGGAGAAGCAGGCTTGTTAGGCTATTGAAAGCGGCTTTGTATGGGTGCAGGTGCTTCTTTTCATATGTGGATGCACGAATGTCAAGCTCTTCACCTCAAGACGACGGCATTACAAGAGAGTGTTGCCTCTTCGGAGAGGGTAGTTAAAAGTCTTGAACAACAAATTCAAGAAAAGGAGTCCCACATCCAGAAGCTTACCAACACCATCACATACTTGAAAGAAACACCCCTTGGTGCAAGGGAACGCAAACGCCCGTATTCATCCATTGAAACTCTTGCACATTCCGGAGGAGCACGCAAACGACGAGTTACAGCCACAAGGTGATTTGGTCTTTACTTGCATGCTGCATTCTTACTTCACACTATTTTCTAACATTTATGTTTATTTGTTGCTAGAAACTTCATCCAGGAGGCATGCGGTGGAACAAGACAAGATAATCGAGTCAACCTTCTCACTAGTTGTCTCAATACCGAGGACGTTATTTCTATCTTACAATCACCTGGAGGTAAGCACATTAAGGATGCAGTCACCAAGGACCTTATGCGTAAATTAAGAAATGTGGTTAATGATGATGACGTTCAACAAGCTTGTGATGAGGCTGGAATCAGCACCAAAGCCTATCAGGCTATTTTTCAACTCCTAAAGGATGCCCTCAAAGAACATGGCATTGTGGAAAACCTATTTCCCGTTCCTCACAAGGTCAAGCTCGCAAAGAAGGCCACAAACGAAGATGTGTTCTCCTGCATTGGGACATACCTACACATTGAGGACACAATGCCAACTTCCCTTTATGCTTCGTGCGCAACAAAGACAAGGGGAAAAGGTAAGAAACAATCCATAAGACCTTCGAATAAGGGCTTTCCTTACACAATGTGGAACAATATTTTCGTGGATCTTAGAAGGCTTCAAGAAGCCATGCTTAGATTTTACGAGTTACCTGAAGAAGGTGACACACTTTACTTTTTTCTTTGGTATTATTCTTTTCATAGAAGCTGAAGTTTAAGGTCTTAGCACTATTTATTTTGTAGTGCTTGGCACAAAAGTCGCTTTTGTGCTGAAACTCGATGAGTGTCAAATAGTGAAAGGCCGAAGGTTAGAGAGGCTAATTGTCACTCTAATGAACGAGGCCCTTTTGCAAACCAAGCGAAGGGATTCAGTCGAGCCATATCCCACCCTATCTTTTAGCGTGCAATCAGAGAAAGACATTTGGTGGTTGGGTGCTATTGAGGTGCCCAAAGAGACCAATGGAGTACTTTCGTGGATTTTTGAGAGAACTCTATGGATCACAGAAGTAATACACTCCCAAATTGCAGGTCAGAAGTTGGAGATTGAGGGCTTTGGTAGTTATGATGTGGAGTGGCACTTAGGTGGGGATTTGAAGACCATAAATTGTTTGCTTGGCTGCAAACAAGGGGCTTCTTCTCTCATGCCTTGTCCATTTTGCACTCGAGGGTACAAACCTAATGGACAAAAATCACATAAGAGCACTGCAAAGGCCAGTTACATGCTTCCATGGCAAGGGCATGGAGAACAAGGGTTAGATTGTCATGATGTCGGAGATGAAGGTAGAGAATGGGAAGCGTCTATTCTGAGATGTCCCATGCTCAATGCCCCAGACCGTGATCAAAAGGACCACACTTGGAATCCAATCTTTCGATTTCCTCTATCGAATGTACATTTTTGTACATTACACGCATTCATGCGTATTTTTGATAGGCTATTGAAGCTCCACATTGACTATGCTTTCACAATGAAACCGTTGGAAAAGTCCCAGGAAGCAATCAAAAGAGTGGAGGTACTCTTGAATTCCATTGGCTGTCATGGTGGAAATGTGTCTATAGTTGCTGCAAAGAACACAGGGGAGGCCCATGAAATTGCTCAACAAGTGTCAATGAGTGGACAGAAAGCTAGACACTTTTTGAAGAAAGTTTCCCAAGGAAAGCCAAGTCAATATGATGCTCAAAGCAGCTCCAACCAGCAGGCAGGTAACCTTTGGGAGCTTTGGAAGGAGTTATGCAAAGCTACTACTGACAATGATTCAAATGGCGAGCTTGCAAACAAGCGCAAGCAAGTTTGGGCCCATTTTGATAAAATGGTCAAGCTTATGAGCCTTAACAGCACAACAGAAGAACAACGGCAATCATTTCAAGAAGCTTTGACGGATTTTACCAAGGTCTTCACCCTTTCTTGGGGTGAAAATAACATCACACATTACATGGTAAGTCATTCATGGTGTATTCATTACAAGGGATTGTTTTTATTTACTAATGTGGATCGTTTGCTCATGTGAATAGCATATCTTGTTTGCGCATGGTGCATTTTTTATGCACAAGTATGGATCACTTGAAATTTTTAGCACTCAAGGCATGGAGAAGTCCCATTATCGAGCAAGGGGAGTGTACTTCAAAAATACTCGACATGGTGGTGGAATGGTGCAATCCAATTATTTGGAGGAGATGTTCAACTGGTTTTTTCGCACAACATTTGCTCGTAAGCTCACAATGGAGCGTGCGCGACAATCCAAGATTGCTATTGAAGTGCGCAAATGGAGTCGTCAAGAGCATAGCAACAAGTGGAAAATGTCACAAGGTCCCACCAAGCATGCTGCATGGCGGCGATGCAGAGTGCGACAAGGATCAAAGTGGATACTGCGCGAGTCACTAAACGTGAACGCAGGGTCCAACTCTTAGCGACATTTTTATTTAAAAAATAATACTTCTTTTAAAAAAATTAGTGTGAACAGGGCTCTTTTTAAATGGGCCCTTATAAATATTGCATGCTCTCATAAATCACTCATTTCTTAAGAACAGGTGAGCTCTTACCAACGAAATGGCGCGCACCAAACAAACCGCGAAAGAGCATCCGCCTGCCAACAAAAACACTCTCCAAGGATGTGAGAAGCTGTCATGGCTTAAAGGCACAAGAAAATGGCCACGAACACCTGGCCATTCCAGGAACTCTTCTGGTAGTGGGCATGGTGGTAGGGCACGAGAGTCATCAAGGACTGTTGAATCTCCACCTCCTCAAGATATAACACCTAGAAAGAGAATGAAGCAACGTGCCCAGCGCTGGAGAGAAGCAGAGGGCCAGTAAACATCAGAGTCCGATAGGGAGCAGCCGTCGCGCCCCCAATCACAAGTAGGACCATCCAGGACTCGGGTGGTCAATACAGACACCGAATCAGAGAGTGAGCCACCATGGCTGGGAGAAAACCTACCGCGCACACACCGGGTGGCCTTTGGGGGGAAGACATTGCCTCAAGGCAAGGGAGCTCTCCCCACACGACAAGATCGGCAACCAAGGGAAGAGGAAGAATCAGAACAGGCTGCAGAACCAGCCCCTAAGCATGTAAACAGACGCAAGTCTAAGTTTTTCAAGAAGCCTTCACGCCGCCCGCCAGCAAATGTGCAAGTGCCCCCAAGACAACCGCAGCGGCGCCGAAAAATAGCAAGGGCATTTGCAGAAATCCGCCACTACTAGAAGACGACGGAGCTCTTGATTCGACGCGCCCCCTTTGCTCGCACTGTGAAGGAAGTGCTTCAAAGCTATGGAAATCAGTATAGAATGCAAGCAATAGCGCTAGAGGCTATTCAAGAAGCTGCAGAGGCCCACATCATTTCAGTGTTGGAAGATACCAACCTATGTGCCATTCATGCAAAGCGAGTGACAATACAGCCAAAAGATATGCAGCTTGCACGACGATTGCGATGAGACTTCGAGCATTAGCCGAAGTTACCCCTCTTTTTGTATTGCACACCCTTATCTTTGTAATGATTTGACTTTCCAATGACAATATGATAAACAATTGTGTCTACTCTGTCTATTATCTTTGTAATTTCAAGTTCTGTATATAATTGTAGTCAATTTCAGTAAATTTGTGCATTTTAAGTAACCTTAGGAGTAGATAAGCCTACAAGGGGTAGAAAAAGGCCTGGCCACAAGGGCGCGCAAATGGCCCATCCAAAACTGATGGATGGGCCATTTGCGCGCCCTTGTGGCCAGGCCTTTTTCTGCCCCTTGTAGGCTTGTCTACCCCCAAGGGTACTTAAAATAACCAAATTTACTTAAACCTATTGGTTTTGCATCAATATTTTATATGGATCCTTATGGACACCTTTTTTTGGTCATTTCAAGCTTTGAATTCCTTATAGGATATCAAAACTAATAACATATTGTGAAACCAAGTGTCCAATGTAATTTGATTTTTTTGTGCAAGGGTGTAGTAGGTAGAGCTAAAGCAAGTGATAGTTTGCTGAAAACTTCATTTCATAATTGATTTGAGCTTTTCTAGTGTCCTTGAGTGTGAACATATACTGGAATTGCCATAAAAAGGTTGCATTTAAATGAATGATGCAAAACCAATCCATTGCAATAAATTTGTGCTTTTTAAGTACCCTAGGGGGTAGATTGGCCTATAAGGGGCAAAAAAATGCCTGGCCACAAGGACGCGCAAATGGCCCATCCAAAACTGATGGATGGGCCATTTGCGCGCCCTTGTGGCCAGGCCTTTTTTTGCCCCTTATAGGCCAATCTACCCCCTAGGGTACTTAAAAAGCACAAATTTATTGCAATGGATTGGTTTTGCATCAATATTTTAAATGGATCCTTATGGACACCTTTTTTTTTTGTCATTTCAAGCTTTGAATTCCTTATAGGATATCAAAACAAATAACATATTGGGAAACCAAGTGTCCAATGTAATTTGACTTTTTGGTGCAAGGGTGTAGTAGGTAGAACTAAAGCAAGTGATAGTTCCTGGAAACTTCATTTCATAATTGATTTGAGCTTTTTTAGTGTCCTTGAGTGTGAACATATACTGGAATTGCCATAAAAAGGTTGCATTTAAATGAATGCTGCAAAACCAATCCATTGCAATAAATTTGTGCTTTTTAAGTACCCTAGGGGGTAGATTGGCCTATAAGGGGCAAAAAAATGCCTGGCCACAAGGCCGCGCAAATGGCCCATCCAAAACTGATGGATGGGCCATTTGCACGCCCTTGTGGCCAGGCACTTTTTTGCAGCTTATAGGCTAATCTAACCCCCTAGGGTACTTAAAAATCACAATTATACTCAAATTGACTGCAATTACATACCTTGAAATAACAAAGTCAAAAAACAATTCATATCACCAATTGAAACAATTTTCAAGATTGACAAATCAGATTGAAAAGAATTTGCAATATAGAGACAATTTCAAATATTTTTTATTCCTTCTAGCACGGTGATTTTACATCATGTATCTGAGGAGTTCAGAATTTTTTTGACCATTTCCTGGCATCTATTTTGCGCGAAAGGCAACTCCCCAGTCAAGAGGGACTGCGCTATGGCATTTGGGTCAGTTGAGCCAATGGAAGCATGTATCCCTATCTGGGCAAGCACTTTACCACGAAAGCCAGTGCCAAACACTGTGCATACAAGGGATCTACGCACTAGGAACACTTGATGCGCAGTTTGAGCAATGGTACTCAAACACAAAAACTTGCTCAAAGCTTTTAACGACCAAGTCATAAAATGGGCTTGGGGAGTAAATTCATTATGGATAATGGCCACATTGCCAGGGGGGAGTTGTCCGAGGTAATGCGCAAGGGAAGCTTGAGGTCCAAAGCCCGTCCGCTTGCCACCCGTCCTTGCAGCAAAATCATCAACCTCCACAACATCCTCTCATAAACCGATGAAGGTTGAGAAAAAAGACAATGAAGGATAAAATAGTAACATGAAAATTAGGATACAGTTTACCTCCTGCTCCTTGTCATCCTCCTCCCTATTGCCCTTTGCATCCAAGTCAATGGTCCCATGCACCACAGATACAAGCTTTGGATCATCAGATGGGAGGTTGCATAATGGCATAGGCATCCTAGCAGCCTCAACCTTGGCTTGCTTGGCTTGGAAATCTTCATCAACCACGTGCAACTGCTCTGCTGCCAGAACCTCCGCACATACAACTGCAATAGTGTCATCAACAGAGTCCCCATCTGGCAAGAGCTTGCTTTCTAGGGCATCTGGCGTATTGTCTAAGGGACATTTGCTGCTGTTGCATAGCACGCTCAAGCATTCATCCATACGCAGGCCAAATGCTTTTTCCAAATCATGCAGGAACACAAACTCCTCCTTATCTACTAACACTGAGGAGAAGCGGCTAATTTCTACCTCTGGGATAGCCACATCCGTCAGTGGTAGTGGCACTGGAGTGTCACTAGGGCCAGCCGCAACTATGGATTTCTCAACCACTTCCTCAAGACCCCTAGGGTACTCGAGCTGGTGTGCTTTTCCTTCCGCTGCAGGGTTCATGGGGATAACCTACTGCTCCTTGGTGTCCTTGATAAAGGACCCAACTTGAAGGTGTGGTAAGCGGAGCTCCTCCAAATCAGGTTCCTCGCTCACCAAGAAGATAAATGTTGCGATCCGAGAAAGGTACTCCACCCCCAACTTGCGCTTCTTGAGCACTTACACCCCAGGGGCTTGCTCGTCCAAGTAATGTCCTGCATTGGTTGCAATTTCTTGGAATCGTTGCAACCGCTTGGCGAATGGGCGATCACCTTTGTGTATATAGCGCAAAAGATCGCAAGGCACCCAGATCCCTACATGTGGGGGGATAGATACAGAATATTTTATGATGTGCTCCTCCATGAACGCAGAAATCTCCTCAAATGCATCCATGTGAAGGGCAACTGTGGCGTCAAGGTCAGGGAGACGAGTAAAAAAGGTGTGGAGGTCCAACTTCCCTTTGTATTTGGTGTCCTCGAGGAAGAGGATGAAGCGTGCAAAAGGGGTGGATGTGGGTATAGATGCAGAGGCTGTGGCAGCATCCATGTTTAGCCTGGGGTGTGGATAGAGAGTGGAGGAGCTCAGGAGTTGCAAAAGTGAAAATAGTGAATGAGTTAGGTGGCCCCCCTTTTATAATGTACCATTTTTTTAAGACATTAAAAAAAAAAGGCACTTTCACCAAAAAATGATTTCTCATCCCAATGCAAAAAATTATATTCAAAGGCATGATTTGCCGAAGCAAATCATGTTGATTACAGCGGGGATCAATATGAAAATTGCAAGAGTTACAAAGTTATAAGATCGATAGCATAGTTCCATCTATCCCCCAGTCCTCCTCGACCTTCAATTTGTCTTCCATTCTCTTCCCAATCTGCGGACATTCATTACAATAAGAATCTAATGATCGACAAACCATGATGTATTGAAAATGTGGTGGAAGGATTCTCACCTTGTGACCTTGTAAACGAAATTGTGCTTGTTGAAGGGCCTCAAAACCCATAATAACCAAATGTTCTCGAACATTACTGAGAGTCCAATGCTTGTTCACTTGCACTGCCTCCAAAGCATCGTTGGGCATCTTCACTGCAATGTCAAAGCTTGCAATAGCGCCGTCTACACTCTGTAAGGGAGTCCACACTCCAAGCTTGCACATCCAACGATCATAGTGAAATCGTATGTACAAGGAGGTGCGGGATTTCAAATAGCGCATTCCAATACCTGAAGCTCCAACCTTACAATGGTACCGGTCCCCGTTGTGCATGCCCTCCACAAAACCCCAGTCCTCTTCTAAAAGCCTTCCTAATTCCTCGTAATGCGCATCTTTACATACAAGCATTGTGGTAGTCTCCACAAATCCAAACTCTTTAAAAATGTGCACAAAAAAATAAATAGGCAAACACCAGCTCAAGCCCACAGACCTAGAAGCTTTAGAGTATTTCAAAGAGTTTTGGACATCCATTATCATCTTTTGCTTGAAAGATGCTACCGACCACAAATCTGGGACCGGCCACTCCATACTTAATAAGGAAGTTACTTTGATGGGTTCAAGCGTTCCAAATGCTTGTGTAGAAGTAGGGACAATATAGGAGTGAGAATAGAAGAAAATCCTTCTTTGAACCAGTTTGGTTGGGCAAAGATGCGGGAACATTATTGCTCCAATATCCGCATGTAGCATTGAATGTGCCGGAGAGACTATGTAGTGGCTGCTCCTCCACCAACGTGGATGGAAATATGACTATAAATGCATGACAAATGTTAAGTATGAATCCATAATAACATTACACTGTGATTTCACACCTAGCTTTGTATTCTCAAAACATGTACTTACAATGTGTTGGAAATCGAGGTGGTTGTTGCAAGTGCATGGTTGACATTGAGAAAACATGTTGCACAATGGCTATGGTCCCCTTGTCTTTGCGGTTCTTGAAGCCAAGGAGCTTTCCTTTCCAATGAAGATCCAAGTTTGCACGATTCGCACACGATGAGGGCCAACAGCAGATGGTTGCATGTATACCCAAGAACCTTTGGTGAACTCTTGTAGCACCCACTCATCATCTACACCTCTAGTGTTGTGGCATGCAAGTGCTCTGACCTCATCCTTTGGTCGCCTTTGCGAAGTAGAGTTGGCCATGGTTGAGCAAAGCAAACTAGGAGGAGGAGAAGAACCTTGCTTGTTGCTACAATGTAGATGTGATAAAGTGATATGAGAAAATGGTCAACCCTTGTGGCAATGGGAGGAGAAGGTGGACAACCCTTGCTTGGTGTGGCACTGGGAGGAGAAGGTGGATAAGCCTTGCTTGGTGTGGCAATGGAAGGTGGTAGGGGAGGAGAGAGGAGCTTCCTTGCTGCAGCAATGGAGATGGTGTAAAGAGAGAGAGTATTGGAGTAGAGGATGAGTGTGATGGTTGCAACCAAGGAGGGGTTGGAAAAGGGGTTCTAGAAAGAGAAAATCCATTTTTGCCTAATAACTAATTTTGGGGGAGCTCTGGATAGCAAAAAAAGATTTTTTTAATTTTTTTTTAAATTTTGAATTTTAGGGTTTTTGGATGCACGTTTTGACTTTTTGAGATCAAAAAATGCTTTTTTGACCATAAAATAGTTTTAGGGGGGGTTTCAGAAGATGAAATTTGAGTTTTTAAATTTTTGAAAAATTTCAAATTTTTGGGATTTTTTCATAACCGGATCAAAAAGGAGGGAAGTTGGAGGTTCCATATGGCCCACCCCCCCTCCCCCCCCCCCCCCCACCCCACCTTCTCACTAGGTAAGAGCCCATTTAAAAAGTGTAAGACTACTTTGTCCCCCTACATTTTTGAGGGCATAGAGTGTGTCCACCACCCTCTTCTTATTGGCTGGCCTCTAATTAACCTTAATCCCAAAGGGCCCCTAGAGGGTTCATATTTTTCCTAATGCTAATGGACTATGGATGGAGTAGAATTAGTTTCCTAAGTTCGTTTGCGTTTTTCCGATGAAAAGCGCAACCAGATTTGACCTATGGCTTGTGTATTTGGCGTTTATTTTGTCCGTTTGACCTAGGGCTTGCCATACACGCTCTTGACATTGATTAAAGACTACCTAATCGTCTACGGATGGTTTCAGTAGGCATAGAAGCCATTTCCGAAGTCCGTTTACATTTTTTCGTAGAAAAACGCAATCGGATTTGACCTACACCTTGTGTATTTGACGTTTCTTCTTTTCGTTTGACCTACGGCTTGCCATACACACTCTTGACATTGCCTCAAGACTACCTAATGGACTACGGATGGTTTTGGTAGGCATAGAAACCATTTCCGAAGTCCGTCTGCATTTTTCCGTAGAAAAACGCAACCGGATTTGACCTACGGCTTGTGTATTTGGGGTTTTTTCTATCCATTTTGACCTATGGCTTTCCATACACGCTCTTGATATTGATTAAATACTACTTAATCGACTACGGATGGTTTCGGTAACCGTAGAATGAGTTTCCGAAGTCCGCTTGCATTTTATCGTAAAAAAACGCAACCGGATTTGACCTACGGCTTGTGTATTTGGCGTTTCTTCTGTCCGTTTGATCTACGGCTTCCCATGTACGCTCTTGACATTGTCTTAAAACTACTTAATGGAGTACGGATGGTTTCAGTAGGCGTAGAATTAGTTTTCGAAGTCCGTTTACGTTTTTCCGATGAAAAACGCAACCGGATTTGAACTACGGCTTGTGTATTTCACGTTTCTTTTGTCCATTTCACCTACGGCTTGCCATACGTGCTCTTGACATTTCCTAAAGACTACCTAATCGTCTACGGATGGTTTCAGTAGCCATAGAAGCCATTCTGAAGTCCGTTTGCGTTTTTCCGTAGAAAAACGCAACCGGATTTGACCTACGGCTTATGTATTTGACATTTCTTTTGTCTGTTTAACCTACGGCTTGCCATACATGGTCTTGACATTTCCTTAAGACTACTTAATGGACTACGGATGGTTTCAATAGGCGTAGAATCAGTTTTCGAAGTCCGTCTGCGTTTTTTCGTAGAAAAACACAATCAGATTTGACCTACGGCTTGTGTATTTGGCGTGTTTTCTATCCGTTTGACCTACGGCTTGCCATACGTGCTCTTAACATTGCCTAAAGACTACCTGATGGACTACGGATGGTTTCGGTAGGCATAGAATCAGTTTTCGAAGACCGTCTGCGTTTTTCTGTAGAAAAACGCAATCGAATTTGACCTACGGCTTGTGTATTTGACGTTTCTTCTGTCCGTTTGACCTACGGCTTGCCATA